>NC_086153.1:329263527-329578733 GCF_035149785.1 Candoia aspera
CACCACATCACCCCCTCCTTCAGGAACACATTCCATCACAATATCCTTCCATTACAAGCTGACCAGAAGGGAGAGTAAAAGAAGTCAAGATAAAAGGGCTGGAGAATCCTGACTAAATCATCAGTTGGTACCATTTAGGGCTGATAAACAGAAACTAGCTAAAGAAAACATTCATCTATCATGGCTGCATGGCTGGTACTAACAAACAAGTCTTTATTTCTTTAAGAAAGGAACTAACACATCAAAATAGGAAGGAACAGAGGCCAGAACAAAGTGTGAAAATTCATTGTGAGAATCAATACAGATACCCTGAGCTCTGTGTAGTATAAATGATAGGAGCATGGCACTGGCAAAGCTGAGATTCACCCACAAAGAGTCCGTTAGAATCTCCCAACTCCTTTCATCCACTTGGCTGATGGAGAATGGTATGCCCTCTTATTCTCTGCCTTTCTTTCTTTGGGATATGTATATTTTGTGCATGTGAGTGTGGGTGTGTGTGTGTGAGAGGGAGAGAGAGAGAGAGCATGTTTCTGCCTTGTTTGGTGGGACCTTTGCTGTTTATGCTCTAACACTACATATAAGATCCTATATACAGGTAGTCCTCATTTAACAACCATTTGTTTAGTGATGGTTCAGATTTATGACAGTGCTGAAAAACACGACTTACAATTGGTCCTCACACTTATGACCATTGCAGCATCCCTCTTGGTCATGCGATCATGATTTGGGCACTTGGCAACCAGTTTGCATTTATGACCATCGCATTTCCGATCTTCCCGGCCAGCTTCTGGCAAGCAAAATCAATGGGGAACCACATGATTTGCTTAATGACCACATGGTTCACTTAACACCTGCTGTGATTGGCTTAACAACTGCCACAAAAAAGGTGGTAAAATCTTGTTGGATTTGCTCAGTGACTGAAATTCTAGTCCCAATTGTGGTTGTTAAGTGAGGACTACCTGTATTTCATAACCAAAGCAGCAGTATCATAGCCATTTGGAAGTTCACAGGCAGACACACAATACAGAAAAGAAGCTACAGTAAATCATAGCAGCAAAAACTGAGACAAAAGAAAGACAAGAGAGTGAGGAAGAAAAATAAAATAAAATAAAAAACCTGTGACTATTCCAAAATGATTGTCTACAGAGGAGAATGTGGGAACAAAGGAACTGAAAATGCAGAGACAGTTCAGACAGAACACAGTCAAAAACAGCTCTGGGAGGAAACCAGAGAACCCCAAGGAAAGAATTCATGTTTGTAACAGAGCTGGGTAAGCACGCTGGAGACTGAAAGAACTTCTACACAATGAAAACAAATCAAAAGCAACAAGAGCAATCAAGAAATCAGGATGCGTATGCAATGTTGTAGAACAGAAACAACAATGTATATAAATATATTTTCTTGCCTTCTCATTTCCTTGTTTGTCTCATTTTTGTGGTTTTCCAGAATCTCTTCTCTTTCCAGTTTCTTAATACTTCCTTTTGACCATCCAGCCCTTCATTTCTGTTTGATTGGGGCATTTTTATTGTACTTTTTCATTTGAACTTCTTTTTCAAGATGTATTTAGTAAAACAAAAAACAAAAAAGCTTCTGTCTTTCCACAATCTTTGCCTCTAGCCAATATCATAAGCCAGTGTTTCTCAACTGTGGCAACTTTAAGATGTCTGGGCTTCAACTCCCAGAATTCTGAGAGAACAGGCAACGTCTCCTTTTTGAGAAAGCTTCTTCTTCAACTGCAGGTTCATCAAATACCCAGTCAGAATTTTGTAAGTATCTCTGTACTACGATGGTTACTTCAAATATTCCCTTAAGGAAATTAGGTAGTGGTAGCCTCAGGCATTTTTTGGAGAAGTACACCAGTCACCCGACTCCAAATGAATCAACTGTAAGGAAAAATTACATCTCTGCCTGCTATGAAGATGTGTTAGAAAAGATAAGATCTGCTGTTGACAACAATAAGATATGGGTTTCAATAGATGAAACAAGTGATGTAAACGGAAGAGATGTAGCCAGTGTTATTATTGGCACTCTGAAATGTGACAAGCCTGGTGAAGTATTTCTTCTAACATGTGAAACTCTACAAAAAGTAAACAATTCCACTACTGCTATGCTCTTTGACGATTCTATGAAACTACTCTGGCCGGATGGTGTAAAAAGGGGAAACATCCTTCTCTTTGTAACAGATGCTGCTCCATACATGACTAAAGCAGCCAAGGGACTTAAACTTCTTCATCCAAAAATGATCCTTATCACATGCCTTGCACATGGTTTACACAGAGTGGCTGAAGAGATTCGAAGCAACTATCCTGATGTAGATAAGATAATTTTGAATAGGAAAAAAATGTTCATTAAAGCTCCACTTCGAGTACAAAAGTTCAAAAAAATTGCTCCTATTTTTTCAGTTTCTCACACAGCAATCAAACCTCCCTCTCCCTCCTTTACAACCCATGACAGAGGAGAAGGACCAGAAGGGGTTTTATGGCTTCTGAGATGAAACCTCTGACAATTGGGAAGCTACAAAATACCCCAAAAGAAAGCAGTGGCAAAAAGAAGTCTGTATTGCTACCCAAAAAAACTATGTGGACATATAGTTGTAGTCACCAAGAGTTCAAGGGAATCGTACCAGACATGGGAATCCTTAAGAATAATGGGAAATGGCCATCTACAAGTTGGTACAGCATATAAAGACAAGGGGGCTGATGAAAAGTACAAGTGCCGCAAATACTAATTTGTTCCTTAACATTTTCCATCAGTTACAGCAGAAACAGAGGATCTCTATCAGTTGTAGCTCTATCAGCTACAACTTACAGCATATCGCCCTATCAGCCAAGTCAGCTGGTAAAGTAGAGATCCTTGGCTTTTCTGGATTATTGGACATGGTTGGAATTAAAATGTTGTAAGTGCTATCACCAAATCACTGTCCATAACAGACTCAGTACAAAGCACTAACTGACCAGAATGCTACTATCCTCTCTAGCCAATTGCCACATTAGAAACTCCATCAGTAAAGAATACATATAACAATTCCACCCAACATGCAAGAATGTTCTTCCATTTGCAGTTCTCTTGCAATAGCCACTCGTTTTACTTGTCTCCTCCACTTGGTAGCTTATGAACTTTTCTCCACAGTACTAGATAACTAATGTAGTAGAAGGACTAGGAAAAGGAATCTATTTCCACAATATTAGGAAGCCATTACCAGCCAGATAGATAGTGCAGATGCTAGGCTTAAAGACCTACATCAGTTTCTAGGCACAGGATTTGAAAAGGAGAGGAGCACCAGCAGAGAACATCTTTCTGCTAGCAAATGTCATTTTATCTGTGGAAGATATTCTTCATACATTTGCACAGCTATTTCTGGTAAAAGTTATCCTTGTCTTTGTTACATGTCAGCTAGACTACCACAATGGGTTCTATGAGGGCTACCTCTGAAGGCAATCTATCAACTTCAGTTGGAAAAGGGTCATTCAAGTGTGCCCAAACTTTTTACTGGGCACATGAAGAAGAAAAAGCCTTCTACTGTGCGGTTTCCGAGCATAGATGGCACTCTATAGTTGTTTTTTTAACTAGATTTAATTAATGTTTTGTTTTTTAGCTAGCTGCCTATAGGCAAAAATGACACAATGAGCTGAAATAACAAATTAAGCAATCAGATGCCCCCTGTGACTCCCCAGATTGATTCTGATGGGCTTAAGGAGAGGTGGGGAACACAGACCTGGTGGAAACAGTGATGAGACATCTTATTGCACAAGAAGTCGTATGTCCTTTTAAGCTTGAGTGCAACCCTTCGTTGGCTTCGTTCACCCACAGCTACTGGGATTATTTATTTACAGTATTTCAGTAGCACCTTTCCTTTCTAAGAAAATGTCAACATGGTTCGCGTAAAATAAAACTACAATGGTAGAACATCAACAGTTCTTAATAGACAGTGACTGGGACCGCTGATTGAAAAGAAAAGAGGGAGATCCAGAGATGGCTTAGGCTAACAGGTTGTTGTTTTTTTCCTTTCGTTTTTAGCAAAACCCCTCATCCTCAGGGACCTGCCTAATTTTCACTGGGAAGTTTATTCAGCGTGGAAAGTACTGCTTCTTCTCCTGGTAGCATAAGCAAGCTGTGGTACCACCGGCAGGACATCCTCCCCAGAATGTAAAAACTAGGTTAGGGACCCCACTAGTGATTTCCAAAGTAATCCAATCATCATTGTGCCACCTGTAATGAGGATAGGCTTTCTAACACCTCAGTAATGGCTGGCTGATGCTTAGAAGATGCTGCAAGCCATTACTGGAGAAATAGCCTGGATAAACCTATGAGGAAACAGGTGGTTTCTCAGATAGTAAAGCATGTATCATCTTTCTGAAAAAGACTAGAGAAAGGGAAAAGTCAGATCCCATCCTGCCCATTCTAGCACTTGGGCCTCCGCTATGTCAGTCACATGCATCTTGGCCTGGTATGTAATGAAGCTCCACTGTTCCTCTCCATCAAGAATGATTCTGACCTAAAAGTTGCTGTTGCAAAGCCATTTACGCCCTGGGAAAGGAGGAAAAGCTCTTCATTTAAGGGGATGTATAGCATTATGCCATCCAATTACCTCCCCTTCTGCTGCCTTTTCCAATGCTCCAAATTGTCACTTGTGGTTTGGCAAACATAATGGCAATGCACAATTAAAGGATCCAGATGTGTCAGTGTTTCAGCAAGAGGCGTAATTGGAAGATAGCGATGGCAATCAATGTGAATTTCTGCCCCGTCGGTTTAATTTCTGCCAATCCAGCAACTCAATCTGCTGTTGCCAGTGCTATCAGAATCAGTGGCTTTGCATATAAGCCCCATTAGGCTTTGCTCTGCCAAATAATTAAATCAAGCTGGAGGAGAAAGAACAAGAAAAACTGAGGTGGATGAGCAGTCCCCATTTTCTCTCCAGCTTGAAAAGTCCTGCTTTGAAATTTTTTATTGGAAGACTATCAGCAAGGAGATATGGATCTCAGACAGTGAATACCATATACACAGTAGCAATTGCATGTTTCTTGTGCGACAAATATCTTAGCCATCGTCTTATTCCAGAACATTTTTTCAGACTTCTGCTTCTGTAGAATATGCACACCGCACAACATTAACTGGGTGTTAATCATGCATAAACATTGTATAACGACAGAGAACACCCCCAAGGTTCACCAAATGTCCCTTTGCATACTCTCTCTAGTGATTTTGCAAAAATCTGAAGGCCAGCCCTATCAGGGTTTGACAAGCCTCTGGAGAAAGATATGCCAGTTTAGGTTGAACACTCCAAGGCTAACTTTCAAAATTTCATTTCCAATCAACAGCCTCTCTCAAGGCTAATTGCTAGGAAATGATGCACTGTTAATCAACAGTTGGCCTCATTTGAACTTGGGGTATTTAAAATATTCTATGTGTGCAACTTGATTTATAGAAAAACCTGCAGGTCACCTAGGAAAATCTTTTCTGTCCTCTCTCAGATATTTATCACCCTACCTTTTCCTTCATATAACAGAAGAGGAAGATTTGTTTGTTTGTTTGTTTATTTATTATTCAAATTTTGCTACCGCCCATCTCCCCCAAAAGAGGGACTCTGGGCGGTTTACAATAAAATTAAAACTATAATAATAAACGATTAAGATCCTGTAAAGAACAATTTACAAATATAAAATACAATATAAATAAGTATAAAATCCAAGAGGTTGAAAAATTCTAATCAGGTGGGAGGGGCTCTAAGGTGCAAGCCAACCCCATGAATGGTTGCCCGCCTTCCCACCCCACGCGAGATGGCAGAACCAAGTTTTCAGGGCCCTCCTGAAAGATTTTCTTGAAACATCAACCTTTTGACACTTCATTTCACTGTCCACATTTCTGGCTGCATCATGTCTGTATAGTAATAACAGGAAAGGTTTTAGTTCCACATAAAGTATCTACCATGTTAGATTTTATCGCATCAGGTCTATTGCATGCCCGCACATTTTCTGTCACACACAGATTCAGAGCCTTTTTAAAGCTCTAAGCTTGAGGCAGGATATCCATTTGAGTCCCTACTTATTTTCTCACTTCCTAGGTCAGTGAAATGTTTTTCTTCATTTTTGTTTTGTTTTGTTATTTTGTCCACTGAACTCGGTAGCCCAGAAAAAGAAAGGATATGGGGAAACCTAAAATATTGGAATACCTTGCTGACTTCCAATGTCTGTCATCAGATCATTCCTTTCAAATATTGGCCATATTTGAGGCAAAGATCTCTCAATGTATGGATCTGAGGCATTTGTCCCCACTGCCCCTCCAAAACATTTCTGCATATTTATGAAATTTATTACAGACAAATGTTAGAAACTCAAAATCTTTTCTAGAAGGGTACCAAGCACAGAGCAAATTTATGCAGTGCACTTCTACAACATGGGGAATAGCTAGTTCTACAACATGGAAAATCGTTATTTCAAATAATTATTCAATCCAAAGATACAAATTGCATTTTTAACAATGCTAAAATGGGCATATAGGAGACAGCCAGTTTGGTGTAGTGGTTGAGGCACCAGGCTAGAAACTAGGAGACGGTGAGTTCTAGTCCTGCCTTAGGCATGAAGCCAACTGGATGACCTTGGGCCAGTCACTCTCTCTCAGCCCTAAGAAGCAGGCAATGGCAAACCACCTCCAAAATCTTGCCAAGAAAACTGCAGGGACTTGTCCAAGCAGTTGCCAGGAATCAACACTGACTTGAAGGCACAATCAATCAAACAATCGATCAATGGGCATATACCTTATAAAAGAGAAAAATGGCTTGCTTAGGGCTCTTCCTTGCAGCTACATTAATGTGGACCCCTCCAGTCCTTGAGTCAGCAGAATAAACTGGCATAATTTCTGCTGTCCTGATGGTCAAGCTTTATTCTGCCTCTGTGATGAGGCTGGAAATTGGGGCTGTCTTACAATACTAACATAGGACAATTTAAGGGCAGAAAATGGTGGATTCCCTAGGCCCTAGTTTTCCTCCCACCCAGCATCATCTCCAGCAGGAAAAAAATAAAAAAAAATACTGTCTACAACATGCAGTGGGGTGAGCTTGGAGACCTATAAGCAAGTACCTGGGATGGAAGCTTTGACCACTTTACAAGCTATCCAAGCAATGGGTTGCCAGCATGGAAGTTCTCCATGCCACTGACTTGTCACTCAGACTGTTTCTGAACACGTGCTCACTGCTCTTCTGAAAGACCACAGGACCTGTTTTTCTGAACAAGTATCCAGCTCCTTTCTAAAAGATCACTGAATCTATGTCCAAAAGCTAGCCTGTATGACAGGTCACACACGTGGTGAAGGGATGCAGGCTGAAGCATGAGGAACTTTCTCTCCCTTCATTCTGACCGGTCAGTCAGGTATGAGCAAATCATGAAGAAGTGATCGATAAGTGCCATGAGGTCTGTGCTGGCCTCATTCAATTCAGCCCTTGCCCTTTGGCTGCACCTGGGACCTGCCACTCAGGCTAAAATGAGAAACAACAAGAACACATTTATCAGTTTCACCCCAGTCCTCATTTTTTCCTAATCAATAAATGCTGCCATGGAGTGGCAGGACTGGCAGCACCAGAGGTAGTCCATGAAATACAAAGAATGTCACTGGAATAGGTAAAATAATGCTGCCAACCCCCAAAAGTAACAAAACCAGTATTAAAAATGGCCACGTGAACCCCCTGTCAGCAGAAGCATTGGAAAAGTTGGCCACGTGAACCCCCTGTCAGCAGAAGCATCATGTCAGACCAAACAAGCAGCAAACAGCTGGGTGAGTCCAGCTATCTTTCATGCTTTAAATCAGCTGAAACACCTGTCCCCTTTTTTTAAGGATAGGTCTAATATTCTTTTTTAAAAAATGCTAACCCTAATTAAAAAGAGCCCACATAATGCCTCACCGGCACTTTTCAAACCTCAGTCAGACATACAGAGGCTGATGGATCTGTGGGAGCCAGGGGTCCAGTCTCTCCAACAGTACAAGCTAAGGTAGTTATGGAGGGCAGTGCCCAGAAACAGCAACCTAAAATAGCCCATTGGAAGTGGGCAGATCTGATCCCCTCCCTGTGCCATCATCAGCATCATCAAAAAGGCAAGACTTGTGTTGGGAGAAGGAAGAGAGACACTACTTTGAAACTGGAATAACTAAATACAATTTAAGCTGCCTTGGCTTCTAGGTGAGCTTCTATGGAGGACTGGACACCTCTGAATTAATGGAGATGGCTCAATGATAGCAAACATTGGCCAGTGGTAATTTTTGGCCAGCGAAAGTCTTTCTGGATAAAGGAGAGACCGGGAGATCACCCACCTGTGTCCCAGACAGCTGCTTCTTGTGAGAAGACTGCAGGATGGAAGTCTTGTGGTCTTCTCATGAGTAAAGCAGCTGGGAGTCAAGGGAGAAACAGTTTGCTCACAGTCTTGCTGCACAGCCTTTTAAAGGACACTACATTCGACCAACCCTCACTTTCTTAATCACTTCAGGATATAATCCATTTAAAGTTGAAAAAAGGTCTTTGAAAACAGCTGGACAAAGAAAACTTCTCAGTGAGTTAAACTTCCTTCCAGATTACAAAAAGTAAAGCAAAGAGGAAAATAATACTTTTAAAAGACTTTAAAATAACAGCAAAGAGCTTAATCAAGATTTTGACTTAGAAAGTTATAAATGGACAAAGGTGAGGAAAAGATGAAAGGTCCCCTGTGCAAGCACCGAGTCATGTCCGAGCCTTTGGGAGGATGCCGTTTTCATGACGTTTTCTTGGCAGACTATAGTGGGGTGGTTTGCCATTGCCTTCCCCAGTCGTCACCTTCATAAATCAGAAAGATAAATATTTTGGTGAAAGTGCTTTTGGCATTGCTTGGAATTAATTAAATAAACAGACTAGACTTTCCTGGGAATGCTGATTGTTTGACAACAAACGGAAAAGATAATTGGTGGAAGTTACAAAGTAAGGAGATAAGTGTAATATGAGATGGATTGTGTCATCTAAACTATGGAAAGACAGATTGCGCTAAAACCTTATGCTCTAAATTATATCAAGGAGAAGAAATTTCCCTGGCAAAGGTTGATGAATATTTAAAGAAACAAAATTTACTGAAGATCACAGAAAAACTGAAATAATTAATGAATGGATCCATTACAGTAACAGAAGTTTCTGAAGCTATAAAAAAGTTCAAAATAGGGAAAGCGCTTTGACCAGATGGTTTACCAGCCTCTTATTACAAACATTTTGAAGATAAATTATTACAACCATTGCAAAACATGATGAATTCTATTTTACCAGATAAAAACACCAGATACTTGAATAGAGGCTAATATAGCATTAATACCTAAAGGTCAGGACTTGACTTCACCAAAAATTATCACCCAGTATCATTACTGAATAATGATTATAAGTTATTCATGATGTTTTTAGCTGAGAGAATGAAGATGGTTTTACAGGACTATTTATGAAGATCAGTGAGGATTTTTACCTAAAAGACAGCTGAGGGACAATATTAGAAATGTATTGGATATTTTGGAATACTAAGAACAACATAATGAAAAGCAAGCAGCATCGATTTTTCTTGATGCAGAATAGTCCTTTGACAATTTGAACTGGACTTTTTAAAAATTTTGTAGGATATGGACTTTGGCAGGAATTTTATCAGATCAATTTATACCTCACAAAAGGCACAGATAATTGTGAATGGAGAATTAACAAACCCTGTGAGATACAGAAAGGGACTAGACAAGGATGCCCCTTGTCACCATTGCTATTTATTTTAGCTTTGCAAGTATTGAACAGAGGTATAAGGTGAGATGAGAGAATTGCCAGAGTGAAGATTAAAAGAGAAACATAAATTGCAGGCATTTGCTGATAACCTCGTGATAATTTTGGAAGACCCTCTGGAAAGAATAGAAATATTAATGAAAAAACTAAAGGATTTGGGGGTATTAGCTGGTTTTGAAATTAATAAACAAATGTGAAGATTTTAACAAAGAATATGAAAATGGAAAAATAAATAATGGAATTGATGGGAAAAAACTGGTTTTAAGATTGAGAAAAAAGTGAAAAACCTGGGTACCATTTTGACTAATGTGAATTGTATGTTATACAAGAATAATTATGTTAAGACATGGAATGAAATTAAGAAGGACATGTTAAGATGGGATCAAATCAAATCAAAATCAATCAAATCAATATGGAATATAGAACAGATATAAACCCAGACTGTGCCCAAAAATGCCTTTATGGGTCTCAGCACAAGAAGCATTTTACAGGAAAGAAACAGTCGGTAAAGAAAAATGGTTAATTTATCAAGAGTTGTTAGAACAGGAACATTGAGAATATAAAATAAATCAAGAGAGCAACTGGCTACAGAGGAATTTAGTTTTCAATGGTTTTTGTATGCACATTTAAGAGAAAGATTTAAAGTAAATAATAGGACATTTGGAATTGAGCAGCAGAATACAGAATTTAAAGTTGAATTGTGTACAAATGATGAACGTTTAATTGCTAAAATGTATAAACTTTTATTGAAATTTGAAATGGAAGAAGAACGAGTGAAAGACTGTATGATAAAATGGGCTAAGAACTTTGGACACAATATACTGATGGAACAGTGGGAAAATACTGTTTGTATGAATGTATGTATGTATGTACGTATGTATTAATTACTCATATTTAGCCACCGCCCATCTCCCCCAGAAGAGGGACTCTGGGCGGTTAGTGGTTAAAAGGACTGAAAATTACATTATGTAATGACCTAAAAGAGAATTTCTATAAAATGATGTGCTGCTGGTATATGACTCCAGAAAAATTGTCTAGAACGTATAAAGTTACTTCAAATTTATGTTGGAAATGCAGACAACATTTTATCATGGCTGGTGGACTTGTAAATTGTCCAGAAATTTCTGGGTTCAAATACGTATAATGATACATAGAATTTTAAAGATCAACATTCAACTGAAACCAGAACTTTACTTGCTGGGATTAATGGACAGTCAATTAGAAGAGAGCCATGGAAGATTATTTTCACGTATGATTGCTGCTGCAAGACTATTATACAGTATGCACAAAAACGAAAAGGTTCTGCAATGCCCACAGTGGAGGAATGCTTGGCGAAGATGACAGAACCAGCAGAGATGGCAAAATTAACTTGTTTGATTAGAGAAACATCGACAACTACATTTATCAGTGACTGGAAACCCCTTATGGACTTTTTGCTGAAAAAAAGAGAAAAATGGTTTATGGGTTTGAAGATTAGGAAGGGTGGAAAAAAGGAAATTATGACATAACTTTAGAGAGAGAGGGTAAAATATAAATCCATTTATAACCACTGTCCAAAAGATCGGAAGCTGCTTCTTGTTTCTTTCTATTTCTATTTCTATTATTTCTATTTCTATTTCTATTTTTGTTTCTATTTCTATGTCTACTTATTCACTATTCTTTCATATTTTCTTTGTTTCTTTTCTAATATTTGTATTTTTTATCTTGTTATAAATTTCTTCAATAATGTTATATTTTATACACATACACAATTTAAGCTGCCTCCATGGTAAGCTGGGAATGATTTGAAGGTGACATCATGAGGATATGTGTGTCTAGTGTGTTTAGCCTCAGTTACTAAGATGAATCCTTAGAGCAATGTAGATAATAGTTCTAACAGTGATGGCAACAGTTGGAGATCTGCAAATCCAAATAAGAAGTAGAAGAAAACATGGGAATCTGTTGCAGGTTCTTTGGGGATAGCACAAAACACATACAGTCTGATGAGTAGGAGGCGTGCAAATTAGTGTAACAAATAAATATACAGGATAAGCAGAATGTGTAAGATCCATCTTGCAGGAGGGAGAGTTAGAGGAGGTGGTGGGAAGTGTTCTGGTGAATCACTGCTTTGTAACCATTATGTCTCCTATAGCAGTTCAGACTTCTACAATACATGGAACCAAAACTACCAGGTGTATATGTCAGAGTGCTAGAAAGCGTTTGGCCCAGAGAGATCAGAAAAATCACACACCAGGCATTTCTATAAAAATAAATTTATTTACAGAAAGCACAAAAACATATTTATAGGCTTGTGCATTCACACATGCGCTTAGAAAGAATTGAGCTGCTTACTCGGCTGCAAAAGTAAAACTAAACAAGTAACAAGCAAGCTGCCCTCCCCCAGGCAATGCAGCTATTAACACCCAAACTGAGGACAATTAAATTCAACCTCTTCACCCTGCCGATACTTAAGAAAGTACTCAATTACCATGGTAACTAATGTCTTGTCCAGGCAAAAACAAAGAAATTCCAACAGTATACACCAGATTCAGAAGAGGAAGGGCACCGGAAACTGCTTTGCTGACATCCAGCAAGACAGGTTCCAAAGGGAGTTCTTAAAAAAGGACTATCTTCCTTTATTAGTTATAGAAATGTTTTCAACTGCATGGTCCACAACAAACAGTTGATAGCTCTTGCTGAGGGTGAAAAAAAGAGACCCCCCCAAAGCCAGTCTACTGTTCAATATATTTTTTTAAAAAACTAGGATTAGGTTAACAGACAACGCCAACCTAATAAAAACAGGTGGAGGAAAAGTTGAAGTAGTAACAGGCTCTATCCTATAATAAAAAAAAAAAATCACAGGAATGGATTATGCCCGTGAAATAAAGAAAGATCTTCTATTTGGGGGGAAAACTATATCACAGTTAGAAAAAAATTTAAAGTGCAGAAACCATGCTGGCAGCAGAGATACCTGTTGTGAAGGCAATGATTTTCCCAGATGTAATCCGTGGTTGTGAAAACTGGACCATCAGAAAGGTTGCACAAAGAGCAATGTGTCCCTTTGAATTGTGGTGCTAGAGAAAACTGCTGAGAATACAGCAAGGAGAGCAAACCATTGAAAGCTAGGTGAAGTGAAACATTGCAAATAGCACCTGTTTTGTGAATGAGAAGCCCCTTTGGCAGCCCTCTTGCAAGAATGCCCACAACCTATTCTCAGGGCTCTTGAATCCTGAATATCAGCGAATCGTTTGGCCAGGCAAAATCTTGCAGAAAAGAACGGCATTTACTAAGTCATCTGAAAGGCACCATATCAGAAAAATATTTCTTTGCTTAATTCATATTTATATTGCTTCCTACAGCCAAATATCCATATTACCTGAATTAATGTTCAATTCAATTAATGTTCTTAAAATACAAAACATTTAAAATACAAGAATTAAAACACTCTATATAACGTTTTTGAAAAGGGGTATGGCAAGGGGAACACAATTCATGTAATGATACTCATGTCTGGCTGAAAACAATGGCATCCATGGTGGGGTGGGGACAATGGGAGGTCCAGAAGGGTCAGATTGACTAAAACAGCATTGTAATGCAAGCCCCACCCTACTTCTTCATGCATTGTGATGTTGCATGCACACCCAAATGAGGAAGAGCTTGCACCACAACACCACAATGCCACCTTTATCATTCTGACGTTCTTTCCCACCTCAAGAACACAGAAGCCACTGGAGAAGGGTCTCCAGGTTTGGCTAGCTCTACTCCTAGTTCAGGATGGGATGTAGGTCCCAAGGTTATATAAGGGTTATAGAAATCCATAAATTAAATGAGGATGAGGACATAGAGGTATTTTTCACTATGTTTGAATGGGTAGCAGTGCCATATAAATGACCAAGGGAAGATTGGTGGCTAGGTTAGCCCCATGTTGGACAGGAAAGGTTTTAAGGGTGCATACGGGTGGCATACAGGAGGTGGTAGATTACAAGAAAGTAAAGGAAGTGATCCTCTACCGTTATGATACAGCATTTTAAAGGGAAAGAATTTCAGAGAATGGGGGACACCACGGACAAGGCCCACTTACATATGGCCCTCACTTTAGTTCAGAGCCAGAAGTACCAGGGGAAGAAAGACAGGACTGACAGCAGCTTATGTAAAAAAATATAATGGTGCACGAATTGAGAAATCAAGTTTGCCTCCCCCAGTGCTGTTTCTGATGGCATTAGTTTTCATTTGTCCACTGGATGAATAGATAGATTAGATGACAGAGATAGATAGATAGATAGATAGATAGATAGATAGATAGATAGATAGATAGATAGATAGATCCATGTCTGTCTGTCTGACTGTCTAGATATATCTCCATGGGGAAGTACTTCAGTGCACCAGAGTGTAGATTGAACACTCATATATTCATTTGTGCACAAATCTATTCAGGAGGAACTGGCTCAACACAAAATTTCAGGCTGTGGCACAGCATCCATATTTTCCACTCCATCAATTTCTTTTCATGGTCAGTTCTGCTTTTTACAAATGTGATTAGTGTTTCTGAATTGGTTTTTTTCCATAACAGCAATTGCATGAAAATGTCAAAAAGCATTTCTCTCCAGGGGGATTGGATGCATGTGAAATCAAAGGTGAGTGAAAGGAAATTGCTTCTGGGCTCCCACCAGATGGAGCTCAACAGTCCGAGAGGCAAAAATGTGGCTTGTTATTTCCTGATCTTAATATCTGCAAAATGGATCTACGTAACTTACTATAGCATTGCTAGATTGTTCTTGCCTTCTGCAGGTTCTCGTTGAATTATTTGCAAAAACAAAATGGTGCAAAGAAGGCACAGGAAGAAGGCTTCCCATAAGAACAGAAAAAATTAAAAGTTGTCCATGGGAAATCTAGCCAAACATTCACCTGGTACAGCATCCTGTGGCCACAGGATTACTAGCAAGACATGAAGGCAATGGCACCATAAGCAACAGTATTACTGAGATACATTCTCTCTCTCACACTAGAAGTAACCTACAGCCACAGTAAAGTGAGTAACTGATCATCTTACTGTATATTCACTGAGTATGTTGAATCCCCATTTAAACTGTCCAAACTAAGGATCAACAGTATATCTTGTCACAGTGAAATGTGTAGGATATGGTACTTTTATATCACATCATTCCATACTACCTGTAACACTGGGTTGATGCTTTAGATTGACCAATTCAGAAGTACCCTTTAAGATTGCTCAACTATGATTGTGGCTGTACAGTAAATAAGGCATGTGTAGTATTCATGAAAAGTCACCAGCCATAATTGCCATATGCCAGCAAATTTGGAAAACACAAGAATGGCCATCAGATTGTGTTGGTATATTGTTTTTTTCTGCTACAGAGATTAAGGTTACTATGGTAACTAATCATTCTGGCTGGGTGGAGAGGTCAAATTTAATTGTCCTCAGTTTAGGTGTTAATAGTTGTATTGCCAGAAGGGAGGAACTGTCATGTTCTCCATTTCAAAGTTCTGCATACATCGTAATGCTTCACATGTCACTCTGTTGCTCCGTGTTTCCCTGTTGGAAATTTCCAGCCCTGCGAGGCTGTAATCTCTGGAATGCATGTTTGGGTTGGTGTCTTTCTTCAAGGTTACTTTCCCAGGCCGGGTTATGACACTGGGTAGCATCTGGCATGGGGTGGTTGCTACAATGGGACGCGGGGCGGAGTTGGACTGAAGCAACAGTATTTGATTTGTATTTCGCACGCTTTTGCTTTATTCTCAGCTTTGTCTGTATCTGCACACTATTCCTTTAATAAATCAGTTATCTTAAAGCCCGGGCTTGTGAGACTGAGTATATTGGAGTAGGCAACCATTACATAAAGCTGAGAATAAAGCAAAAGTGCACAAAATACAAATCAAATACTGTTGCTTCAGTCCAACTTCGCCCCGCGTCCCATTGTAGCAACCACCCCATGCCAGATGCTACCCAGCGTCATAACCCGGCCTGGGAAAGTAACCTTGAAGAAAGACACCAACCCAAACATGCATTCCGGAGATTACAACCTCGCAGGGCTGGAAATTTCCAACAGGGAAACACAGAACAACAGAGTGACATGTGAAGCATTACGATGTATGCAGAACATTGAAACGGAGAACATGACAGGAACCTTGCCTGGACTCATTTTAGTTTCTGTTTTCTTTTAGCCTTGCAGCCAGTAAGCAGCTCTCTGAGAGAGCTCTCTCCTCTCTGAGAGAGTGTGCAAATGCACAAAGCCTGTAAATATGTTTTTGTGCTTTCTGTAAATAAATTTATTTTTATAGAAATGCCTGGTATGTGACTTTTCTCATCTCTTCTGGGCCAAATGCTTTCCAGCACTCTGCCAATAGGTTATGGGCCCAGTAAGCAGCCCAGTAAACCCAGTAAGCCCAGTAAAACCCCAGAGAGAATAGAGAGATCAGCTCCACACCTCATGCACAATTTAAAGGCAGGTAGCAAAGACCTGTGAAGACGTTTCCTTGGAGCCACCTGGAGATTTTCCAGCAACTGCCGGTCTACAGGACAAAGAAGCCAGCTGAGGTGACTTGCAAAAGAAGGAAGAAGCCATGGCTACCACATAGCCCTCAGCGATGCCTCTGGAACGCCTATCAGAGACCAACTATTTGAATTGGGCCCTGAAGATGGAGATGTAACTTCACAGAGAGAATCTTTGGCTGCCAATTGGTGAGCAAACCCTCCAAAATCCCAGTGCTGAATGGCTGAGACAGGATGAGCGGGCTAGAGCCACCATTATCCTGGGAGTTGAGGACAATCAGCTAGTCCACGTGGGAGGTATGCAGTCTGCAAAGCAACTTTGGGATGCTTTGAGAGACTTGTATGTAAAGGCAACAGCAGGGCGTAAAGTTACCCTGACAAGAAAGCTGTACAAAGCCTACCTTGCAGAAGGAGATAGCCTTCCTGAGCACCTGCATTATATTCAGCAGCTGTTTGTTGAGTTGCAGGAGAGAGGAATGGAATTTACACCTCTCACAAAATCCTATATCCTCCTGTCCTCACTGAATGAAATGTGGGACACGCTGATCTGTACCCTGGAGGCTATGCCTGAAGCAGACCTCACCCCATCGTATGTTACACAGCGCTTACTTGCTGAATGGGAGAAGAGACAGGAAAGATTCCCACCCCCCACCCCCATCTCTTCTGGAAAGCTGCAGCACCAGAAAACAAGGGAAAAGAAGGGAAAAGAAGCTGAGGCCACAGCGCTAGCCAGCCAGCGATGCTTCACTTGTGGTTCAGCTGGACATTTGCAGAAAGACTGTGTCTTGAGACCCAAGAGTAGAAAGACAGAGAAGAAGAACACATGGGGCAACACAGAAGAAGGCTGTTCAGACAACTCAAATTGCACAGGTTTCTGAGAAGGGTAATTCTGATGTATGGGTGTTAGATTCTGGGGCCAATTGTCATTTATGTAATTGTAAAAACTCTTTTGTGTCACTGTCTAAAGCAAATAGACAAAGTGTATCTTTGGCTGATGGGTCTGTGATCAAAATTATGGGACAAGGTGACTTGTATTTATCCTGCTTGGGAGAAACTGTAAAAGGTGTGTTGTATGTGCCAAATTTACAATCAAGCCTTTTATCTGTGGCACAATTGGCTGCAACAGGGTATATCATAACATTTAAGAAAAATGGTTGTGAGATACGTAAAAATGGGAAATTGTGTGCTACTGGTATATTAAAAGACTGCTTGTACATTGTGCAAAATGCGAGGAAGCCAAGCTGCAAGGCTGCAGTTGGCAACACTCCATATCATGACCAATGTGTACACTTGATGCACAGGAGATTTGGTCATGCTAATTTCAAGTATATAGCACAAATGCCACAGCTGTGTGCTGACCTAAAGATAAAACCCTGTGATAAATACTTAGACTGTGTAGTTTGCAAAGAATGCAAAACACTAAAAGCTCTTGTGAGTAAGCACAGTGACAGAGTTACAACTAGACCTTTGGAAATTGTACACTCTGACAATATTGGTCCTTTTGATCCATGTCTTGGACAAGCAAGGTATGCAATGACCATCATTGATGATTTCTCAAGATACACATTTATCTACATCTTAAAACATAAAGATGAGGCATTTGAGAAATTTAAAGGTTTTGTGACATGGGCAAAAGGAAAATTCCCTAGGCCTGTATCTGCACTCCAGTGTGATAGAGGAGGAGAGTATCTTTCTCACAAATTCAGAAGGTTCCTAGTGGAAAAGGGGATAGAACAAATTCTTTCTAACCCTTACACCCCTCAGCAAAATGGTGTTGCTGAAAGAAAGGGCAGAACCTTGCAAAATGCAATGGAATGCATGCTTAAAGATTCACATTTATCTTTTAAATACTGGGCAGAAGGGATATCCACTGCCTGTTATGTACAAAACAGATTGTATAACTCTGTGATTCAGGACACTCCATTCCATTTGTTTTATGGTATGAAACCAAAGGTAAACCATCTTAGAATGTTTGGTAGTACTACATGGGTTCATATTCCAAAACAGCAGAGAAGGAAAGGAGGCCCCACAACAAAGAAAGCCATCTTTGTTGGCTATGAACAAAGCCAAAGGAGCTACAGGTTCATAGTGGGAGAGAAATTGATAATTAGCAAAAGTGCTTTTTTTGCTGAGCAAAACTGGGGGAGGTTAAATTCTAGCTCTCCAGTTGATTTAACCACAAGAGAACAGCAAGGACTTGCTGATAGCGATCTTTTGCCTGATGAGAACATTAAACCAGAAAAGCAAACTGAAGATCTGTCTGATGAGACAGATGCTTCTCAGGACAGTGATAGGAGTCAGAATTTAAGCCCTGTATTACCACGCAGATCTCAGAGGAGTAATAAAGGTGTTCCTCCATCACGTTTTCAGGCTGAAACAGTAAAGGCTTTTCACATATTCACAGAACCTGAGTCTTTAGAACAAGTGAATGTTTTACCACCTGAGATTGCACAAAATTGGCATTCTGCCATGCAACAGGAGTTAGCATCCTTGAAAGAAAATAAAACATGGAAACTGGTAAATCTGCCTCCCAATGAATGCTGTCTAGGTTGTAGCTGGGTTTTCAAACTGAAAAGGGATGCTGATGGAAAAATCCAAAAATATAAAGCAAGGTTAGTTGCAAAAGAGTTCACTCAAAGGAAAGATTTAGACTTTGACAAGACTTTTGTACCAGTAACTAAAGGTCAATCAATTAGATTACTGTTAAAAATTGCTGCACTCAAAGGAATGTCAGTTCATCACTATGACATTCAAACTGCATTTCTCTATGGTGATTTAGACCACAAATTGCATATGCAGCAACCCCCTGACTACAAAAAAGGGGAGAATCTGGTCTGTGAACCACAGAAGTCAATCTATGGATTAAAACAGGCTGCTAGATCCTGCAACCAAAAATTAGATGAAAAACTGCAGAATTTTGGTTTTGAAAAAGGAAAAGCAGATCCATGTGTATTTATGAAGAAAGACAAACAAGGCTGTATGTATCTGTGCATTTATGTTGATGATTTGCTGCTGTTCACATCAACAGAAAAACAAAGGCTTGATTTTGAAGCCTGCATGAAAAGCAATTTCACATTTAAAAGCCTTGGAACTGTAACAAATAACCTAGGTTTGGAAATACACAGGGAGAAGGATGGTAGCTTTCTGTTAAACCAACGTAGTAAAATTCAAAAGCTCCTTGAGGATTTTAATATGCAAGACTGTAAACCAGTCTCTACTCCGATGATAACAGATTTTCAGAAAGATATAGGAGAAACTCAATTAACTGAGGCAGAGAAATATAGATCTGCAATTGGAAGTTTACTGCACATTGCAAATCACTCTCGCCCAGACATCTCAAATTCTGTGGCCATTTTAAGTAGACAGGTAGAAAAGCCTACATCTACTGGAAAAGCAGCATTGAAGAGGTTAATGAAGTATTTGCAAGGAACAAAGAAATATTGCCTGAAGCTAAATGCCTGTGGAACAGAGAAATTGCAGGCTTTTGCAGATTCTGACTGGGGAGCAGATGTCAGTGACAGGAAATCCACTTCGAGGATTTTAATTCAATTTGCTGGGTCAAGCTTAGGCTGGCATTCTAGAAAGCAAACACTTGTTGCTCTTTCAACTGCAGAAGCAGAGTTTTATTCCCTAGCACAAACCTGTAATGAGGTTGTATGGTTTAAACAGTTGTTAAAAGACATAGGCATGGAAGTGAACCAGCCTATAATTGTTTATGAGGATAATCAAGCTTGCATTGCTATGGCAAAATCTGAAGCCTGCAGGAATAGGACAAAACATATCGATATTAGATATCAATATATCAAAGATATGATAAGCAAAGGAGAAATAATGTTGAAATATTGTGAATCAAAAGACATGATTGCTGATATTTTAACCAAACCTCTTGCTGTACCAAGACACAAAGAGTTAACAAAGCAAATTGGTCTGCATCTCATTCTGTAGCATAAAAAGGGGAGTGTTGGTAAATTGTTTTTTTCTGCTACAGAGATTAAGGTTACTATGGTAACTAATCATTCTGGCTGGGTGAAGAGGTCGAATTTAATTGTCCTCGGTTTAGGTGTTAGTAGTTGTATTGCCTGAAGGGAGGAACCTTGCTTGGACTCGTTTTAGTTTCTGTTTTCTTTTAGTCTTGCAGCCAGTAAGCAGCTCTCTGAGAGAGCTCTCTCCTCTCTGAGAGCGTGTGCAAATGCACAAAGCCTGTAAATATGTTTTTGTGTTTTCTGTAAATTATTTTTATAGAAATGCCTGGTGTGTGACTTTTCTGATCTCTCCTGGGCCAAATGCTTTCCAGAACTCTGCCAACAAATTGGAAAAAATCAACTTATATCCCCATACGAAAAAAAGGGAAACACTAAAGAATGTTCAAACTATCGAACAGTGGCACTCATTTCACATGCCAGTAAGGTAATGCTCAAGATCCTGCAAGGTAGACTTCATCAATTCATGGAGCGAGAATTGCCAGATGCACAAGCTGGGTTTAGAAAAGGCAGAGGAAATAGGGACCAAATTGCCAATATCTGCTGGATAATGGAAAAAGCCAGGGAGTTTCAGAAAAACATCTATTTCTGTTTTATTGACTATTCTAAAGCCTTTGACTGTGTGGACCATAACAAATTGTGGCAAGTTCTTAGTGGCATGGGGATACCAAGTCATCTTGTCTGCCTCCTGAATCAAGTGGCAACAGTAAGAGCAGACCACAGAACAACGGATTGGTTTAAGATTGGGAAAGGAGTGCAGCAGGGTTGTATACTCTCACCCTACCTATTCAACTTGTACACAGAACACATCATATGACAAGCTGGGCTTGAGGAATCCAAGGCTGGAGTTAAAATAACTGGAAGAAACATTAACAATCTCAGATATGCAGATGATACCACTTTGATGGCTGAAAGCAAGGAGGAACTGAGGAGCCTCATGACGAAGGTGAAAGAAGAAAGTACAAAAGCTGGGTTGCAGTTAAAAACCAAGGTTATGGCAACCAGCTTGATTGATAACTGGCAAATAGAAGGAGAAAATGTAGAGGCAGTGAAAGACTTTGTATTTCTAGGCACAAAGATTACTGCAGACGCTGACTGCAGCCAGGAAATCAGAAGACGCTTAATCCTTGGGAGAAGAGCAATGACAAATCTCAATAAAATAGTTAAGAGCAGAGACATCAACAAAGGTCTGCATACTTAAAGCAATGTTGTTCCCTGTAGTAACATATGGCTGCAGGAGCTGGACCATAAGGAAGGCTGAGCAAAGGAAGATCGATGCTTTTGAACTGTGGTGTTGGAGGAAAATCCTGAGAGTGCCTTGGACTGCAAGACGATCCAACCAGTCCATCCTCCAGGAAATAAAGCCAGACTGCTCACTTGAGGGAATGATATTAAAGGCAAAACTGAAATACTTTGGCCACATAATGAGAAGACAGGACACCCTGGAGAAGATGCTGATGCTAGGGAGAGTGGAGGGCAAAAGGAAGAGGGGCTGACCAAGGGCAAGATGGATGGATGATATTCTAGAAATGATGGGCTTGACCTTGGGGGAACTGGGGATGTTGACAACCAACAGGAAGCTCTGGTGTGGGCTGGTCCATGAAGTCCTGAAGAGTCAGAAGCGACTGAACGAATAAACAACAACAACAACAGCCTTTGTTTATGGCAGGGCATCATCTCAACCAAAGTAGAAGATAATGAATTCAATTGTATTAAAAGTTTGTAGTGTAGTAGAACTGGATCAGAATCCTCTTCCTTCCACCATAAAACCTTTGGTTATTCATCCTATTGTATAAGCAAATTAAGTGATGCCAATCAAATACTTACCTAAGCAAGCTGAAAGGACAGTAAGAAGACTTCATCTGGGAGTGGGGTTTGTTTATTTTCTGCAAAGAGGCTTGGGATTCATTATCATTTACCAGCATTTGCATAATGCTGAATAATGAGGAAGTCAAGTGAAGTGTCCTGTCTGCATTTTTAATGATATAAGATGGAAACAATAAACAGAGGGTTATCATAGATAGGAAGGCTCCACATATGTCACAAATGACGATTTATCTTCATCTGCTTTTCATTCCACTGAAGTTGGGAAGGTGAACTAATATTAGGGGTGAGTGGCTTTCCTGAAATTACTTCAGCATCCCAACAGGAGACCCATAACTGGCAGAATATGACATTAGCCTGATTGTCAGTGTGTCTATTTCCCTTCATCCATCCTTGAGAATTCCAGCAAATCAGTTTTTCTAGGAAATATCACTATAAAATACTCCTGTGAGATAAAAGGCAGTAACCTTCTCATCATCCAATGTCAACCTTCATCAGAGGTAGAAAACTGGTTATGGTGCTGGGCTAGAAAGAAGGAGACTGAGAGTTCTAGTCCCGCCTTAGGCATGAAAGCCGGCTGGGTGACTTTGGGCCAATCACTCTCTCTCAGCCTAACCCACCTCACAGGGTTGTTGTTGTGGGGAAAGTAGGAGGAAGAAGTATTAGGTATGTTCGCTGCCTTGAGTTATTTATAAAAATAATAAAGGCAGAATAAAAATTAAATAAATAAATAAATAAGCAGGTGCTGGAATTCTTAAGGTGGCCCCCTATAAATTTATCATCCACTTGTCATTTTTAAGATTTAAGTTGTACACCGTACAACAAAGACCAAGTGGTCCTTTACCCAAGAAAACAGTTGCCCACCTATGGACTACCTTACATGAAAGTAAAGGAGAAACTGCAACACAACACTGTAACCAGAAGACCCATCAAGCAGCTGTGGTCTACAAGGGCTTCTATTACAGGCATCCCAAAGGGATACTGAGCGTAAATTCCGAAACCTGATTCTACAACTGGCAGACTTGACAAACACACAAAAAGATATGCAGGTACTACCTGGAATGGGTAATTCCTCCAGGGCCCCAGTTGGCTTGTGAAGCTGCCATGCTCTCCAGTTTCTCTTCATGTCAGAGAATTATTTGAAGATGACTTTAAAGAGCCCAGGGAATTAAATCTTGCCCTTTATTTTAAAGCTTCATTAGCACTATCACTGTTAAGAGGCTTCCAATGTCCTCCCTATTGTTGCTTTTTTATTGTCAGATAAATGAGTCTGGACCTTGTTAAGGGATGAATGTACTGCACAAGTGACAGAGCAATCTTGGGAAATAAAGCTTGCCAGGAATTCTAAGCAGGAGCAAATGCATGGCCTGCTATCCCAAATTATTATTCTCCTGTTCCCAGGGGTATCTGAACAATGTGTACAAGGAGGCGGTATCACTCAGTAGCAGCATCAGCTTTGCATCCTAGATTCATTCCTCTGCATCTCCAGGAAGGACTGGAACAACTCATGCCTGAAGCTCAGGAGAGCTGCTGCCAGTCACTGTCAACAGCCTTGAGCTAGATGGATCAAGGCTGGCCAGTTTTCTATATTCCTACATTCCGAATGCTGATGGCAGAGGAAGTTTCAGTTACTGCTGCATAAAGAATCAGCAGAACTCAACAAAGACAGTCTACACAGAATAGGCAAACTGAAGGCTTCAGGGAAACAAGAGGAGGATGTATGATTTCAGACCTGCCACTTCCTCCACAAGAGAGCCAGTTTGGTGTAGTGGTTAAGGCATCAGGCTAGAAACCAGGAGATGGTGAGTTCTAGTCCTGCCTTAGGCATGAAGCCAACTGGATGACCTTGGGCCAGTCACTCTCTCTCAGCCCTAGGAAGCAGGCAATGGCAAACCATTTCTGAAAACTTGTCAAGAAAACTGCAGGGACCTGTCCAGGCAGTCACCAGGAGTCATCACTGACTTGAAGGCGCACACACACAAAAATTCCTCCATACGTTATACCCAGAGGGGCAGATATCCAGCCACTCCCAGGGCATTATTCTGAGAACCTCAGCAGGATGCACATAGCCAGTTCAAAAACCTACTCTAGACAGCAAAACATCTGGGCAGCTGGTGGAACCTTGGCCCACTTTTGCCATCCATCCCAGTCTCATTTGACCCCCAGAGGTGTCCAAAAAGGGCTCTTCACCCACAGGCTATTTCCTCAAACTGATTCATTAAATATATAAATTTTAGGATCATTCTTCAAAGGATTTGTTGACAGAAGGTCATTTGCTTCCTAATTAAAGCCAGAGACTGCCCCAACTGTGTCTGTGCTCCTCCCACATAGGGATCCTCATTGCAATATTAAAGGATAGCAGCAGCGCCTGCCCATTCTATAACAATTTGCTAGTGCTAGACAAACAGGTGTGTCAGACCTCCTGTATATAAGAGGAAGAAGGATGTAGAGAATTTGACAATTTCAGTATTGTAGTAAGAGGGAAGGAGAGAGACCTTGATGACTTAGCAGTTACTTACCATATCAACTTGTGCCTCCAAGCCTGCTTAGATTATCTCCCCAGCATCATGACACTCCCAAGGAAGACATGCCCACATCAATATCCAAATTGTCTCATGAAAAGCCAAGAATGAACGTAAGCGGTAGAGAAAACAGCAGAGCCTGGCACCTGCTCCTTTAAGTTCACAGTACATAACTGCTTTTCAGACTCAAGGCCACACTCCAGAAAAGTATATTAAAATTAAATTCAAAGAGATTAAAATACAGTCAATATGACTGTTTCTCATCTATTTAATTATGTTTCCCATCAATCACATGAAAATTACAATTCAGCAGCAAGTTTTACAAGGTTCTTGCAGCTCACCAACAGCCCTGAAACCTAAGGTTTGCACTGTTCTAAAGTCAAAATGTTTAACTCTTTCTCTTCATAGCTGTACCAATCACAGTGAAATAGCCTGGAAGACAAACTGTCCATAGTGAAATCAGGCAGCACTTTTTTGAGAAGCACCTTGAACTCGCATGATTTGATACTCCCAGACTGCAGTCTGGAGCATGGGTAGGTGATTTTGCCTAAACTGGAAAAGCTATGGCTGTGTAAATACTATTTGTATTCCTCTGGTGTGCCTTGCTGCTGGTTTCGCAAATGCTCCAGCCCTGTTGCTTTGACAGACAGCCACCTTTCCCTCCTTCAGGCATTCTTTAACGCAGATGAAATGCTGACCGTTCAGGCAGGTGTTGCCATGCCAACTGGCATCTTTCAGGGATCCAGTCAGGGCAAGGCTGAAGGGACAGAGACTAGTCTTGTGACTGGGGACTTGAGAGACAAGTGGCAATGGCCTTATTAGGGGTCTTCTCTTGCAGGTCCCAGGAGAGCAGAATGCATCTGCTGCTGGATAGGCCATGCCAAGTTCTCACTTGTAATAGCCTGTGCCAGAAGAAAAGTAGACTCTGGTTTGCTGGGTGGGAAAGGAAGCTGTTGCAAGCCATGAAAAAAGAAGGTGGGACACAGAAAGTGTGCAATTCAGGTGGACTGGGAGCTGCAATGATACGTTCTTTCTTTTGCTCATAACATAAGTGCCTGTTTGCAGTTTATGCAGAAGAAGTCATGAAGTTGATATATTTGATCATGAACAGAAACATCCTGGCCCAGGTAAGCAAAATACACTTTAAAGTTCTGAGAAGAAGCATAGCATTCCACTTCTGGACATAGTTAAGGAGATATAGACAAGCATTCTAGTGGGTATTGAAAATTAAGCTGGAGGTCAAAGGACATACATACATTAAACAAGGGTGATGCTCAACAATTATGCGTAAAAACTGTCATGGTTGAGTTCCATTCTCAGTACTGAAATAAACTTTTAGGTTGCTTGTTTCTTTAATCACATTAATTCAGTTGTTACAGATCTCTTGTACTCTAAACTATCACAGATTTTAATTTATGACTAGCATTATAAAATTTATTAACAATAACAGCTGAACAAAGGTAAGCTGCTCCCAAGTTGCCAGATGTTCTGAATGATGGGAACAATTCTTGCTGCGTTTTGAAAGGGTGCTAAAAATTTATCTCCATCCACCTCTGTAGTCCTGTGAGTTTTCCCAGCAACTTCCAAGCAACCAGGCAATGCTTTAAGGAAAATTGCAGATGAGAAGCCCTCCTGATTGACATGCCTCACTCATTCTGGCAAGGGAAGAATCTGGCTATTCGGTACTGCAAACTGCAAAAAACCTTTGGGCCACTTCAGCTATAGGCTTCTCATACTCAATAAGTTGCCTTACTGCTCCTGGCTATCCAGATGGACCCAGCTGCTGGAAGTAAGAAACCATGCTCTGTCAACACGATGATTGATTTTCCTCTGTTGACAGGTTTTGTTTTTAAACAAATCAGTCAACATAGATCTATGGTGAACAAATTTTCCCTTAGTGCTGCTGAGTCTGGAATGCAGGCCCTTTTTTTTCCCCACCTCCCATTGTTGTGTCTGAGATGTGGCTTGATTATTTACTTTGTAGAAGACTTTCCCTGGGAGAAATTGTACTAAAAAGGATGTTTCAGACATGAATCATAGTTCAGTGGTAGAAGGTCTCATGCTTGATCTCTGCCATCCCTGGTTAAAAGACCTCAAGTGACATAGTTTGCGAAACAAGGATATCTGACATGTGCTGAATGGTGATTCAGCAGCATTACATGCAGCGGGGAGAAAAAATCCACCACCTCCAGACATATTTGGTGTGTTCATGGGCAATTTGATCTGCTGCTTTTTTACAGGTGCTAAAAACTGCCTTCCCCTAGTGGAATGTGCTAATTAGTAACTAGCTCAGAGGTGTTGGGGGGGGTCTCCATGAATTTTTACAAAAATGTGGATCTTTTCCAGATTCAACACTTCCTTTGCTATCCTTAGTAAAGGTAAAGGTTTCCCTTGACATTAAGTCCAGTCGTGTCTGACTTTAGGGGGCGGTGCTCATCTCCGTTTCTAAGCCTTAGAGCCAGCGTTGTCCGTAGACACTTTCCGGGTCATGTGGCCAGCATGACGACACGGAACGCCGTTACCTTCCCACCGAAGCAGTACCTATTAATCTACTCACATTTGCATGTTTTCGAACTGCTAGGTTGGCAGGACTAGCAACGGGAGCTCACCCCGTCACGCGGATTCGAACCACCGACCTTCCGATCGGCAAGCTCAGCAGCTCAGTGGTTTAACCCGCAGCACCACCGCATCCCTTGCTATCCTTACAAGGGAGAAAAAGCATTGAAACATTCAATCATTTCCTCTTTACAAACCTTGCTTCTTTGGCTTGCTCTAGAACATCTGACAAAATTTGAATTACAGCAGCATCAATTGCTTTCTACCAAGGAAAGGAGGGATATAGGTTCCATCAATAAATAAAGACACACACCAAAGACCCCACCTTCTGCTGTTTTGACAGTGATTACATGGCAAAGATCACATCTGGTTCACCAAATTCACTGCCAGGTGGCCTTTTTTATATGTGTAGGAATAAAAAGCCAGTTGCAGGCAGTTGATGATCCAGATGTGGTCTTTTATGACCAACTCTTTCAGGGTGTTTCTTGTACTATCCTTCCCATGTGCTCACTTAATGTAGAAGGGTTATATGTTTGGCTGCTGTCCTACCATATACCAAATAGGCATTAGAAATGGGGTTCTGGAGCACCTACTATAGAAACATAGGCATGGCTCTAAGAAACCCAGAAACAGAATATGTATTTGTATCTGTCACATATTTTCAACTCATTTTCAACTCATTGCATCTCATGTCAGTGTATTTTCTTTCCTCTTTGTTTCTTGTCCACTGAAGCCAACAAACCAGTAAATAGCAGCATGTGGGAAAACCCAAATATTGAAATAATTCTTAGGATTATATTTTACATGCATAGTTTTTATGCCTTGAATGAAGAACATTTTAAATACTAAATCAAAGTTTAGAAGTGGTACCCTCAAATCACAGAAACATTTCCTTTATTGTCCATCATTATAAAAGGCCCTGACCAATGTGGGCCTAGAGTCTGATTCAGCAAACATACAACATGGTCAAGGGCATATCCATACTCCATCCTTAAGCTGCTCCTGTCCTGTGCTCTTGCCATCTTGATTCTAAAATAGCTTAAGAAAATTGTCAGGATGTAGTATCCTTCCAGTATATATGATGGGTTTTGTAGTAATTATTTTAGCATGCTTGTAGTAGCAGTTAGATATGTTAATTAGAATTGTTGAGAGGACCTGACTAGCTCCAAGGTCAGCTCGGCTGGCGCTATCAGCGCTTGTTAGCTAAAGTATTTGCAGCTGGGATTTAAAAGAGTTGTTAGAGGGAAACCAGCATTCAGGGAGGGGCTGGTGTGGAGGGGGGGCAGTACTGGGATATTTGTAACAGTAATTGTGTGGGCTTTCCTTAGTTTGATCTTTGCCTTGGACTGATTGCCTGTATTAATAAAGAACTCTTCCACGTCCTTTGATGGCTGGTGATTGAGAGACTGAATTAGTAACAGGACTAGGATCATCACAAAAATCCTATCCAGGCTAAGATACTTTGGCAACAGCTTGCCAGGCATTCAGTCCAAAGAACAGGCTACCCATGGGCTATTTGAGAGCTGGTATTAAAAACTGTCTCCATCAGGTGACTAGAAAAACAATGAGATGGTGAACTGCTGGACTTACTAATTTTTTTAAAAGCCCAGGGCAAACTAGGTAGCTCAGGAAAAGAAAACAAAAAGTACCACTAGAGCCAACATAAAAGGGAAAACAGTAATTTAAAACCGCAACAGGAAAACATCCCCATAGGTGGCACTTACAATTGGAGGGGTGAGTACAGAGTGATTTAATCTGTCCTCCAAAAATGAACGCTGGCCTGTTCTGGAAACAGAGCCAAGGAGAGCAGCCCCAAGATATAAAGAGGTTTGAAGGTGTTTCAGCTCTAGGAAGATTTTTTGGGAGTCCCACGACATGTCTCTTGTTCACAAACCACAATCCTCTTGTTAAAAAAGTGGGGAAGGTTGAATTGTTTCTTCTTCTCCTATAGAAAGCAAGAGTTTAGTTTCAATGGTCCATGTAGCCCAACTCTAGTTCATTCTATGATTGCTCCTCCTGAGAGCAGGGGGCTTCCACTTTGCATTTCTATTTGGTTTTTCAATTCTGATCTGGGAATCTTCGACTTTTTATGCTTTTCCATCTCTACCATTACCAGTGTATTGATAAGTAGCTGAGTCTGGAGTATTGCTGGAATTAACTTTCTGCTTTCTGAATGTGACTTGGCTGCCACCTGCTGTAAAGTAAGCCTGTTGCACATTCTCTGTGATCAAGGGATTGGCAAGAATTTTATTTGGTTAGTTTTAAATTTAAAAAAAAACTTTCCAAAATTCACAGGTTTTTTTAAGTAGGATGTAAATAATTCATGAATTAAAGAAAGGTGAATAAATTTTTCATAATTATGTAAAATTTGATAGATTTATATCCCATATTTTTCCTCCAGAAGCTCAAGGAGGTGAATACAACTCTCCTGCCTCCCTTTTTTCCCACACAACAAGAAGCTGGGCTAAGAGAAAATGCCTGGCCCAAAGACAGCCAGTGAGCTTCCATGGCTGAAGGCAGAGGTGAACTCAGGTCCACCCAGTCCTTAACCATTTATAGCATAGAGCATTCGGAAGCTTCAACTGGTGCAGAATGCAGCTGCACGGATAGTAAATAGTGTTGGCTCCTCGGCACATGTAACACCACTGCTATGTGAGCTGCATTGGTTGCCAGTGTGCTTCCAGGTGCAATTCAAGGTGCTGGTTGTCACCTTTAAAGCCCTTCATGGCTTGGGGCCGGGTTACCTGAGGGACCGCCTTCTCCCAGTTGTTTCTGCCAGTCCAATTCGATCTAGTAGGTGGGTATGCTGCGGGTCCCGTCAGCCAGGGAGTGTCAGCTGGCGGGAACTAGAAGGCGGGCCTTCTCCTCTGTAGCGCCTGCCCTCTGAAACATCCTCCCTCCAGAAATTAGGATGTCCCCGACCCTGCTGGCCTTTCGTAAGGCCGTGAAGACCTGGCTTTGTGCCCAGGCCTGTGGCCTCGAGCGCGTGGATGGTCCCATCTCTTGGCTGTATTAATATCTATGCATTGCTCACTTGGCAGCCATATATATTTATTTTGTATTTATTTTATATTTTAACCGTTTTAATTATAATTGTTTTAATCGTTTTATGGTTTTATTGTTGTAAGCCGCCCAGAGTCACTTGTTGAGATGGGCGGCTATAGAAATCAAAGAAATAAATAAATAAATTCCAGACAATACATTCTTGAATATTTGTACATTCAGCCTTATTTGCATAACTAAATTAAGATTATTCTTTTTTTTTTCCGAAGCCTTTCCACACAACTGTTTTAACACACCAATACAATATCTCCTTTACACAAGATTGATTAGCTGTCTCAACAATGCCAACATACAGCCAATAATTTGGCTGTCCTTCCCCCATATCCTTCCATGTTAAAGAGGATCTTGGGTGTTCCTCCAGACCTGCCCCAGTTTCATTCATTCACAATGCTTCTCCATTCCTGGAAAACAGTCCTTCTCATGGAATTCCTTCATTCAGATGTTCATCTAATCATACTTCACCTTCCCTCCCACTCCTTCACAATTCACTTGATCACCTGGTGGCTTCCAGAAGGCTTGAATCTACAGTGGCCACTAAATCATGTGGCAGAGCAGGAAACAAATTTCTTCCCTTGTCTTTCTGTGAAAGGCAGTATTCATCAGCTCCAAGAACCACAGAAACATTCAGGTGAAATAGAAATATCTGAAAATGGTAACAAAAAGTAATACTGAAGGACCAATTTGGAAAGCAACAACTCCTTCACTGATTGCTCAACAAACACCCCAGCACTTCCTGCCCATTGAAGTGGACGTAAGATCCTGTTATGGATGTCAGAATAGAAATGAATTTCTGTCTCTTCCAGTACTAATCTGGTGTGTCTTACACAGCATTAGCAAGGCTTGGATGACAACACAAATGGCTCACCTGGAAACAATCAATTCATCATCTTTATCTTCTGCCTAGCAGGCAGACAAACACAACACCATCTCTTCAATTTGGCCAGTGCAGATGAACTTTCAGTCTGGGTTTTTATAAGAAATCCCCCCAAATTAGCAAATCTTTTCATGTGCAGGATGGGAAAAGAAACCTGAGGGTAAAGAAAACTGAATGTGGGAGAAAGCAAAATTGATAGAATCACCTCTTCCTGCACTCTGCCGTTGCTCCTCATGAGTTGTCTCTCCAACCCTGCAGTCAGAATTGTGGGACAAACTGTCAGTTGCTACAAGGAGTTGGATCTTTGCTTCATTCAGAATGCTACAAGCCAAAACTGCTTGCTGTAGAGGAACAATGCAGTTATTCCTGAAACTCTGCATTGTCCCTTACAGAAGGGTGATCTTCATCCAGCCTGATCAAAAATCTCTTGGCAGCTGATTGCCCTTTGTATCAAAATCATTTTCCATTCAAATCTGACCAAGTATCTCTTGGCAGCTTAGTCTTTTATCAGAGTAACTTACACACACACACTCACACAGAAAGCCTGCAAAATAGTTCACTATTTTTACTTTTTCCGTGACCCTGATCTTTTACTTTAAGCATATTTTTGGTACAAGGCCACTTCCTTCTTTCATAGCACCTCATCATATTTTGTGTGACCTCAGTTGGGTATTCTCCTGGACTAAAGGACTCCTTACAGTCAGATTTAATCCCAGACACAAGATGGACAGGCAGTTGCTTTATCCTTCTATTGCACAGAGCAGCGAACAGGCATATTTTTTGTGCTCCGTATTTGTGACTATGATTGATTGTCCAGCTACCTTCAGCATGTAAGCTTAATAAACATGTCGTTCAACAGCATCCAGATTGTAGCAATTCTCTCCACTATATTGAAGAACATAATTTTTAAAATCCCTTTCTCTCCTGGCTACAATACCTGGAGCTGGATAGATATGGATCAGTGAATCAGTGTTTGCTGTGATGTCACAGCAAGAAAAACAAAATTTAGTCCTGCAAATATATATATATATATACTGAACAGCACAACCAAGTAGTTGGCATTGTGTACAGGAACATCTGCAGTGTATGGGCTAGATCTTCCCAAGTCCAGATGGAAGATTCCACAGAAGGTCATAGAAAATGACAGGGCTAAGATCCTGTGGGAGTTCCAGATCCAGATGGACAGGCAGGTACTGGCCACTCAACCAGACATCCTGGTAGTAGACAAGGACCAAAAGACAGCAGTGGCGATAGATGTAGTGGTGCCAAGTGACAGCAACATCAGGAAGAAGGAATATGAGAAGCTGGGGAAGTGCCAGGGTCTGAAGGAAGAACTGGAGAGGATTTGGAAAGTGAAGGCCAAGGTGGCCCCAGTGGCGGTAGGAGCCCTCAGGGCTGGGACTCCCAAACTGGAAGAGGGGCTCCAACAGATCCCAGGAACAACATCAGAACATTTTTTAAATGTTCACACTGCTTCTTCAAATCTTTTACTGTTTCCTCAGTACAATTACGTGGGAGTAAACTCCATCGAACTGTTAATTCTTGTTTCTTTCCCTAAAAAAACAAATAAAACATGAGATTTCTTTTGAATCTTCGGTCTGCTTTGCTTCTAAATGATATATTGGAAGAAAGATCTGTAATACATTTTCCAAAACAATCCGAACATCAAAATGTGATTCCTCATAGTTCAGCTTTTAAAACAGGATTGCAAGGAGTAGCACAGTGTGACTATATTTTAAACGAGGCAGCTGGCTGGGGAATTCTGGGAGTTGAAGTCCAGACTTCTGAAAGTTGCCGAGGTTGAGAAACACTGGTCTACTCACTTCCCAAGTAAATTCATACCCAAAACAGGTTAGGGTCTTTTGATTCTTTCTCCACTCAGCAGTAAAAATTCAGTAAGAATTTACTCTTGAAAGTCTTGAAACACTGAAATCCCACTGCCTCACTTTGCCTCCTAGTACAACCAGCCCTATCGTCATCTCTGTTCTGCAGAATGGTAGAGTTATAATTCCACCAAGTGAGTAACTCCTAGAGTATTTCCTTTTAGTATTTTCACTGTGTTTCCTAGTTGCAACTTTATTTTTCATGGTTGCCAAAATTTAGAAAACATAGCACTTTTGTATTTCTTTGTACAAATATAAGACACAATAAGAAAAGTAAAGTTGCTTTCATTTCTTCAGAGCCCAAGTACAGCAGTCCTACAGTAAAGCCCAAAGACAGTACAGGTAGTTCTTGCTTAACTACCACAATTGGGACCAGAATTTCAGTTGCTAAGTGAAATGGTCATTAAGTGAATCCAATCCAATTTTACCTTTTTGCGGCAGTTGTTAAGCGAATCACCACAGGTGTTAAGCAAACCACATGGTTGTTAAGCAAATCACATGGTTCCCCACTGATTTCGCTTGCCAGAAGCCAGCCAGGAAGGTCGAAAATGGTGATCAAGTGGCCATGGGACACTGCAACGGTCATAAATGAAAACCGGTTGCCAAGCACCCAACTCATGATCACATGACCTCAGAGACACTATGACGGTTGTAAGTGTGAGGACCTGTCATAAGTCATTTTTTTCAGCACCTTTGTAAGTCCAAACCATCACTAAATGAATGGTTGTTAAGCAAGGACTACCTGTAGTCCTACAGTAGAAAACTAAAATCATCCACAAACCGTTGGTTGTGCCTGCATGTATTAGTTTCCACCAAAACTACACATGAGCTTTTTAACCCTGCCCATCTTATATACATGCCCATAGACTTCTGGATTCACTCTCTATTTCTTCATATACCTGGAAAGGATGGATAATGTGACAAGCTGCTTGTGTCACAATGGTCCAGATTGATGGAGACACTGTTTCTGTTTTTGTTCTGTTTTCATGTTTCCTTTGGAAGAGCAGCTGACTGACAAAAGTGAAAACATTGGTCTGGGGAAAAGCAGCAGAAGCTGACTCTTTTTTGACCTTTGATGTTGTGCATAGAAAGATCCTCCTGCCACTTGGATTTTATTTTTATTTTTATTCTTATTTTTATACTTAGTTTAAGGGTAATTGTATATTTATATATTGTATTTATATTGTATGTTCGCTGTTTTAATTGATGATTTTATTGTTAATCACCCAGAGTTCCCCGATGGGAGGAGATGGGCGGGGATAAGATAGACAGACAGACAGACAGACAGACAGACAGACTGTATTCTACACTAATCCTGAAGCAACACTTTCAGAATGGTCCTATTTAAAGTGGAGCTGCTGAAAGGCTCCCTTTCAAGATCTCAATCCCTCAGAGAGGCCAGAACATTGATACCTTTTGCCAGATTCCATGTCCTTAACCCTGCGGCCCAAGTGGGGCCAAGTGAAGGACTTCTCACATCAGGCAAACCTTTTCCCCTTTTGTGATATCTAAGCCTTCATAAATTGTTAACTACCTGCAGCTTATAAAAGGCTCAAGCAGAAACAATCTATTTCTGACATAAATCTCATCAGTTTAACAGCTGACATGGCCTCTGTTCACACACAATGTTATATAATGATATATAATATACCGTACATGCATACCCATCAACCTACACTCTTTCAGGATCAGTTTTTGTTGTTGTTTATTCGTTTAGTCGCTTCCGACTCTTCGTGACTTCATGGACCAGCCCACGCCAGAGCTTCCTGTCGGTCGTCAACACCCCCAGCTCCCCCAGGGACGAGTCCATCACCTCTAGAATATCATCCATCCATCTTGCCCTTGGTCGGCCCCTCTTCCTTTTGCCTTCCACTCTCCCTACCATCAGCATCTTCTCCAGGGTGTCCTGTCTTCTCATTATGTGGCCAAAGTATTTCAGTTTGGCCTTTAATATCATTCCCTCAAGTGAGCAGTCTGGCTTTATTTCCTGGAGGATGGACTGGTTGGATCTTCTTGCAGTCCAAGGCACTCTCAGAATTTTCCTCCAACACCACAGTTCAAAAGCATCAGGATCAGTAGTGTTGTGCAAAGCATTGAGAAGGAATAAGAAATAGTAAGCCAAAGAAATTAATGGCATGAAATAAGAAAAAAAAGGGGGGGGGAGGGTTAAAATTAGTTTACACCAGCACCTTTCAATATATCTCCCCTTATCTTTCTGTCCTTGCAAACCATCCTTGCCTCTAACTTGTCCATGCCCCACTTCATACATTGTATTTTGTTCAAGAACTTTTAAACAAGGTTTATTGAACAAGTTACAATGGCCTGGTTCATATGTAATCACTCCCCTCCTTTGAAACAGCCTATCCACGCCTGTCCTATAATATTCCCAAACAGCTATGAAAACATGGCTGCTCATGAGGGCATTCAAAGATGAGGGGATATCATGTGACCCGTGATGGTGGTGCATTGGCTTGGTTGTTGTTTTTTGTTATTAATGGATTTTGTTGATTTTAATCCTAGTTGTGTCAGAGTGTTGTAAGATACTCAGAGTCTTTGGAAATGGAGTAGCATATAAAACAAAGTGGTAGTACTAGTGGATTTATTTGTTTGCTCATTTCACACCTATCCCAAGGAACAATGGAAGTCAGGAAAAGACAGTAATCACAAAAAACCAAGATGTGAAAATTAGTTCATATCTTAAAACCCACACTAGTAAATAATTAATACAAGAACAAAACAAACACAACCACCATACATAAAATTAAACAAACAAATGATGCTAAGAAGCAATAAAGGGGCCCACAAATTAAACTATGCCAAAAACCAACCATTCCACAACATTATGTTGTGGAATCCCAGCAACAATGTCATTTCTTTCTTTGCGAATGAATTTGAAAAAAGTTACCTAATCCAAAGAACCAAGCATGGCCCTAGATATCCAAAGATGACTACTATATCTCCCTTTAATCTTCTCTTTCCAAGTTAAACATTTCCAGCTTTTTTCTTATTGGGACCAGGTCATCCGCAGGACCACCTCTCCCTGGGGGGTATCTGCCTGTCCCATCAGATCAGATAGGATAGGCACACTCCAGGTCTTTTCCCTTAAATGTTGCCATCTTGTGAGACCAAGGAAGTGTGCCTCTTCCATGCAGCCCCTGCCCTATGAAACACCCTTCCCCTTGAGATCCAGCAAGCCCCTACCCTTTTAACTTTCTGGAAAGCACTTAAGAGTTGGCTTTTCCCCCAAGTGTTGGGGTAGGGTGAGATCAGAATAGTAGGAGAGTGTTTTAGCTGCATCAGGGAACTTGGTTATGGTGACATGGTTTTCTGCTTTTGGTTTTATTGTTTTTCTGTTTTTATTGTTTGTACATATCGTTTTATCTTTTGGTGGTGAGCCACCTAGAGTTTGGTTTTAAGATGGCTGGCCATATAAATGTTTGAAATAAATAAATGAGAATATTTGGGTAGATATGGGGTGGGTGGAAGGTCTTTAAAGCTCTGGTATGATAGTTTGGACCCTGACTTTCATGAAAAATATTACTTGTTCATTAAAGCTGTTAGAGAAGCAGAATGGAGAAACAGATTGCCATCACTTTTTCTCTATCTCGAGGAGTCTAGATATAAAATCTCCACTATCTAAAGCGTTTTAGAAATTCTGGGGAAAGGAAAAGGAATGGGAAAAAATCAATCATTTTCAACAGTTTTATAGAAAAAAAAATAAGTAAGTAAATTGAAACTTTGAAAAAAAAATACAATATTAATTACAAGAATAATATGGAATGACTGGACCATTTTTTTTTTCTCCTGGTATAAGGCACTTTCTTTAATTGGTTCCAATTAAACTGGCAGTGCAGAGCACACTGAGACTTCAGGAAGGCAGGGAAGAGTGGGAACAGACTGTGGTGAGCAGGAAGAGACAGACCATGCTTTCAATCTGTTCTGGATGTAGCTGATGCAATTCCCCACAAGCCTTCCCACACTTTTAATAAATTACAGGTTATATGAGCCAAGCTCTAACTATCCAGACATTCTTAATATCTGGAGTAAGCAAGAACCCATCATTACAAACAATTTTTAAATTAACTTCTTTTTAGGCTAGCAGCGCCACTGCCTGATTTTGCCTGGCAGCTGCACAGCATGCCATTGGATTATTGTCTTTGATAAGGGTGTCATCTTATGCACCAGCAGGCTCTCCTTCCCCAGTGGGAGATTTCTCAACTCCATGTGCTGGAACTAACTCTTCGGGTGGATCAAGGACAGAGCAAATCAAATGGGCAAGAGTTTGCAGCAGACAATCAGGTGGAAGGAGAAGGTGAAACAGATACAGGAAGGAACTGAAGGATCCATTCCACAGACATGCACACAACATGGACATGGTAGAAGAATGCTGAAGAAAGAATATATGGCTTTGTCTTGTAATTTTGCTGAATCAAATGTTTCAGCCACCCTTGTCCCCAAGTAGCTTAGCTGTATTTCCTTAAACACATATAGGAAACTGGAAATTGCTCTGGCTTCTCAAAAATCATTCAAATTCTATGCTATTGAGCAAATACTGCAAGGAGGGTAAGAAATTACAGGGAATGCAAACAATGTTTGACATATGTCAGAGTGCCTTGTAATATTCAAGCTTTGAATGAATGTGGGTTTTTTAAAAAGCCTAAGTGATGACCTTGGAACATAAGGCACTCAAATATACTGTTAAGTAACTTGAAATGTCAGCCTATTAATATGAATAGATGTTTGTATATTCCTTGTTCAGTAGGAGTCGACTGGGGGACATATATTGGTCCATGAGCAGATTGTTTCAACCTCAGAGAAATTAATAAACTGTGGATCATTACCTAGAGTAGAAAAACACTTCCTACTTAATCTGCCTAGCTGCATTAACCACCCCAGAATTATTCTTTGCTAGTACGCTATATTTTTAAAAAATATATTTTAAAACTTGGCTGCTTCAGAAATTAAATATTGATCCTTTGTTTCTTCTGATCACATGGCAAAAAAGGTATTTTTAATGTTCCTCTCTCTCACTTGTCCTCTGTCATAATCCTTGAAGGAAGGAAAAAAGGCAAAGAGAATAGAGTAAGTGTCAGGCAAGATACAAGAATCTTCTTACATTTTGAACCTTTACTTCCAAGTGCAGCATTCTCTCCCTGGGGAGGGTAAGGTAAAGGTTTCCCTTGACGTAAAGTCCAGTCGTGTCCGACTCTAGGGGGCGGTGCTCATCTCCGTTTCTAAGCCTTAGAGCCGGCGTTGTCCGTAGACACTTTCCGGGTCATGTGGCCAGCATGACGACACGGAACGCCGTTACCTTCCCGCCGAAGCAGTACCTATGGATCTACTCACATTTGCATGTTTTTGAACTGCTAGGTGAGCAGGAGCTGGGACTAGCAACGGGAGCTCACCCCGCCATGCGGTTTCGAACCGCCGACCTTCCGATCGGCAGCTCAGTGGTTTAACCCGCAGCACCGCCGCGTCCCTGGAAAGCTGAAAATATGCTCCCCTCATCTTTTCAAAAAGAGGCGAGAGTGTTTCATTTTCCTAGATCTTTCTCTAATATCCTCACAGCAGGCATTTTGTGCTTCCCCACTACTGTACATGTTGTTTGACTTTGGGATCAGCTCCAGATTTGATGGCTCTCACAACATCATCTGTTTTTGAGAGATGAGTCTTTGTATTTCTGCCTCTGTTCTGGTTTACTGGAAAGTGCAGCAAAGCTGATATTTCCCTCTGAATTTCTGCAACTCAGCAAACCTTCTGGATGATCATTTTCCCCCCAGACGGGAACCACCGGTCTCCTTCGGTTAAACCAGCCATTACTGTTTCCACCACTAACCCCAACACTTACTTCAGTTTCCTGTCTCTTCCTATACGCATCGGTTAGAAGTTACCTCAGATGGCAAAGCCGTACCACCCAGCAGGACAAATCAGGGGGTATTTTCTGGGTCATACTAAACCAGGCACTGCAGAAGAGCAAATGGAAAAATGAGCTAGACGTTTAAACAGTTTTTGTCAAGTGGAGGTTTTTTGTTTTGTTTTTGTTTTTGTTTTTTTGAGTGCGGAGAGTAGATTGGAGTAGGAAATTTCTATATTTGTGCAGGATAACTTCCCTGCTATAACTCTCTGCTGCACAATTTGGATGTTATTGTGCTGTCATATCTCTTCCTTGCTGTCTTTGCCTTAACAGAGATGATGGAGGGATGTTTGTAAAATTGGACTATGGTGAAGTTCTTGAGGATACTAAATCTTGACAGGGTTAATGTGCTCTGAAGGGCTTACCACCCTTGATAGTTTCATCCTGTTCTGTTAAAAAAACGAAGCCTCAGCAAGCATCTTGATGCTTTCCAATAATATAGCTTATGGATGCCTTTTTTAAAACAGAATTTTGAAGTGACTTGAATTGAATCAGATTGTCCTTGAATCCAAGCTCATATCAAATTATGACCTCTGTGAATGTCCAGTTCAAATCAAATCCAGGCTGATTTGCATGGTGTAATTTTGGTGTTCTAGTTTACATTTTATATGAACTTCCCTCACATAGTTTTCCATCAGAGCAACCTCTCAGATTAAAACAAAACAAAACAAAACCTCCAGCAAAGACATGTACTGAAAAAGGTAGATGGGGCTGGGTACTAGCAAATGATTGTATTTCCAAGGTGAGAAGAATTTTCTTACCTTTCAGTGGCTGGGTCCTCGTAGGCAGGGCACTGATTGGCTTACACGCTTTGCATTCTCCTTTGGGCCAGGTGGAAGGAGGATGACCAGTAATTAGCTCATGATGTTCTCATGGGACGTGCTGGGCTTGAGGAATCCAAGGCTGGAGTTAAAATAGCTGGAGGAAACATTAACAATCTCAGATATGCAGATGATACCACTTTGATGGCTGAAAGCGAAGAGGAACTGAGGAGCCTTATGATGAAGGTGAAAGAAGGAAGTGCAAAAGCTGGCTTGCAGCTAAACCTCAAAAAAAACAAGATTATGGCAACCAGCTTGATTGATAACTGGCAAATAGAGGGAGAACATGTAGAAGCAGTGAAAGACTTTGTATTCCTAGGTGCAAAGATTACTGAAGATGCTGACTGCAGTCAGGAAATCAGAAGACGCTTAATCCTGGGGAGAAGAGCAATGACAAATCTCAATAAAACAGTTCAGAGCAGAGACATCACACTGACAACAAAGGTCCGCATAGTTAAAGCAATGGTGTTCCCTGTAGTAACATATGGCTGCGAGAGCTGGACCATAAGGAAGGCTGAGAGAAGGAAGATCGATGCTTTTGAACTGTGGTGTTGGAGGAAAATTCTGAGAGTGCCTTGGACTGCAAGAAGATCAAACCAGTCCATCCTCCAGGAAATCAAGCCAGACTGCTCACTTGAGGGAATGATATTCAAGGCAAAACTGAAATACTTTGGCCACATAATGAGAAGACAGGACACCCTGGAGAAGGTGCTGATGCTAGGGAGAGTGGAGGGCAAAAGGAAGAGGGGCTGACCAAGGGCAAGGTGGATGGATGATATTCTAGAGGTGACGGACTCGTCCCTGGGGGAGCTGGGGGTGTTGACGACCAACAGGAAGCTCTGGCGTGGGCTGGTCCATGAAGTCACGAAGAGTCGGAAGCGACTAAATGAATAAACAACAACAAAAGGTTGGAAATGCTTGTGGGATAGAAGTGGTCATTGAGGCGATGAAGAGTGTGATTAATATTTCTTTGGGACAAGTAACGCTCAAAGACTTCTGCCTTGTTATCTTACAAAAGCCTTTCTGACTCTGTTGCTCTCTATTGAGTTGTGATGCTAATCCATTCATTCCTAGCGAGCAGAGTCCTAAGCCTCTGGTAGAGAATTGTAGGAGGTAGCTCAAAAGATAAGGAAAGAGCAACAAAATATAAGGAAAGAACAAGGAAGGCTATCTAAAGTAAATGTTTTGGAGGAATTTGTACAAGTCCTCAGCCCATCAACAGATGCTGCTAATGCCCTATTTTCTGGGTCTTAGGAAGCCTGAGGCCACATTTGAATTAAACCAACCCTTCATATTTGGATAGGGTCCTTCTTAGTTCCATATTAGAAGCTAGCGTTTGGGATTAAATACAGTGTAGTGTAACTAAGGAAGTCCCATCCGTTTGATCAGTGGAAAGTAGTTTCTATTATCAGACTCTTAGCTGGATGGAGCAGGTTTCTGTGCTGGATCAGACGATGATTGTCAAAGATCAAACCTAATTGGCCAAAGCATTTCACTAGAAGGAGCCATCAATCATCCAGACAGGACATAGCAGTTTTCTCTGGCTTGGTGCTCTCCAGTTGTGTGCTGGCTAGGAAATGTGAGAGTTATAACTCCGATATATCTAGAGAGCATCAGATAAGGACAATTGCTACATAGGTCCTCCAACTTCAGATGCAGTGTAGCAGGTGGTAAATTTCCCATTGAGGAATCTGCCTGGCCATAGTGAGATGCAAGATGCCAGACCAGATAATTTACCATGTCTTAATTCTTGGGACTCTTATCTTCTACTTTAGGGATCACTGTTCTGGCTGAATCATTAAAACACTCTCAACCTGAATTGATCCCTTTGGGCCAAACCTAGCAGCTTCCTTGCTCAACACAGGAAGAATTTCTTCATAGTTAAAATATGGATTTGAAGATATAGTGAAGAGCAGGTGGCAGTCCTAGCCAGGAGGGCCTTTGCACATCTTTGGGTGGTGTGCCAGCTATGCCCATTCCTGGATCAAGATGCCCTCCAAACAGTCACTCATGCCCTTGTTATCTCCCGTATAGACTATTGCAACGCGCTGTACATAGGGCTACCCTTGAAGAGTATCCGGAAGCTTCAGCTGGTCCAGAATTCTGGACCCTGGAGAAGGTGCTGATGCTGGGGAGAGTGGAGGGCAAAAGGAAGAGGGGCTGACCAAAGGCAAGATGGATGGATGATATTCTAGAGGTGACGGACTCGTCCCTGGGGGAGCTGGGGGTGTTGACGACCGACAGGAAGCTGTGGCGTGGGCTGGTCCATGAAGTCACGAAGAGTCAGAAGCGACTAAATGAATAAACAACAACACCCTGTTGCAGCTAATTGTGCCACAGATAAAAGGTTTGATTGTAAATTTGGCACATACAACACACCTTTTACAGTTTCTCCCAAGCAGGATAAATACAAGTCACCTTGTCCCATAATTTTGGTCACAGACCCATCAGCCAAAGATACACTTTGTCTTTCAGTTTTAGACAGTGACACAAAAGAGCTTTTACAATTACATAAATGACAATTGGCCCCAGAATCTAACCCATACATCAGAATTACCCTTCTCAGCAATCTGGGTTGTCTGAAGAGCCTTCTTCTGTGTTGCCCTTGTGTTCTTCTTCTCTGTCTTTCTACTCTTGGGTCTCATGGCACAGTCTCTTTGCAAATGTCCAGCTGAACCACAAGTGAAGCATCGCTGGCTGGCTAGCGCTGTGGTCTCAGGTTCCTTTCCCTTCTTTTCCCTCGTTTTCTGGTATTGCAGCTTTCCAGAAGAGATGGGGGGGGGGAATCTTTCCTCTCTCTTCTCCCATTCAGCGAGTAAGCGCTGTGTAACATACGATGGGGTGAGGTCTGCTTCAGGCATAGCCTCCAGGGTACAAATCAGCGTGTCCCACGTTTCATTCAGTGAGGACAGGAGGATATAGGATTTTGTGAGAGGTGTAAATTCCATTCCTCTCTCCTGCAACTCAACAAACAGCTGCTGAATATAATGCAGGTGCTCAGGAAGGCTATCTCCTTCTGCAAGGTAGGCTTTGTACAGCTTTCTTGTCAGGGTAACTTTACTCCCTGCTGTTGCCTTTATATACAAGTCTCTCAAAGCATCCCAAAGTTGCTTTGCAGACTGCATACCTCACATGTGGACTAGCTGATTGTCCTCAACTCCCAGGATAATGGTGGCTCTAGCCTGCTCATCCTGTCTAAGCCATTCAGCACTGGGATTTTGGAGGGTTTGCTCACCAATTGGCAGCCAAAGATTCTCTCTGTGAAGATACATCTCCATCTTCAGGGCCCAATTCAAATAGTTGGTCTCTGATAGGCACTTCAGAGACATCGCTGAGGGCTGGGAGGTAGCCATGGTTTCTTCCTTCTTTTGCAAGTCACCTCATCTGGCTTCTTTGTCCTGCAGACCGGCAGTGGCTGGAAAATCTCCAGGTGGCTCCAAAGAAAATCTTCACAGGTCTTTGCTACCTGCCTTTAAATTGTGCATGAGGTGTGGAGCTGATCTCTCTATTCTCTCTGGGGTTTTACTGGGCTTACTGGGTTTACTGGGCTGCTTACTGGGCCCATAACCTGTTGGCAGAGTGCTAAAAAGCATTTGGCCCAGGAGAGATCAGAAAAGTCACACACCAGGCATTTCTATAAAAATAAATTTATTTACAGAAAGCACAAAAACATATTTACAGACTTCTGCATTCTCACAGGCTCTCAAGGAGCTGCTTACTCTCTACATGCCTCAGAGAGGAGGAAAACTGAAACTGAAACAAGTCCAGGCAAGGTTCCTCCCCCTCAGTGCAACTATTAACATCTGAAAAGAAGACAATTAAATTCAACCTCCTCACCCAGCCAAAATAATTAGTTACCACAATAACCTTAATCTGTAGCAGAAAAACAATATACCAAACAGCGCCCGCCCTTTGGAACATCTTGCCCCCGGAATTGAGATGGGTTTCCTCACTCCCGGCCTTCCAGAAGAATTTGAAGACCTGGTTCTGCTGCCTTGTTTGGGATAGGAAAGGTAACAGCTCCACCTGGGGATGGTTGGCACCATAGCACCCCCTACTGATTGGGATTCCAGCTCCTCTTGGGTTTTATATCTATTTATTCTATTTATATTCTTAGATTGTAATTTTAGGTTTATACGTTTTTATTATCTTTTATTGTAAACTGCCCAGAGTCCCCCGTCGAGGGAGATGGGTGGTAATATAAATTAAATTAAATTAAATTAAATTAAATTAAATTAAATTAAATTAAATTAAATTAAAATAGTGAAGACCATCAACTTGATTACTACAAAGTAGAATTAAATGAATTCATGGAAGCTAAGACTGCCTGTCATAATAGTGATATATCCAATATCAGAGGCAGTAAACTTACTAGGGAGCAAAGGTACTATTGCATTCATTTCCTGCTTGTGGGCTTCCAAAAACAAACATATGGTTGTCATTGTGAGAACATAACGGTATAAATAAACCTTTGGTATCATCCACACAGAATTTTTTTTAAGTTCTATCAAAGCCTTTTCCAATCTGGTCCCTTTCAGATGCATAGGATTGTTGGCCATTGTAATGAATGGGCAAGCAGGCTCCCACTCCCATCCCACATTCACTGACAACCAGACGCATCTGTGTTTCAGTCTTCATTCACTCATCGCCAGCATGGAAACTATATTTGCACAATGAACAGCTGCATGCCCTGGGACATATACATAGTCAGATTACCCCACCTCCTCCCTTTTTTCAATAGAGAAAAAAGGTTTTATCTTTCAAAAGTGTAACCAGAAAAGGAGGAAGAAACAACGGGCCAGGGTTGTGGAAGAAGTAGAAAGAGAATGCTAAGCTGTGCCTCCAACCTGTCATACTCTCCAATCAGATGTTCACAGAACACCCTTATCGGAATCATATCCATCTTTCTCGTACCCATGTCAGCAGACCAAGAGTTGCCAGCAGGAAGGGGGAGCCGGATCGGAGTGTGAATTATTTTGTTTAGGCTAGGTGTTTATTGACCAAGGCCATCCAGCCAAATTCCATCCAGGCCATCTGTCCTAACAGTCAGGAACCATGCTGAGACGAGGAATAAGTCTCTAGTGTTTTATTACTGCTACATTAGACAGAAAATCCTAACAAACTGAAGAAGTGTGAGAAAACCCATACAGATAAAACCCAAAGTTCAAGGCAGGTCTGTTCTGTGTCTCTTTGAATGACTGCTCAACTCCTCAGTACTACACATGCATTTTCCCCCCTGGATAGGGGCCCCTTCCTGCTCACCATCAGTACTCATGACATCACCCTCCCCTCCAGATTTACATTCCATTTCAGCTCCCTCCTCTCTAGAGTTCCTTCCTCCCTCCAAAGTCTCAAGAGAGTCCATCTCCCCCTCCAAGCTCCCATGGGAACTGGGCAACAATGGAAATTCTTCAAAGGAAAACTCCTCCAAGAATGAATCCCTGCTGCTCTCCAGGTCTGATAATGCTTCTGGCCCAGGTGGCTGCTTCTGGAAAATAGCTAGATAATTAGAAGATTCTTCCCCCCTCCCCCTTGGGAAATGCAAGCCGGAGGTGGAGGGCTGCGGCTCCCCCTCCTCCTCTCACTCTGGCCTCAGAGCCTCTGGAGGGGGTGGAGGTTGCCAACTTACAAGCTCCTCTGCTTGGGATTCCTCTGCTTGCTCAGTCAAGTGAGGAATCTCTGGTAGAGTGCGAGACTTGGGTTTGTGAGGGAAAAGCTGATGGAATCGTTGAACCAGCGCTGGTGCATGCACATCTCTGGCATTTTCCCACATGTGCTCTTCCTCAGGGTACCCTTTCCAGTGTATTAAATATTGGATGTCCCTTCCCCTCCTCATAGAGTCCAGAATTTCCTCGACTTCGTATTCCTCCTCCCCATCCACAATTACTGGAGGGGGGGGATTTGCGATCGTAAGGTACTTGGGGGAGGGTCTTTGGCTAGCAAGGCTCTGTGAAACACTGGATGGACTTTCATGGATGCTGGTAGCTGTAAACGATAAGCCACTGGATTTATCTGCTGTACCACAGTGAAAGGGCCCACAAACTTAGAGTCCAACTTCTTGGAAGGCCTGGTAGAGGTCAAAAACTTGGTAGAGAGCCACACTTTGTCTCCTACTGCAATTGCTGGCCCCTCTTGTCTGTGAGCATCTGCAGCTTTCTTGTAATCACTCTTTACCCTGTTCAGCTGCTCCTTTAACAACTCCTGTGTGGCTTGTTGCTCTTTAAGAAAATCAGCCACCACTGGAACAGTTCCCCGCTGGGAGGAGGTAGGCAACACCTGAGGGTTAACCCCGTAGAGTGCTTGGAAAGGAGACATCTTGGTAGAGGATTGCACAGAGTTGTTATAAGTAAATTCTGCCATGGGGAGCAGGGCTGGCCAATTGTCTTGCTGATAAGTGGTGTAACACCTGAGATACTGCTGTAACCATTGGTTAATTTTCTCAGCTTGCCCATTGCTAGCAGGATGATGTGATGATGATAGGTGGATCTGGACCCCTAATGACTGGAAAAGGGCCCTCCAGAACCTGGAAATGAACTGAGGGCCTCTGTCACTCACCAATGATTTATTATGCCTCTATACCTAAAAACATGGTCCATAAACAACTGCGCTGTGGATTGCACAGATGGGAGGCCCTTGCAAGGAATAAAATGCACCATTTTAGTGAAAAGGTCCACCACCACTAGTATGGAAGTCAGCCCCTGGACCGGGGGTAAATCAGTGATGAAATCCATGGAAATTGTATCCCAAGGCCCACTGGGGGTGGGTAGGGGTTGCAAGAGTCCTGTGGGCTTCCCTGGGAGAGGCTTGGCTTGTCTACAGGTATGACAAGAAGCAACGTAACCCTTTATTTCTGCAGTCATCTTAGGCCACCAGTAGTCTCTCAGAGCTCTATGGAGAGTTTTGAAAACACCTCCATGGCCTGCCATTTGATGGTCATGGCAAAGTCTCAGTACTTCTTCCCTCAATGAGGGGGGAATGTATAATCACCCACTATGCCAGAGGATTCCTGCTTCCACATTAAATGGGGAGGCAGTGTCTTGTGGAGCCCTCTGGAGGTCATCCATCCTGGCCCTGGCATACAGGTCCTGTTGTTGCTGAGCTCTGACTCTTGCAAATAGGTCCTCTGCTTGTCTGCCTGCTGCTAAAATCTCTGTCTGGTTCCCCCTCATAGACTGATCAAAGTTGTGAGGTTGTAATATAGTAGCCTGGACCTCCTGGTGAGTAGTGGGGGTTGCCTGAATGGATCGAGACAAGGCATCTGCCAAACGGTTCTGCACCCCAGGAACATAAGAAATAACAAAATTGAAACGGGAGAAAAACTGGCTCCATCTGATTTGGCGTGGGGTGAGGGATCTGGTGTTTTGTAGAATCTGTAAATTCTTGTGATCAGTGCAAACTTTCACAGGAAAGGTTGCACCTTCTAGCCAGTGCCTCCACTCTTGAAATGCTGCTTTAATTGCCAGCAACTCCTTGTTAAAAACGTCATAGTTTCTCTCTGGCGGTGAGAGTGTGCGAGAGAAAAAGGCACAAGGAAGTAATGTCTTCCCTGCTTTGTCAGTATATTGCAATAAAACAGCAGTGATAGCAAAATCTGAAGCATCTGAATGCATTATGAATTGCTTCGTGGGATCAGGATGCTTTAAAAGTGGCTGGGATGCAAAGAGTTGCTTAAATTCTTGGAAGGCTGCTTGCTCCCTCTCCCCCCAAAGGAATCTGGATCCTTTCTTCAAAAGCTGTGTGAGGGGCTTGGCCCTGTCACTAAATTTATATATAAATTTTCTATAGAAATTGGCGAATCCTAGGCACTTTTGTACATCTTTCACATTGCGGGGGCGTTGCCAAGAGAGAATTGCCTGGACCTTTGAAGGATCCATGGATATGCCTTCTGTTGATATTCTATAGCCCAGGAAATGTAATTCAGTTAAATCGAAGGCACACTTCTCTAGCTTGGCGAACAGTTTGTTCTCTCTCAGTCTTTGTAAGACATTACGTACATGGGTTACATGAGTTGTAGCATCCTCAGAGAATATTAATATGTCATCTAGATAAATGACCAGATACTTATCTAGTAAATCAGAGAAAATTTGATTCATAAATTGGGAAGATATGGCTCCTGCATTCGTCAAGCCAAATGAAAGAACAAGGTACTCAAATTTCCCATACCTGGTATTGAAGGCAGTCAGATATTCATGGCCCTCTTTCATCCAGATCAGATTGTACGCATTCCTGAGGTCCAGCCTAGTAAAAATGCGTGCTTTCTGTAAGTGATCCAGCAGACCAGCTATTAAGGGGAGTGGGTAATTTTCTTTGACCGTGACCTTATTGAGGGAGCTGAAATCATGAACAACTCTCATGGGTGCCTCCTGAGCTGCCGGTGCCAACAGGTCAGGCTTCTTTGGTACGAAGAACATAGGAGCAGATGCTGGGGAAGTAGATGGTCAGATGAAACCCTTTTGGAGATTAGAATCCAAGTAATCTTTTAAGGTGGCTAGTTCCTTGGGGGACATGGGATATTGTTTCCTTGCTGGAATCTTGGCTCCTGGTATCAACTCAATAGTGCAATCACAGTCCCTATGGGTGGGCGGGGGGTAGTGCTGTGGCCTCTTGTTTGCTGAAAACGTCTGCGAAATCTGCATACTTGGCTGGCAACTGGACCCCCCTTGCTTCGGTGACTGCATTGGTTGCTGGAGAGAGGAGAGCGGCTTGAATCTTGTGGTGCTGGCATTCCTTAGCTGGGAAGGAGACTGCTCCCATAGTCCAGTCCAACAATGGATTGTGAATCTTCAGCCAAGGTGTGCCCAGGACTATAGGCACATTAAGTGATGCAGTAACATAAAGTTGGATCCACTCAGTGTGGTCTCCCATTGTTAGTTGCAAAGGTTCTGTGAAACTTCGAATCAGTCCTGCCTTGAGGGGCTGGCCATCAATGGTCTCAACTTCTATGGACGTGGCAATTCCATGGTCAGGATGTTCAGGTCTTGTACAGTCTGTACATCAATAAAATTGGTGGAAGCTCCGGAATCCACGAGGGCCTCTAGCTTGACCTGGTGCTCTGGATTTACATGCATTATGGCTGGTAAGTAGTAAAAGGATTGCCTGGAATCCTCAGAATGAGCCCTTCTTAATTGATTGATGGTCTCCCTGCTGAGCTCTGTGGAGGGAGACCGATGGGTTTCCCTGGTTGGAAGTAGAGGCGGAGGTGGCTCTTGGTTCTGCTGCTTGCCCTGGGGCTCTTACAGAATTTGCTTGGGTTCTCGCTGGGCAAGCTCTCACCATATGCCCCAGGGCTCCACAGTAGAAACAGAGGGCTCTCTCTCTCCTCCTCTGTCTCTCAGCCTTGGAAGTAAGCCTCCTGCTCACCCCGATCTGCATCAGTTCCTCTGGTCCTGAGAGATGCTGCAGAGAGAGCTGAAAATCCTGGAAGCGCTCTGAAGCCCCTGCCTCTCCCCGGCTGCATCTGTCTGAGCTCTTCTAGCCTGGCGTCTATGACCTCAGACAGCTGATATAAACCTTCTAAAGTAGGTGGTGTTCTCTGGTGCACTAATTCATTTTTTATTTCCTCATCCAGCCCCTGTTTGAATTGGTCTTTCAAAGCACTCTCATTCCAGTCCAGATCTCCTGCTAACAGCTTGAAATCAGCAATGTAAATTCCCACCCTCTTGTTGCCTTGCTTGAGCTTCTGAATTTCCTGGCTGGCAGTGACCTCTCTGATCGGGTCGTCAAAGTGTGCTCAGAACGCTGCCAGAAAATTCTGGTAGTCATTGAGAATTTGGTCGTTGTTCTCCACCATGGGAATAGCCCATTTGGCTGCTGGCCCCTTTAGCAGACTTAAAATAAAAGTGACTCTGGTTCAGTCTGTTGGGAACTCTGCCGGTCTGCTGTTGAAAAACATTGTGCACTGGGTAAGAAAGGTTCTCAACTGTCCTGCTTCTCCTCCAAACTTCTCCGGTAAGCTGCCCTGGGACCTCAAGACTACTGGTGGAGCTGCTGCTGCTGGCACCGGTTGTGGGTTAATCAGAGCTGGTTGTTGTAACTGCTGTAGCATAGCTACTTGTAATGTGTTGATCTGGAGATCTACTTGTTGCTGGTGTTGCAAGGCTGCTGGCAATTGTTGAATGGCTTGCCAAATTTCCTGGTTTTCCGAAGACATTTCCCCCCCCCAATTTTTTTTCTTTCCTCCCTCTTTCAATGGGAGTAGGAGTTTGTTAGGATTGATGTCCTAACAGTCAAGAACCACGCTGAGATGAGGAATAAGTCTCTAGTGTTTTATTACTGCTACATTAGATAGAAAATCCTAACAAACTGAAGAAGCGTGAGAAAACCCAGACAGATAAACCCCAAAGTTCAAGGCAGGTCTGTTCTGTGTCTCTTTGAATGACTGCTCAACTCCTCACTACTACGCATGCATTTTCCCCCCTGGATAGGGGCCCCCTCCTGCTCACCATCAGTGCTCATGACACCATCTACTAGCAAGGGAGGGGCACTTGCTTTCGGAGTTAGGTGGGGGGAATTTAGATGCTTTTGATTTTTCAATTGTAGAACGCATGGGGAAAAGGCATTCATGACTTTTACTTATATCAGACACTTCGCATCATTAAACAGTTAAAAAAGCTCAAGCCTCTAGACTGTTCTTGAAAGAATGTTCAAATGTTCTGTCATTACACAACCCTTTGATAAAGTTTGCAGGAAGAAGGATTTTCCATGAAACAAATTGGCACAAATTTCTCTAGAACAATAGAGAATTATGTTGAATTTCTTTTCCTGTGTATTTTTAAGTTGCATTTATTATCTCTGATACATATTGTCTCTATACAAGCTCAGTCATTGTGTGTTTCAATGCAGCTTGGAGTATTTTTACATCAGAGTTGCCTCTAACATCTTGTGGTTTGCTCAGTCTTACCTTTTCCTATACATTTTTCCATTGGAAGTGCTTTTAAGATGCTGTTTGTGATTGAAGAGATCTATATTTTTGTTTCTTCCATCACTGATTGTTTTGCATGTACCTACTTACAGTTAAGAAGGATTTTTTACTTTTTCTTTTTTCCCTTTTGTAATAAAGTTTGATGCTATTTATCTCTTGTGAGATTGATCTATCTCCCCAACAAGGAGGAGGAGCTGATTTCCATAGCCACATGCCCCAACATTACAGGACTGGACGGTAGCTATAGAATTTATTCCAGTATCATTTTTTTTCCTTTTACCTACCAGTAAGACATGCAGTCTGTGACACCTCTGTCTCTCTTGCACACCAGGGTTAAGCAGAAGGGCACAAACCAAAGAGATCCCCATGGAAGATAGATAAAGGCAGTGAGACCTACCAAGCTGCTACAACAAAGCAGGAAACTAGAAGGTTTCTGGGAAAGGAGTTTTCTGACCTCCAAATTTTCCCCCTATGACCTTAGCCCTGCTACAGCTATGTTAGCCAAAAATGATGGAATTTATTATCTAACACATCTGCAGAACACCAGATTGGGGAAGCCTAATCTAAAATAATGGCCATGTCTGAAATTGCACTTACCTTTCCGAAGGCAGTGAGTAACTAGTGACTGTACAAGATTGCAACAGTATTTCATATAAAATTATACTCTTCCTGCCTCTTTTGAAATAATTAAAATTCTTCTTTGTTCAAGACAAGCCATCTCCATAAAAGACAATTTAAGAAGCTGTACCTTGTTTCTATGATAGAAATATATTTCTAATCAATCAATCATCAAAAAACCTTAGTGTATTCAGTAAATAAATTAGTCTCCTCCAGAGACCCTTGCAGAAGGCAGCAAAAATTAATTTTCTTACCTTGCATGTTTGCTTCACCTCTGCAGACACAATCATTTCAGGAAGAACATTTTTATTATCTATTTTTTATCAAAAAGTAATGTAATTGCAAAGGAAATGAACCAAAACAAATCTTTCATAGAGAAGTAGCTTTCTTTAAGGTTTGGAAGAAGTATTTTTAATAAAGGATATAAGTCAGATGAAAAGTGGGAAGCTTTTCATATAGACACTGAAGCTGGGAGGTGGAAGCATTACAGTCTTGCAATTCATTCATATCTGGATTGGGGAGTTTGTAGCCCTCTGGATGTTCCTAAACAACAATTCCCGTGAGCCTCAGCTAACATGAGTAATGATAAAGACGTTGGGAATTGGTTTTCTGCAGCATCTGGAGGGCCCATGGCATAATTTACAAAACAGTCACCAGGGTAAAAAGGATCTACTGAAATAAGAACTCCATCTCTGCCTTCACGTTCTTGCTACATCTAGATGACTCAGAGTAATCACTTAGCCTTATGATATAAGGAACCATGGATCCTAAGTGGCTTCCTTTGGGAATCCCCTAGTTTACCAAATATCACTGCAGACAGATCATTCTATCCAGCTGTATATATGCCTGCATGACCTGGGCTCCTGATCCTCTCTAGCATCACGTTGTCAAGCCCTTCATGGCTGACAAGGAAGCAAGAAGAACAGAGTCTTCATTGAGGTCTCTTTAATGCTAGTCCAAGGTAAGTATAGAATCTTGGAAGCTCTAAGAGGAATTTTCCAGCCTTAGTTATAACAAATTAATAAGGCAGAGTCTCTTTGAAATGGTTTTCCACTTCTCTCAGCAGCTGGACTGAGTTGCCCTTTCTGAGATAAACATTCAGATTCATCCAGCTTTCCCATAATCTGTCAAACCTGGCCACTGAATCAGCCTTTTGCCCAAGATGAAAATTATTATCTTGAATCATGAAATGTCCCTTGTAGTAGTATTCTCTTCTTTAGTTGAATTAAGAGGGATTGTCCTTCTGCAGAAGGCCTAAGTAACTCAGATCAAAGCAAATGCCAGGTGAGCACCTTAGCCAAGCAATTCATTTTAAAGTTAAAACAGCCGACCCCATCTCCATGTTGCTTGGCTAAAATGCTCAGTTTTGATTTGATCTGGAGTACCCATACAGTTGCATACCACAGAATATACCACTACGTTGGTGGAAAAAATGATCCAACTGTGAAGCATCCTCAGTTCATCTGGAAGACAAACAGATCTGTGAATAAGCTGGAACAGTTGTATGAAAAAAACACCTGCAGTAGTGATCATGTAGCTATAAAATCTAGGAGTAATGGATAAACAGTTGGAAAAGAGTCATGCAACGTTGTTTTTGTACATGATAACTGCACTGAGAATATTGTATGTACTATGATGGAAAGATTTGGCATTACCCACAATGGAGGAATCGTTGGTGAAAAAGATGGAACTTGCTGAAATGTCTAAATTGACTTTTTTGATCAAAGAAAAGACAATATCTACGTTTATTGCTCACTGCAAACCCCTTATAGCCTTTTTGTGTGAAACAGAAAAAAATGAACTTATGATTTATGGTTTTGATGATTAAACAGAATAGACTATAGAAAGAAGAAATGTTTGATGTAGCCATAGAGTAAGAGGCAAATTTATAACTGTACTTACAAGTGCTGTAAAAAAAATCAGAAGCTACTTTTTTCTTTCTTTTCTATTTGGGCCAATCCTACCTGCTACCTAATGCCCTGCTACCTGGAGCAGCCATTTCATTTTGTCTTGAGCATTCTACTCTCTGGAGTAGCTTATGACTCATTCAGCCATTCTATATGCTTCACTCTGAAAGGGTCCTCAAAGAGATGAATTGTGAGGATCCATAGAGGTCACCACTGCCACCTACAATGTGTTACTTAATGAGTAGTTAAACTACACCCCCTAAGGAGAAATAGGACAAGTAGGACTCTCAACATAACCTGTGCTGCCAATGTTTCCAGTGCTTTCTGAGCATCTCCCTTCTCTTCCTCTGCAGCCTCTGCCATATTTCCAAGGCCTGGTTTCCTTTCTTCTTGCTTGCATCACCTTACTGTCTCATACCCCAGTACCTGCATTGACTAGATTCTGTTGAATTGGGATTATCACCCAAATCCTTATAAGCAGGCAATGATTGCAAAGTAAAGGCCCACCAATATTGAGCCAGAATTTTAAACACTGTATCATTGTCAATAGAGGAACCCTCCGAGAATTATTTCAGGCTTCTGCTATAATATCTAGAAGGGTATATTTGATGCTAAAAGAATGATGAACCATTGAGCTGCATTGTGCACATGCCTGAGTAACTCAAATGAATTAGAACTCCAAGAAGTTGTAGCCTCAGAAGGCTACTTCAGGTGAAACCAATAAAATAACTGTTTTTTAATGTGCATAAGCTAGTGGACTTCTATCCATATCCAATGGCATTTTATAAATGCATTCAAATATCACCTGACAGCTCAAGCATGAAGTCCACATTTTCAAATTACTGTATTCTCCATTAGACAAAGCAGATGAACATGTTAAAGTACTATCCTTCAGTCCTTGTGCCAGTAGAAAAGTCTGCTAGCATAGACTGTACCACCCTCATTGCTGATCTTTATCCTGCCATAGGAATGAGGCTGGTGACTGGTATGGTCCTTGTCAATTTAACATGGCAGAGGTTAAGGGAAATGACTGGAAAATTTCCCTGACTTCATGCCTACTCCCATCAAGCATCGCCTGCTGATAGGAAAACAACCACCAGTCCTTCTCCCTAATGTGTGGTGCAATGGTCACCATAGGTAGGTGTTTGGAACGGTATGTTTAGCAATCTGTTAAGTTTCTTGACTAACAGGTTACAGGAACACAAGTGTTCTGTGCCTGTGATGTGGCAATCAAGCTATTTCTAAACGCAGGTCTATTGCCATTCTGAAAGAGTGCTAAACCTGTATTCAAAACTATTATCTTCATCATAGAAGCCTAAAACTCAGGACCATTCACCACTATCCATACACACTTGGCCACCTTGTAACTAGAGATCTTCAAGACCCCTCCACTCATTAGCATTTTTCCAAAATTCTCTTCTCTTTTGAAGGAATCTTCTTGAAATTGAATGTGAACTATTGGGGGTAAGTGGAAATGCAGGATAATTTATCTGCTTAACATTGTTTTTAGTCCAGGATAGTCTGAACGTGGCAAGCTGCTCAAAGTACACCAGGAGGAGAGTTCCTTGTGCACAGACATCCTTCTCAGCTACCAGGGACAATCACAGGTGAGATGTTTCAAAGGCAATGAGGCAAGCTTCTCTGAGAACTCCAATGATAAAGTGCTACTGCTCCATGGAGGGAGATGAGATTGGCATTCCTGCAGGATAGCAAGTAGTGATTGACATTCCTAACCTCCAAAGTATGACAGCTAATAGATGCAAATGGAAGGGTAGCATTTCAGGCAATCCCACTGATCTTTGTCTGGCAGGGTACTTTTACCTGTAACATTTTTGCTTGTATTTAACGGGGTAATTGTATATAGAGGGGTTATAACCCCTAAAGCAAACCTGCAAACTCTGAAAATGCTGGCCTAACATTTCTCTGAATGGGAAGTCAGACTATTTCAATGACAGAGTATTCATACAGCTCTGCTACCTGACAATGACATGATGGGAACAGCCTTCACTGCTCACTCTGTGAACACCCAGGAATTATGAAACATGCAGAAGCTGAAAGGGTTAGAATCCTCTATCTCTGCCTGTTCCTTTGCTACTCAATAGTCACCATGCTGTCTTCAGGGGCTTTCCAAGATTTTCCAGCTTCAGAAACACCAATCACAGAAGCTAGTGGAGAAGAGACAAGTTTTTTTCCAAAGAGATTGGAGTCCTCTCATGCAAGAGTTATTTAACCCTCAACATCAAAGGACAAATATTCTCAGAATCTTAGACTTTTTGACATTTCTACTAATCTGTTGAAGGTACTTACCTCCACCCAACTAATAAATATTTTCATCTATGATAAATGAAGCATGACTTGTATATGCCAAATACAGAAAACAAATATGTTTTCCTATGGGCAGGATCCTACCTACCAAGGACTTCAGTATGATCGTGTTCCCTCCCTCATTATCCTTGTTTCTTCTACTGTATAATGGAAGAGAAGCCCAAACTTATGTCTTATTGAAGACTTATTAAGATGAATCTGTTTCTCACCTGGCTTTGGAACTGTTAAAAAGCAATGAAAAAGTGGCATACAAAGTAAATTAGTAGCTTCTATGGACTACTCATCTGTGTCTCAGTATCCTTGAGCAGATGGCATCTTTACTATATATGATCTTCAGTCAGACCCATGTTCAAGGATGAGTACTTGGTGGGAAGGGCTATGAGGAGGACACATTGAGAGATACGAGAGGCTGGAAGAATTGTTGGATGGGATAGACATAGCTCACCTTAATGGAGCACAAAACAGTGGAGATGACTATGGTATTGTATCACAGTGATCATAGTGCACCCATCTGAATAAGCACGAAGTCTTAAGAAGCTGTGCCATGCAACACCAAGTCCTCAGATCCAGTTTCTACATGAATTTACCAGATGGTCTCTTGGTCTCACCCCTACATTTGCAATATGGAGAATACTGGAATATTGAAAAAAAATCCTGAGAACATTCTATGCATATTCGTAGGTACCATATATAAAAATTATGAATGGTGCTATTATATCAGGCCTTCAGAGCAGATGTCCAGAACCTCACTTAGCAAAACAAGCAATAATACCTGAAGTCAGTACACTTTGTTTACCGTAAATTAATAAAGTACAAAAGAGGCAGGGCTTGTATTGCAACACAGCTTTTACTATCTTGACTGTTTAGACCCATTGCAGATGCTGCTGTCCAGACCTTCACTTAGCATATTGAGCAGTACAGCCCTAAACTCAGTATGTCTTAATAAAATAATGCACATTCCCATGGGGGGAGTGAAAATGAGACCATTAGATAAAACTTTTATAAGTTGTCTAACTTCACATTGATTATTACAAGTAGGTTCTAAAATAAAATTTACTATGCATTAAATCGTCATGAGAGCCAGTTTGGTGTAGTGGTTAAGGCATCAGGTGAGAAACCAGGAGGCTGTGAGTTCTAGTCCTGCCTTGGGCACAAAGCCAGCTGGGTGCCCTTGGGCCAGTCACTCTCTTTCAGCTCTAGAAAGAAGGCAATGGCAAACCACTTCTGACATCTTGCCAAGAAAACTGCAGGGACTAGTCCAGGCAGTCACCAGGAGTCAACACTGACTCAAAGGCACCAAAAAAAAAATCTTGTCATACCAATCTGATCTACTTTTACTAGACTGACCAGTTTAGTTGACCATGGAAATGTAAAACATAATGTACCTGACCTCAGCAAACTTTCCACAGAGTCTTCCATGAGATACTAGCCTAGAAGATGGTAAAATGTGGGCTGGACTATAGTATGCTACCTTTAGATGGATACAGAGATGGTTGCATAATCCTATCCAGTGAAGATACATCAATAGTTCTGTGTCAAGCTGGAAGAGTAAAGTGGCATATCACAGAGCTGTTTGAGACCCTGTGCTATTCAACGTATTTATAAATAACTTTCCTGAGAGACTAGAAAATATGATTATCAAATTTGCAGACAACACAGTGATAGGAGGGATAGCAATTACCTTAGCAGACAGTATCAAGATTCAGCAGGATCATGACAAGCTGTAACAATACCTTGTCAGAAATCTGTGCAGAAACCAGCAAGATGAATTTGAGCAGGAAGAAATGCAAATTCGCACATTTTGGGTAAGAAAAGTGATAGGCATGCATATAGGACTTAAAGGACCATACTGGGCAGAAGGACACATGAAAAAAAACTGGATGTCTTGGTGGATTCCATGCTGAACACAGGCCAAAATACAATGCAACTGCAAAACAATACAGTCCTGGGTTGTATCAACAGAAGTATGGTGGTAAGATCAAGAGAAGGCATAATTCCTCCGCATTTGTCACATTCCTTACCGTTACCTAGATGCTCACAGTCTTGTTACTCAGATTTATTGAAAGGAAAAGGGGTTAGATTGCAGAATCTTAGAAAATTATTTTTAGCACTCTTTATCAATCAGTATATTAAAGCAGGGGCTCTTTGATTCTTCTGGTCATCCTTCTGTCTCTTGGTGCAAGGGGGATGTTGCTCCCTGTTTGCCTGATGATAAGGAGTGCATAGATATTCACCTGTCATGTTTTGCAAACTGCCACTCTCGTTTCCAGTCTCAAAGAATTCCATTACGTTGGAGAAGCGAAACCTGAATATTGCATCCAGTTCTGAGCACCACATTTTAGAAAGATGTTGACAAAATGCAGCATGCTCAGAGGAGTGGAACCCAGAGGAGAAGGAGGCTAGAAGGAAAATCTCTAAGGAATGGATGGAGGCATTTGGTATGTTTAGCCTGGAGAAGAGAAGATTGCTGGAAAACGTGATAACTTTCTTCAAGTGTCCAAGCAGTGTTTCAGTAGAAGACCGGGCACAATTGTTCAGATTTGTTCCAGGGTTAAAAAGGTCAAGATACAATGCATGTAAATTATAAGGAAATAAATTTCAGTTGGACATCAGGGAAAATTTCCTAATGGTAAGACATTGGAACAGATGGCCTTTGGAAGTGGTGGTAAACTCTCCTTCACTGGAGGTGTTTAAACAGAGGCAAGGATGATTTGGTAGCAGGTTTCTACTCTGGGGTGAGAGTTGGATTAGGTGAGCTCCAAGCTCTTACCTTCACATTCCATGTATCTATTATTCTGCCTCTTTGTGTGGGTGGATGCTGTTTAATCCACATGAGGATCCAGTCCTATATGAGACCTGAGTGCTAATAAAGGCCTTCTACCAAACTATCCAGGCCAATTTTCATTAGACCAAGTTCTCTACCAAAGTTCTCTCTGTTGGAAGTGGCAATTTCTATTTCCCCCAGGTCAGTAGTAAATATCAAGAAGAATCTGTTAGCATGACAGACACGTGCAAAATGCTGAAAGCCCCTCTAACTACTCCGCCCGTCGATTTTTAAACAACCATCTTCAAGGCAAAAAGGACTCAAGTCCCACCCCTCCTGTTGTGCAATTCTCTATATTTAGTGAGTTAATTAATAACTAACCAGCATCCTCTTGCAAGGCCCTGCAGACGGCTTGGATTTACTGGACTAATTTCCCTCCTAGGCAAAGATTCCAGTAATGCCATTCGGGCAAATGAGCTCTCCTGCTGAATGTAATCCATCTGTCCTCACCTGCAGCCACAGTGCAGAGGGGACTGTTCTATTTGTGGCTGGTTGCATTTTGCAAAAACTGGAAGAAGGCTGATTAAGGGGACTTGCATCCTTATGGGGCAGAGAAAGCTAGCTGACATTTAAAGATTGTGTCACCAACACTTGGCAACTTAATGTTCACTGTTCAACTGTATGCATGGCTTTAAAGTGAAAAGCACAAGAGATTAAGGGAAGGATTCCCAGCATAAATTGGCTGCTGGAAAGGTCAACAGTGAACATAAAAAGCTTGCTTGGAAATACCTGCTTGATGGGTTCATGGAATAGGGGGAGAAATAAAAGTGTCTTCTGGAGCTGAACTGGGTCAGGGGGCCCTTCCTGACCTGAAGCAAAGGCAAATTTTTCACACTGTCAGAATAGCAATTCTCTATGGGCCTTTTGTAATTTTAGGCTGCTGAAAAGAAACACCCCCTGGATTAATGATGTACAGATTAATCCAGTCTATTTTAGTGTCTTCATTAGGAAGCTAGCATTCCAGTCCATTGGTTTTATTTTTACAGATTCTCTTTAAAAGATCTGTGTGAAAAAAAAATCTGCAACCATTTTTGCCCACAACTTTCCCTAACATATGGAGTTTTCCCTTTTATATGCAGTTTCCCCAAATGTGATGGTAATGACATTGTTCACATAGATGCCTCCACTACACTGATTTTTAAAGTGAATTTCCTGATACTATTGTTTGCTATGTACATTTCTCCAAAGCAGCCTTTTAAAATGGAAATTGCCCTAGTATAAGTTCTTTTTAATTGAGCGTAACTTTTAGAACCATGCATGTTTTTCCAGATGCATCTTTCACAAATAAATGGTTTCTTTGTGCAGATTTGGACCATTCAGTGCTGCTGTCACAGCTGGATTGGAATCTGATCAGATGCATCTCATATATCTGCTCTGATAAAAATCAATGGCAGATTCATATTACATCTGTATAATGAGAGAGAAGGAGAAGTCATGTGAGGCTAACAAGACAAAAGTGTGAACTCTGAAACCCATCTTTGCAAGCCTGTCCCAGCCTGTTGCAAGCACTTAAATGCAGAAGCAGTCTTTCTCTCTACCAAGATGGGCCAATTTGTCATTTCCTTCCTAGGAATGTGGCTATACCAGTGTTCTTGTAGAATATCTGTGGCACTTTAAAATAATGGAGTCCTTGGTGCTCTCTGAGCCTTGTTGTTTTCTTGCAGATGTTTCATAGCCAGACTAGGCAACATCTTCAGTGTGAAGAGGGAGTGGGCCTTGCTCTCAGTTTATATACGGTGGCTTGCCCTGCTTGTGTTGGTAGGGGTGTTGTTCTCTCCTTGGGAGTTCCTTGATTGGGCTGTTGTTTGCTGCTCGGTTGATTGACTGGGTTAATTCTCTGGAACTCCTTAATCTCACAACACATGGACAGACTCAACCATAGTTTCAACTGGGAAATGGTGAGCATCCTAAACCAAGCCAAGTCCAAAAACGCCAGAGAATTCCTGGAAGCCTGGCACTCAGACAAAGCAGCCATCAACAGACACATAGAGGTAAACAACATCTACATACCATTCAAAAGAGACAACAGAAAAGCCAAAAAACCAGTACACTCCCTTGCCAGCAATCAACACCTAGATATGCAAAAATCAACACTGGGATTAACACCAGGTGAACCATCAAACAGCACAATACACCTGAATCAAGGAACTATTAACCCAGTCAATCAACTGAGCAGCAAACAACAGCCCAATCAAAGAACTCCCAAGGAGAGAACACCACACCCACCAACACAAGCAGGGCAAGCCATGGTATATAAACTGAGAGCAAGGCCCTCTCTCTCTTCACAATGAAGATGTTGCCTAGTCCAGCAATGAAACATCTGCAAGAAAACAACAAGGCTCAGAGGGCACCAAGGACTCCACAGTTCAACCCTGAGCTACAAATATTCGCTTTGATTGGTACTTTAAAATAATCTTTGCCATTACTTGAACTGTTGGGATATACTAAGAAGAGTAGATGAGTTCACTGCCTATTGCCATTGCTGCCCCATAAAAGCCAGACAGTTCAGCCAACAGCTGAGAGTTGTTGTTGAACTGCACATACGCATAAGAGGACACTCTCCTATGTTGCATGGTTCAAAGCCTCATTCATGATGTCTCACTGTCTCATTTGTAGGATGGGAAGGTATGTTCTTTTTTTTATGTGATTGACTTACGGTCATCCATTGACCCACCTGCTTGATCCAAGCCCAGCTCTTAAGAGCTGCATGCATAGTTGACTTCCAGTTACACAAGAAAAGGGCATTTTTGAGGAAAAAGTCCAACCCCAGAGCACAAGTTGAACTCTTGAAAAGAGAAATGAGCCAAGACAACCCAGCATGTTTAGCCCCTAGCATTCAAAAGCAAAGGTTCACTCATCATTGATTCCAGCAAACGACGGGAGAGAAGGCAAATAACGAAGCTAATTACCTCACAAATGTAAGACGGGCTTAGCATCAGCATTATTACCGCCAATGGCAATAAAAGCATCTTGGATGCAGGAGGACAGCTGGAATCTTAGCTATAAAGTAATTCAGGCTGCCTGCCTCTGCTCAGCAAGGCCTTTGCTTGACAGACTCAAAACTAAATAAACAGAAGGCAAAATTCATAAGGGAAGTGCCTTTGTCAGGCCAAGAGCAGGTCTGCAGAACAACTGCAAGCTTTTGAGTTTTGAAAAACTCTTCCCCAGCAAGATATAGTTAGAACAACAACAGAAAGTGGTAGAGGGTCTTGGTGATGGTCAAATCACATCCATAACCAGTTAGATCTTGATCATCTCTCTTTCGTCTGATATGATGCAGATGAATTTAAATCTGAAATGGTAGATGGGGTTTCTAATTACAACACTAAGTTTGAAAATCAGCATTTGAGAATATTCTTGAGGGAATTGTGGAGCAAATAGATCAACTCACCCAAATAAGAAATAAGAGCATTTAGCATTTGACCCTAAATCTCTTCTTAGAAGGAATGAGACCATTTATATTCCCATTCTGCTGCACTAAAGTGGGTAGAGCAGGGTTTCTCAACCACGGTTTCGTGGGACCCTAGGGTTCCATGAGAGATCACTAGGGGTTGCCTGGGTGATCACAATTTATTTTAAAAATTATTTCAGATTTGGGCAACTTCTCATAAAGAGGTAAGTTTCATTCTTTATTTTTAGTTCAAGAACACTGTTGATGCATATATACAGGCCTACACATGAAACAAATATAATTATTTTGTAACTTCTGGCCTATATTTGAGCCTGAATGTGCAGGGGTTCCCCAAAGCCTGGAAAATATTTCAAGGGTTCTTCCAGGGTCAAAAGGTTGAGAAAGGCTGGGGTAGTGGAAAGAGTCTGACACAAAGACTTTATAAGGTAATTCTTAGGGTGGGTGGGTAGAAGGAAGGAAGAATTAATTGCAGGTCATAGGCAAGAAAGAGCCACAAGAAAACCGGGGTGGGGTGCAGGTGAGCTCGTCAAGGTTGAATTGATCCTATAAAAAGGATCAAGATAGTCAAGTAAACTCACAAGTTCCAGCATAAGGCAGAGAGGTTCTTCTGTGAAAAGCAGGGACCTGTATTGCTGTTCCCATTCTGCAGGAGTGGAATATATGTAGCCCTTCAAATGTTTATGAACTAAAACTTCCAGAATTTAATGTGGCCACATGAAGGATGATGGGAGGGGGGGTTGTTTTCAGCAACATCTAAAAGTCTTCATCCCTGCCTTATTGAGCAATCAAGGTAAAGCCTTCTTGCCAGCAGAAGGAGTTTTGGACAAGGTGAATCTCAAAATATGAAACGAACATGAACATCTAGTCTTAGCCTCATATCAAGACACAAGAGTCTATAAGAAATAAGGGATATCAACTGGCTCAAAAAAACCATTCCGGCATTGATGCAGACAAACCTGTCTTTAATTTCTTGCACTTAGGACTTGCCCAGTATGAACAAATGTAGGTGAATTTTGAGGTGTGTATGAAAACCTACACTTCTGCCAGGATACAGGATTTTTTTAAAAGCAATGCAAGCCAACTGTTGGGTGGATACACAAACCAGGTGAAAACCAAAAGCAGATATGATACACTGTTTTTGGTATGGTGTACAGGAAACTCAGGCATGTTATGGTTTCCTAGAGTTTCTTGGTTCCCAAGATATCAAAAATATACCTCTCCCCCAAAAAGTGTTTCTGGAGAACAACAAACCCTGGAAGCTTCATTTAAAACAGTGTTTTTCAAACTCTGCAACTTTAAGATTGGAGCCCACAAGATGGTTACACTGTACATAGGAGGCTGGTCTGTTCTCCCGCGGTTTTATTTTTATTTTATTTTTATTCTTGTGTCTGTTTTTAACTGTTTTTTTTAACTGCTTTAACTGGCTGTTTACTGTACACTGCCCAGAGTCTCATTTGTGAGATGGGCAGCTTTATAAGTCTATTTTTATTTTATTTTTATTGTACTTGTGTCTGTTTTTAACTGTTTTTTTAACTGCTTTATCAAATACCTACATACATACATAAAATGTGTGAACTACAACTCCCAGATTCCCCAGCCAGCATGGTGGCTGAGGAATTCTGAGAGTTGAAGTCCACACATCTTAAAGTTGCCAAGTTTGAAAAACACTGATTTAAACTTTAAAAAAAGATATTGCTTTAAGAAAAAAAAATACTTGCATAGTTTACAGCTGAGGCAACAAAATGTAGAGATGCTAAGAATTGCTCAGAAGTACTTTGAGGGAGATGAAATGTTCTTTATAGAACATTTTTTTCTTCCTTTGTAGAAATTCATTCTTTATAGAACTCCCATTGGACCATGGAGCAATATAGAATTTTGTTAGAACTTATTGGAGCATACAAAATAGAAAAACTGTTAAAAATAATTTACACTGCCATTGGATAAATACAGGTTATTCTTGTAATAAGATTATTTTTAAAAATAGCTCTGCTATAATATAATATACATAACTTGTATATGGAAAAACAAGTATTAATTTAAGAGCACAAAGAGACACATGTAATTGAAAGTTAATATTAGCTTTAATTAAGTTTCCGGTATATCACTGAGAATCAGCACATATGAACTGCCAATATTGTTCTATTTTGCTTTATTGTTATATTATAGAACAATATTTATTTCTAACTTTTAATCTGAAAAAAACGACTTCTGAGAGTCTAGGTGCAAGGTACAATCTGACCAGACAGATGGGTTGGAGGTTAAGGATACAGCTGGTACCAGGAACAAAACGGAATGGCTGTGGGTTCAGGGCTCTTTGGTTTCCAGAGAAGTACCAACTTTGGTCTTGGATGGGGTTGCACTGCCCCAGACAGACCCTGTGCATAACCTGGGGGTTCTCCTGGACTCACAACTCCTGCTTGAACAGCAGACAGCAGTCATGGCCAGGAGAGCCTTTGCACAACTGCATGTTGTGTGCCAGCTATGCCCATTCCTTGACCAAAGGCCCTTCTCACAGTCAACCATGCCTAGTCACCTCCCGTTTGGACTACTGTAATGTGCTCTACATGGGGCTGCCCTTGAAAAGTATCTGGAAGCTTCAGTTGGTTCAAAATGCAGCAGCCTACATAGTTTTGTGCAAGCCTAGACTTGCCCATGTGTCACCTCTTTTGTGGGAGCTGTATTGGTTGCCAATTTGCTTTCGGGTCCAATTCAAGGTGCTGGTTATCACCTTTAAAGCCCTACATGGCTTGGGGCCAGGTTATTTGCAGGACCACCTTTCCCCAGTTACATCTACCCGGCCCACCAGAGCAGGGAGGCAGGGCATGTTGTAGGCCCCTTCAGTTAGGGAGGTACATCTAGTGGGACCAAGGGAAAGGGCCTTCTCCGTAGGGGCTCCCTCCCTTTGGAGCATCATTCCCCAAATATAAGATTGGCCCCCTTCTTGCTCCTGTTCCGGAAGGCCCTAAAGACATGATTCTATCAGGGGGCCTGAGGACCCCAAGCTTCAGAGCCAATCAAGTGGCTGGTATGAATGTGTTTGCTGCTGCCCAGAGGTATCTATTGTGTTTTTATGGTTTTTAATTCTGTCAGCCGCCCATAGACACCATGTGTGAGTTGGGCGGCCTTATAAATTTGCTTAATAAATAATAATAAATAAAACAAAAGGTTTGGAATGGGCAAATGTATGACTTTGATAGCATTAGAGACTTTGATCACCCACTGATTATGATTATGTCTTTATGTTTTAATATAGTTTTAATAATGATTTTAGTATGATTGTATGAATGTTGATTTCTATTTTCAGTTGTTTATTGTTTGGTGTACTAGTTAAGGTACCAGGCTGGAAACCTGGAGACCGTGAGTCTAGTCCTGCCTTAGGCACAAAACCAGCTGGGGGATCTTGGGCCAGTGACTTTCTCAGCCCTAGGAAGGAGGCAATGGCAAACCAATTCTGAAAAATCTTGCCAAAAAAACTGCAGGGACTTGTCCAGGCAGTCTCCAAGAATCAGACACAACTGAACGGATGAAAAAGGAGGGCAAGCCATAAATATGCTAAATAAATACATTAGAAATTAGAGCTGTCCCTGGAGAACAAGAGCATCGCAAAGCAGGTAAAAAAGAGTAATGGGGTGGTTTTGAGATTAAAAAGAACTAAGCAGCATATCTACCCATGAAGGTTCCTCCTTTAGTCTGACAATGGCGGTCATCATTGGACTGGAAGGCCAGAGGACCACAAGTTCCCTTCTGATATCTGCACCAGATAATCTGCTTCCAGAAAAGAATCTGAATAAGTGACACAAAGCTGTAGTTTGCTAGAGTCTGCATCTCATCTGGAAAAAAATTCCATTTCCAAGGTTGTGCTTTATCTGAACTCGCTGTTTCCCCAGATAAATTTTATCTTTTGAATTCCCGGCCATCGTTTCATTGCACAGCTGAGGCAGCTGGCAACCTCCACCCCATCCTAAGGGCTTATCAAAAGCAGGTGCTCCAAAGAAAACCAGAGAAAAGAGGCATTGCTTATCAGACAGCTTGTGCTTTGGAAAGAAAGGCTCAGAGCCCAAAGGAAATTACTGAGAATATATTGACGGAGGATGTGAATGTAGCAGCCATCCTTCATCTTGTCACAGGGGGATTTGTATTGAGGTTGTCTGATGGATGCCAACATTCATCGGAGAAGGCACAAACAGTGATAGACCTGGAATGCAGTGGAAGCAGAGAGCATGATTAATCTTCTGTCTCCTTCTCATTAAGCCTCACTGCTTCTTGGGAAGTGGGCACCATCCAGGTCCATGACACAAGGGACAGCCAAGCATGTCTGTGAGGAGCCAAGTTATTTCCATGGGCCCGAAGATCACAGAACACCCCTCAGGTGTAACGATTGCCTAAACCCAAATACTCAGTCTCACAAGCTCGGGCTTCAAGATAACTGATTTATTAAAGGAATAGTATGCAAATACAGAGAAAGCTGAGAATGAGCAAAAGCGCGCCAAATACAAACTTAAAAGCCTTGCTTGTAAGCAGGTCCCGCCCCGTCGCCCGTCAGGACGCTCCCCCTCCCAGGTGCTGAAAGCCGTTAGACGCGCCTGGGAAAGTAACCTTGAACAGAAGCGCAAACCCAAACATGCATTCCAAGCCCTCAAAACAATGGAGGGCGAAAGAATGGAAAAACCCCGGGTGAAGGAACACGGAACAGAGAATGACATGTGAAACGTTACAATGTTAACCAGACATTAGAATGAGAACATGACATATTGCCCCCCCAAAAGAAACTAGGGAGCCGGTTTGTTAGGATAGGCAGAGTGAAATTGGGCTACGAGACGAGGAGAATGCACGTCTGGAGCAGCAACCCATTCAGGATGAGGGAAATGTTTCCAGCGGACGAGGTATTGTAAAGCGGAGCGCTGGCGTCTGGAGTCGAGGATAGATGCCACCTCGAAGTGTTGCTGGTTGTCAATCATGAGGGGAGGTGGAGGAATGGGTTGTGGATGCCAATGGTCTGACGACAGGCAGGGTTTGAGTAAGCTACAATGGAAAACAGGATGTAAACGTTTAAGGTTGTGAGGCAAATCAAGTTTAAACGTAACAGGGTTCAGCTGAGCAACAATTGGAAAAGGACCGACAAATTTAGGACCAAGTTTTTTAGAGGGTTGTGGGGACTTGATAAACTTAGTTGATAAGTAGACTTTATCCCCAACCGCAAAGGATGGTTCTGGGGAACGCTTTGCATCGGCATGGCGTTTATAGGTAGCTTGGGCATGGCGGAGAGCGAGTAGAATATTAGACCATGAGTCTTTGAGAGAGTCTGCCCAGTCAGCGAGGGTGGCTGGTAGCGGTTGAGGATGAGGAAGTTCAGGAATCGGAACAAATTCACGTCCAAAAACTGTTTTAAAGGGAACTTGACCAGTGGTTTGATGAATGGCATTGTTGTAAGCGACCTCAGCAAATGGGAGTAACTCGACCCAGTTGTCTTGTTGGTAGTTAACAAAAGCCCTGAGGTATTGTTCCAATGTAGAATTAACCGCCTCTGTAGATCCGTCCGTTTCTGGATGCCAGGCGGTAGAAAGCGACTGTTTCGTACCCAAAAGTTTCAAAAATGCCCGCCAAAATTGTGACGTAAATTGTGTGCCCCTGTCACTCACCAAACGGGCGGGGATACCGTGGAGGCGGTACACGTGGATGAGGAAGAGGCGTGCCAGCTGTTGTGCGGTGGGGATAGAAGCGCATGGGATAAAGTGGGCTTGTTTGGAGAAAAAGTCTTTAACGACCCAAATGACAGTTTTGCGTTGACTAGGGGGTAGATCAACGATAAAGTCCATGGAGATATCCTGCCAAGGGACAGATGGAGTGGCAACGGGTTGAAGGAGACCTTGGGGCTTGCCTGGTTTGCGCTTTATCACCGCACATACAGGGCACGCAGTGACATACTCCTTCAAGTCTTTGAGTAAAGTTGGCCACCAGAATTGGCGGCGAACGAGGTGCAAAGTTTTTACGTAGCCAAAATGTCCAGCTAGCTTGTCATCGTGGCAGCGCTGGAGTATGGTTTTTCGCATTGCTTCGGGTACATAGAGACGATCGTTGCGCCAGGCAAGATCATCGGTGAAAGTTAAAATGTGTTTATTGGTTTGCAACCAAGTATCTGTTTTAAGGTGGGAGAGCAACTGTTGTTGCAAATCGGAGGGAATTGACAAGGGCGGCGGGCGGCTGGAAGGCAGAGCGGCTGGAGGCGGAGTTGATTGCGCTCGGGTCTGGCTGCGAGTCACTGCTGCCAAACTTAATTGTTTGTCGGTCCAGACGGTGCCTTGGACCGTTGGCCCTGGGCCAGCATCTTGGGGTCTGCGCGAGAGTGCATCAGCTAAAAAGTTTTTCTTGCCTGGTATAAATTTAAGAGTGAAGTCAAAGCGGCTGAAAAACTCAGCCCAGCGCAGCTGTTTGGGACTGAGTTTCCGACTGGTGCTTAAAGCTTCCAGGTTTTTATGGTCAGTCCAGACTTCAAAAGGGTTTGAAGTGCCTTCCAATAGGTGTCGCCATGTCTCTAAAGCTGTTTTTACAGCAAAAGCCTCTTTTTCCCAAACATGCCATCTTCTCTCTGTTTCCGTGAATTTGCGAGAGAGGTAGGCACAGGGTTTTAAAGCGCCAGATTGGTCAGATTGTAAGAGAATTGCTCCTATGGAAAAATCAGAAGCATCGACTTGTACAACGAAGGGTTTAGAGGGGTTTGGATGCTGTAAAATTGGTTCTGTGGTAAAGATTTGTTTGAGCGCTTCGAACGCTTGCTGACAGGCTGGAGTCCATTTAAGGAGCGCGCCTGGGTTCTTTGAACGTCGCGTATCCCCCTGTCCTTTAGTTTTTAACAGTTCAGTAAGGGGGAGGGCGATTTCTGCAAAATTTTGGGCGAATGCCCGATAGAAATTAGAGAATCCAAGGAAACTCTGTAATTGTCTCCTGGTACGGGGAGGTTCCCATGCCACGATGGCTTCTACTTTTGCAGGGTCCATTTCGATGCCCTGAGCTGAAATCCGGTACCCTAGGTAATCAATTTGCGACTGGTGAAAAGCACATTTTGACAGTTTTGCGTACAACTCTGCTTTTTTCAATTTAGCCAGTACCTGACGCACCAAGTGGATATGTTCTGACATGGTTTCAGTATAAATCAATACATCATCCAAATATACCAGTACCCCCTTAAATAGGTGGTCATGCAAGACCTCATTGATCAGTTGCATAAAAACCCCAGGTGCCCCGGATAAACCGAATGGTAAGACTTTATATTGGAAAGCCCCAAGAGGACAGTTGAACGCTGTTTTCCACTCATCCCCTTCCCTTATGCGAATGCGAAAGTAGGCTTCTCTCAAATCCAATTTTGAAAAAATTTTGCCTCTGGCCAGATGTGATAACATATCTTTGATCAGGGGCAAAGGATATTTATTTAATATTGAGACCGCATTGAGCCCGCGGAAATCGGTACAAAGCCTTAATGACCCATCCTTTTTTGGCCTGAATAGGACAGGAGCTCCTACCGGGGAATTTGCCGGCTCAATGAAACCCCTAGCCAGATTTTTGTCAATGAACTCCCTTAGCGTGGTAAGCTCTTTGGGAGACATGGGGTATATTTTTGGGTGAGGCAATTTTACATTTGGTAAAAACTCAATGGCACAGTCCGTTTTTCGGTGGGGTGGCAAGCGATCCGCTTCCTTTTCCCCAAATACTTCAGCAAAATCTTGGTATTGATTGGGTAGTCCCTCAAGAGGTTGAAGCGTTTGCACAGTGGTATACGCTACCCCTCCACCCTCCATGTCCTCCAGTAGGTCCTTTTCGGGTACTTTGTAAAATCCATCTGCAAACGTCACAGTTCTATGCAGCCAGTTGATAAAAGGGTTTTGTTGCACAAACCAAGGCATCCCCAAGATTACCAGAGGACCCCCCACTGGAGCTACCACAAATGGCAGCTTTTCCTGATGGGAGCCCATCTGCAAGGCGACCAGTCCCGTGGAAAGGTTGACTGCTTTCCCTCCCGCCATAGTTCCATCCAATTGGGTGAAAATCATGGGTCTTGGCAAAGGGAACGTGGGCAGTTCCAGAGCCGCTACGACATCAGGGTGCATTAGGGAACGGGAGCAACCCGAGTCTAGCATGGCCCACACTTCCACCGTTTTGGTTTTTGAGCTCAGTTTAACTTTAACAGTCAGTGTGGGGAAGTTTCCACTCACCGAATCATGGTTACGCCCGGTTTCTTCCACCTGCCCTAGGGCGCCCTTCAGGGCAGGTGGTAGGCTTTTCCCGCCGGCTGCTCGAATTGCAACTCTTCCTCCTCTTCTCCGAAGGGAAGGTCTGGGGGGTCCAGTTCCGCGAGGGCTGCCTTCAGTTTTCGCGGTGGAGCAGGAGCAGGCGTCTTTACCGTGGGTTTCGTCTGTCGTTCCTCTGGACGGCGTCTTGGGCACGACGTGGCTCGATGTCCTTCTTTCCCACATCTGAGGCACTGACCCTTGGAGAACCGTTGCTCCCTCTCTTCTTCCCAGGTTTTTGGTTTGGGGCGGCTGACAAGTCCAGATGTGCGCGCTCCTCTAGCGAGACGTGTTTGTCTAAGCTCTTTGGTATGGGCATAGGTTCGTAGGGCATTTTCTGCGCTTCCCGCCAACTGAATCCACCCATATAGCGTTTTAGGATCATCTCTGCCCAGAGCCCATCGAAGGATTTCGGGTTCAAGCCCCTGCTTGAACAATTCGATGATTGTTGGCTCAGACCAGTCTTCCACTTTTCCTGCCAAAGCTTTAAACTCCAACGCATATTTGGCAACTGAGAGGGACCCTTGGTAGAGTTTCCGCAGGTCATTTTTGGCCGTTTCTTGAGCTAGGGGGTCTTCGAAATGCTCTTTAAGTGCCCACAAAAAGTCATCGAAGTCCTCTAACTCAGTTGCCTCAGCTTGGCATAGTTGCACATACCAATCCGCTGCCTTTCCTCTCAGCTTGTTGGCAATGAAATTGACCTTGCCATGTTCAGACCGAAAGTTTCGACCCCAATCTTCTATATAGTGCTTGGCATTAGTAATAAAGAAGGAGAGCGTTGTGGGATCCCCATCGAACTTCACTCCAAATGGTGGGAAGGTTCTTGCCGGCTCAGCTGGCTGTGGCGGTGCCGCGAATGTCAGCGTGCGCCGAGCCCCCATGGGTGGTCGATCCCTAGGAGGTCTTGCCTCTCGCTCCCCCCCTTGACGGGCTGATCGAGTCTTGCTTCTCCCCCGGGTCGACATGGTACTATGCCTGGGGTACTGTGACGGCTCTTCTTCCCAATCCTCCGGGGTGGGCTCTGCCTCTCTGGGTAGATCCTCTTTGGGTAGATCCTTGAGGATCGTCACTATTAAATCCATTTTATCTTCTAATGCCCTCATACGGGCTGGAGTGACCGGCTCCTCCGAGGGTTGGTTGGTTACCACCACCCTCGGTGACAAGGGGACTTCGTGCTCCCAGGTCAATTGTGGAGACCCCCTCCCCTGTGCTCTTTCCATAACAGTTCTATGTTCACTCCTGAGACTCTCCTGCATGGATATCAGCAGCTCGTCCAATTGGATATCTCGCAACTCCCGACGTGCTGCTCTTTGCGCTCTCGAAGTTAGCACTGGCCGGCTTTTGGCCGCCTCCCGCTCTTCTTCGCTTCCCTCACTTGCGCGAAGTTGAGGTTCTGTCATCGCTAGCGTTCCCTCTTATCCAATGATTGGATGGGGCTAGCGGAAAATGGATAAAATGATTCTCAGCTTTATGTAACGATTGCCTAAACCCAAATACTCAGTCTCACAAGCTCGGGCTTAAAGATAACTGATTTATTAAAGGAATAGTATGCAAATACAGAGAAAGCTGAGAATGAGCAAAAGCGCGCCAAATACAAACTTAAAAGCCTTGCTTGTAAGCAGGTCCCGCCCCGTCGCCCGTCAGGACGCTCCCCCTCCCAGGTGCTGAAAGCCGTTAGACGCGCCTGGGAAAGTAACCTTGAACAGAAGCGCAAACCCAAACATGCATTCCAAGCCCTCAAAACAATGGAGGGCGAAAGAATGGAAAAACCCCGGGTGAAGGAACACGGAACAGAGAATGACATGTGAAACGTTACAATGTTAACCAGACATTAGAATGAGAACATGACATCAGGGCCGGCAAGGTCCAGGAAGAGCAGGGTTTTCAGAAATGTTCTTTGTTGTTGTAGAATATTACAATAAAATCTTGAAATCCTGTAGAGTTTCTCTCTACTATATTTTTTTCTAGACAAAATCAAGGCAAGATTATTTTTGGTTTCTTTTCTCATTTTCTTCTTTCCCAGGCTGAGTAATCTGCCCTGAAATTCCTCCCTCAGTGGTTCTTTCCACCTTCCTCCATTCGCAAGGCCAGGTCTACACTCCATCACACATACTGCCGTCTGGCAGTCTTCTATCAAGCAGAGAACGTCTAGAACTTGGTATCCCTGTACAAAGGTAGTATTTACAGCTGAATATCACATGGATGTTCAAAAGCAGGAAAGGAGCATCTGCTTCAAACCCTATTGCTAAAGAACTTCCTGGAAGCCTCTGGCTGGCTGCTGTCAAAAACAAGAAATGCTGCCCTTACGTTTTATGCCAACTTTCCCCAACCTAAATGCTGACTGCATCTAGCTAGAGCAGCCTTTCTCAACCTTTTGACCCTGGAGGAACCCTGGAAATATTTTTCAGGCCTTGGGGAACCCCTGCGCATTCAGGCTCAAACATAGGCCAGAAGTTACAAAATTATTATATTTGTTTCATTTGTAGGCCTGCATATATGCCTTAACAGTGTTCTTAAACTAAAAATAAAGAACAAAACTTACCTCTTAAATATGAAGTTGCAGATTTGAAATAATTTCTTAAATAAATCATGATCTCCCAGGGAACCCCTACTGACCTCTCACGGAACCCTAGGGTGCCACGGAACCCTGGTTGAGAAACCCTGAGCTGTATGGTTGACTTCCAGAATTCTCAGCAATGATTATAATCACTGATGGGAACTGTGGGTATTTCTCTGTTTTTCTTTTGACAAGGATGCTTAGGAAATGGCAGGATTGGGAAGGGAGAAAGAACACACCATCTGACCTACAGTATAACTGAAGCTGCACTTTCAAGACCTTTCATCCAGACCATGCCATTTCTATAATGGACTTCTTGTATTTTTTCTGCCAGCCTTCTTACTGTATGTATTGGCCGAATTTGTTTACACTGACCTAAGGATGTAACAGAAGCATATAGAAAAAAACTGTTTACTCCATCTTAAGCAAAGAAGAAAGGAAATATATATGCATATTTCAGGCTACTTATCTAAGTTTGGGACAACTGCATTTTTGCAATTGCAGCACAGAGCATTTAATGAAATGGTTTCATTTGGTTAATTACTCTGCACTGACAATATCTAGATTTATATTACAGTATATAAACAGCATTCAGCAAAGGATCATTACCTTGTCGTGGTGCTGGAGCTTGAGCACCTCAATGATGCCATGAGCTAAACCATGAAGGGCCACCCAAGACGGGAAGGTCATGACAGAGAGGTCAGACTAAATGCAATCCCTGGGGAAGGTAATGGCAACCCACCCCAGTATTCTTGCCATGAAAACTGAATGGATCAGTACAACCAGAGATATGTCGGTATACCATCGGAAGATGAGACCCCCAGGTCAGAAGATGGTCAAAATGCTACTGGGGAGGAACAGAGGATGAGTTCAACTAGCCCCAGACGTGATGACGCATCTAGCTCAAAGCCGAAAGGATGGCTAGCGGCCGATGGTGCTGGTGGTGAACGGTGAATCCGATGTTCTAAGGATCAACACACCATTGGAACCTGGAATGTAAGATCTATGAGCCAGGGCAAATTGGATGTGGTTATTGGTGAGATGTCAAGATTAAAGATAGACATTTTGGGCATCAGTGAACTGAAATGGACTGGAATGGGCCACTTCACATCAGATGACCACCAGATCTACTACTGTGGACAAGAGGACCACAGAAGAAATGGAGTAGCCTTCATAATTAATAGAAAAGTGGCTAAAGCAGTGCTTGGATACAATGCAAAAAATGACAGAACGATCTCAATTCGAATTCAGGGCAAGCCATCTAACATCACAATGATCCAAATATACGCCCCAACCACAGATGCTGAAGAAGCTGAAGTAGAGCAGTTCTATGAGGATCTGCAGCACCTACTGGACAACACGCCTAAAAGAGATGTTATTTTCATCACAGGAGACTGGAATGCTAAGGTGGGCAGTCAAATGACACCTGGAATTACAGGTAAGCATGGCCTGGGAGAACAAAATGAAACAGGACATAGGCTGATAGAATTTTGCCAAGACAACTCACTCTGCATAACAAACACTCTCTTCCAACAACCTAAGAGACAGCTTTATACATGGACTTCACCAGATGGACAACACCGACATCAGATTGACTACATCCTTTGCAGCCAAAGGTGGCGGACATCTATACAGTTGGTAAAAACAAGGCCTGGAGCTGACTGTAGTTGAGATCACGAACTTCTTCTTGCACAATTTAGGATCAGACTAAAGAGATTAGGGAAGACCCACAGATCAGCTAGATATAGCTCACTAATATTCCTAAGGAATATGCAGTGGAGGTGAAGAATCGATTTAAGAGACTGGACTTAGTAGATAGGGTCCCAGAAGAACTCTGGACAGAAGTTCGCAACATTGTTCAGGAGGCGGCAACAAAATACATCCCAAAGAAAGAGAAAACCAAGAAGGCAAAATGGCTGTCTGCTGAGACACTAGAAGTAGCCCAAGAAAGAAGGAAAGCAAAAGGCAACAGTGATAGGGGGAGATATGCCCAATTAAATGCAAAATTCCAGAGGTTAGCCAGAAGAGATAAGGAATTATTTTTAAACAAGCAATGCGTGGAAGTGGAAGAAGACAATAGAATAGGAAGGACAAGAGACCTCTTCCAGAAAATTAGAAATATCGGAGGTAAATTCCAGGCCAAAATGGGTATGATCAAAAACAAAGATGGCAAGGACCTAACAGAAGAAGAAGAGATCAAGAAAAGGTGGCAAGAATATACAGAAGACCTGTACAGGAAGGATAACAATATCGGGGATAGCTTTGACGGTGTGGTCAGTGAGCTAGAGCCAGACATCCTGAAGAGTGAGGTTGAGTGGGCCTTAAGAAGCATTGCTAATAACAAGGCAGCAGGAGACGACGGGATCCCAGCTGAACTGCTCAAAATCTTGCGAGATGATGCTGTCAAGGTAATGCATGCTATATGCCAGCAAATTTGGAAAACACAAGAATGGCCATCAGATTGGAAAAAATCAACTTATATCCCCATACCAAAAAAAGGAAAGACTAAAGAATGTTCAAACTATTGAAGAGTGGCACTCATTTCACATGCCAGTAAGGTAATGCTCAAGATCCTGCAAGGTAGACTTGAGCAATTCATGGAGCGAGAATTGCCAGATGTACAAGCTGGGTTTAGAAAAGGCAGAGGAACTAGGGAACAAATTGCCAATATCCGCTGGATAATGGAAAAAGCCAGGGAGTTTCAGAAAAACATCTATTTCTGTTTTATTGACTATTCTAAAGCCTTTGACTGCGTGGACCATAACAAATTGTGGCAAGTTCTTAGTGGTATGGGAATACCAAGTCATCTTGTCTGCCTCCTGAATAATCTGTATAACGACCAAGTAGCAACAGTAAGAACAGACCATGGAACAACGGACTGGTTTAAGATTGGGAAAGGAGTATGGCAGGGCTGTATACTCTCACCCTACCTATTCAACTTGTACGCAGAACACATCATGCAACATGCTGGGCTTGAGGAATCCAAGGCTGGAGTTAAAATTGCTGGAAGAAACATTAACAATCTCAGATATGCAGATGATGCCACTTTGATGGCTGAAAACAAAGAGGAACTGAGGAGCCTTATGATGAAGGTGAAAGAAGAAAGTGCAAAAGCTGGCTTGCAGCTAAACCTCAAAAAAACCAAGATTATGGCAACCAGCTTGATCGATAACTGGCAAATAGAGGGAGAAAATGTAGAAGCAGTGAAAGACTTTGTATTTCTAGGTGCGAAGATTACTGCAGATGCAGACTGCAGTCAGGAAATCAGAAGACACTTAATCCTTGGGAGAAGAGCAATGACAAATCTCGATAAAATAGTTAAGAGCAGAAACATCACACTGACAACAAAGGTCCACATAGTTAAAGCAATGGTATTCCCCGTAGTAACATATGGCTGTGAGAGCTGGACCATAAGGAAGGCTGAGAGAAGGAAGATCGATTATTTTGAACTGTGGTGTTGGAGGAAAATTCTGAGAGTGCCTTGGACTGCAAGAAGATCAAACCAGTCCATCCTCCAGGAAATCAAGCCAGACTGCTCACTTGAGGGAATGATATTAAAGGCAAAACTGAAATACTTTGGCTGATGCAAGGGAGAGTGGAAGGCAAAAGGAAGAGGGGCCGACCAAGGGCAAGATGGATGGATGATATTCTAGAGGTGATGGACTCATCCCTGGGGGAGCTGGAGGTGTTGACGACCGACAGGAAGTTCTGGACTGGGCTGGTCCATAAAGTCACGAAGAGTCGGAAGTGGCTAAATGAATAAACAACAACAAAACAACATATAAACAGTATGTAATTGCATATTCTTGTATCTCCAACATTATGTGGATCAAAATGTGCCTTCCTAACATTAGTTCAGGTTGAGGAGCTGTAGAGCATAGAACACAGCAAGGAATAATGGCTAGACTCAAACCGAGCCATTTTATAGCGAGATTTTCATTAGACTGTGAACCAGAGCAGTTTTCGTTTCCCAAGTAGGTATATATGATGCACTGTCAAATAGGTGCTATATTTTCTCCCTCAGCATGCTATTATTTTTGCTTTGGGGGCCTGCATGTGATCCTGGTGGTAATGGAGTAAGGTTAGAACATACTGGTCCTTCCAATATTGTGACCAACTAGAGTAAAGTATTGACATGACTGGTGGCCTGAAGAAGACAACAAATGTCCTCTAATTCCCCTTGACCCCTCCACATCCTGTGGCAAGCAAATTATTCTCCTCTGAGGATTCATCCAGTTGGGATTCATTCTGTTAAGAAGGTTACTGTGGGATACAATACTTCATGTAGTCACTCCCAGGGAGACCTTAAAGCTATTGCAGCTCTTTCATCTAATTCATTTATCTTCTGCAATCTACTTCATATATCAGTTAGCTAATGGAATTTGAAATGAATAAATGCCATGGAGCATAGTGAAATTCTTACCAAGATTGTTGGTAAGATAAGCTGCAAGGTCAAATATTCATTACTGGGAACAAACTCAAGATCCCCAATTCATTTCTTGACATTCAAGCATTTTTATGGCCCTGATCTCTTGTTAGTAGCTCCCTAATAGTAACGGGCCAAACACCTCATTTACTAAGGCATCCATAGCTTCACATGAGATAGAGAAGGAACCTAACCTTGGAGGGGTTTAGAAAATTCCACTGTGAAATAAATATACTTGCCCCTGGCTCTGACTTTTAGCGTTCTACAGAAATTCCAAAAACAGTAAATGCAGATCTTGCACTGGAAAGCAATGATACCAACAATAAAAACTGGACATCATATTCAGATCACCCTCTATACCAGCCTTTCTCAACTTTTTGACCCTGGAGGAACTCTTGAAATATTTCTGGGCCTCAGGGAACCCCTGCACATTCAATATAGGCCAGAAGTTACAAAATAATTATATTTGTTTCATGAAAATAAAGAATGAAACTTACTGCTTTAATGTGAAGTCGCCTGAATTCAAAATATTTTTTTAAATAAATTGTGATCTCCCCGGGAACCCCTAGTGACTTCCCAATTCATTTCCCTCCTCCTTTGCCATCTGAAGAGGAATCCCACCACCCCAATAACTTCAGAGTCAAAAATGTCCCTGGGAGTTGAAGTCCACACACTTTGAAGTTGCCAAATTTGAAAAACATTGATCTAAATCAGGGTTTCTCAACCAGGGTTCCATGGTATCTTAGGATTCCACAAGAGGTCACGAGGAACTCTGGTTGAGAAACCCTGCTCTACACACACACACAGGCACACACACACAGACACAGAGCTGAAGAGTTGTACAACATTTTGTATGGTTAACCAATTTGGAAGGAAGGTTAACGTTATGCAGTGCTGGTCTGTGAATTGCACAGAGGCTTATCTCACCAGGGTAAGATAGCCTCATACTAAGTCCCAGTTTAAACGTTGCTTCCGCATCACATGGAAAGCTTCCGCCAGTACAGGAGATCTTATTCTATAACAGTGTTTCTCAACCTTGGCATGTTAAGGTGTGTGGGCTTCAGCTCCCAGAAGTACCCAACCCGCATGGGTTGGCCTACCTTTGTAGAGAGAGGAGATCTGCCAGGGGTTGGTGGGAGGAGGAAACTTGCCGAGCTGTAGCTCTGTCTTTGGAGACCAAAGCTTAATTTGGGAGTTGAAGTCCACACATCTTAACTTGCCAAGTCGAGAAACACTGTTCTATATACAGAGAGTGCAGTATGAACATTAATGGGACAGAGTGAACATGCTCGTTCCCCTTCTATAAATGTAAAAGTCACATGTGCAGATAAATACTGAAATTCTCCAGAATTCCCAAGGCATTAGCAGCTGTGAGAGTAAGTTTACTATCCAGAGACAAAGACCCTATACCTCTATTACCGGCATGTCAGATCTGCTGAGCGCAGTATGGTAAAACATCCACTATAACCATCACTTGATAATCCTTGTTGACCTGCATTTTAATAAATTATCATTTCATAGCCCAGGCCTTCAATCAGGAGGCCAAGCTCTGAATGCAAATGTTTCTATCCAGCCATTTGCTAAAGCTCTGATCTGGCTTCTGGAGCTGTAGAATAAGAAAGCCCAGGAACAATGGTCATGGCAAGATTGATCAGATCAGTAGAAAGTAGAAGAAACCAAGGACTTTTTGCATAACCTCCCCTTTCACTTCCAAAAATAATACCTGAATGTCAGGCAAGCCAGAAGTATACAAAAAGTTGTTTGTACAGTGGTGCCAAAATCTGTCTTCCAATTTCCAAAATATTTCTTGTGAATTTCCTTTCATGGACTTGTGAGTTTTTTTATTGTAAGACAGTGGAGAATGTTGCTGGGACTTTGTTGGTGATATATCTCTCCATCCATTGTTCTACAATAGTTCTCCTTGGCTGCCTACCCTTTCAGATTGGGAAAAGCTCTATGGGACAAGTACTCTTAAAGCAATGGAAGCCAGGGAGACTGAGAAATTTATTGTTCAGTCAAAGAATACTAGTTCACCCTTCACTAACACCTTGTAATTAATGTGAGCAAAACTAAGCACCCCACCCAGAAGAATTTCACTGAAATATTTATCTTTTTTGAAAACTAATTTTGAAAGCAATTTTTTTCATTCAGTTAAATGAGTATACAAAAAATATGTACAGCACAGCAGTTGCATGCACTAATGAAGTAATAATGGTCTAACAATGCAATCGTATACATATCTACCCAGAACTAAGTCCTATTGAACTCAATGCCTGTTACATGCATATGCATGGTTTAAGACAGTGGTTCTTAAACTTTTCAAGACCATGGGACTCAACTTTTGGGGTTGGGTTACCCAATGTTTTTCTAATGAGGAACACTTATTTCTTTTAGAAAGGAAGGGAGATCAAAGGAATATTGAAATAGAACATGTTTTAATAAAGCTCTTTATTCCCTTACTTGTGCTCTTAGAGCTCCACAATGCTTGCTGAACCTGTCTTCTTGACCATTGGATTGTTGATCAGTCTCCCCCACTCAATCTGCCAGAACCAGACTTCACATGCTGGGATAGACAAATCCCCTATCTCACTAAGAGATGAAGACCCATCAGCTACCCTCACATTAATATGTAAATTATCAATCTTAACAGGATATATGAGCATGCATATGATGGATATTTCATTAATATCTAGAGAGAGATTTGTTAAAGAAAGATTCAGTGTAATGTTCACTCTATTTCAATATTTGATCTTGATTGCCATGAGTGCTGAAAATTAGGAGCTGCAATACCTTTTCATTTACAAGCTCATATTCTAGGATCTCTAGTTAAGCTTTTTATTTTCTGCTGTTTTAATATGATGTTTGAGAATTGATCTGCCAACATCTCTTCATTTATGGACAGTATATTTGTTTGGCATGAAACTGAATGGATCCAAAATCCTGAAAAGAAATTCTTCTATTGGATCTTGGGATTTGGTTGTGGAATATCTTCAAATTGTCCAATGGTCACTGGCGGAACATATTTTAAACTCTGATTTTAGGACAGCAGTCTTATTAGTCAAAGACTCTTGTTTTATTGTCTAAAAGTTGGAAGAGTGCAGTGCTTGGAAGAGCTAAGATACTGCGCAGAACCCTCAAACTCCCAGGCCTCTGGTAGAGGATCCAAGGTGGAGGAAGAAACATACCACCTATAGGGATGAGAAGGGAATTTTTATATATATATAAACACACATGAACACAGACACACACAAGGTAAAAGCATTAAAATACACATGTATACAGCACAACTACCAACTTGAATTTTTTTAAAGAAAAAACCTTGTCTCTACCCTGTTGCAATCAAATAGCTTCTATATCTTCTTTTACCAGTATTGCTGAAATAACACAGCAGTTGTGATATTTACCCAGTATATAGATGATAACTGGTTTGAAACTTAACAAACTTTTTAAATTACTATTTTTCTTTTCCTGAGCTAGCTACTTTTGCCCTTGAGCTTTATTTTTTAATAAACCAAATTGCAGAATCATTTTCAACCACATCATTTAGATGTGCTGATGTGGGTTAAGAGCTATCAGTTTGATGGAGGATTCATTACTCAAGACAAAGCTTATTCTGAGTGAACAAATTCCAAAGGTCTCAGGGAAAAACTTTAAGGAATGTTATACTTTTTCTACGCAGTCATAAATACCTATAAGACTAGCTATATAACTTTATGACTACAGTTATAAGCTATATAACTATATACTATATATATATACACACAGAGACACACACACACATACTATATAAGGTAGACTTCAGCAATTCCTGGAGCAAAAACTCCCAGATGTACAAGCTGGGTTTAGAAAAGGCAGAGGAACTAGGGACCAAATTGCCAATATCCGCTGGATAATGGAAAAAGCCAGGGAGTTTCAGAAAAACATCTATTTCTGTTTTATTGACTGTTCTAAAGCCTTTGACTGTGTGGACCATAACAAATTGTGGCAAGTTCTTAGCGGTATGGGGATACCAAGTCATCTTGTCTGCCTCCTGAGGAATCTGTATAACAATTATAACAAGTAGCAATGGTAAGAACAGACCACGGAACAACGGACTGGTTTAAGATTGGGAAAGGAGTACAGCAGGGCTGTATACGCTCACCCTACCTATTCAACTTGTACGCAGAACACATCATGCAACATGCTGGGCTTGAGGAATCCAAGGCTGGAGTTAAAATCGCTGGAGGAAACATTAACAATCTCAGATATGCAGATGATGCCACTTTGATGGCTGAAAGCAAAGAGGAACTGAGGAGCCTTATGATGAAGGTGAAAGAAGAAAGTGCAAAAGCTGGCTTGCAGCTAAACCTCAAAAAAACCAAGATTATGGCAACCAGCTTGATCAATAACTGGCAAATAGAGGGAGAAAACGTAGAGGCAGTGAAAGACTTTGTATTTTTGGTGCGAAGATTACTGCAGATGCTGACTGCAGTCAGGAAATCAGAAGACGCTTAATCCTTGGGAGAAGAGCAATGACAAATCTCAATAAAACAGTTCAGAGCAGAGACATCACACTGACAACAAAGGTCCACATAGTTAAAGCAATGGTGTTCCCCATAGTAACATATGGCTGCGAGAGCTGGACCATAAGGAAGGCTGAGAGAAGGAAGATCGATGCTTTTGAACTGTGGTGTTGGAGGAAAATTCTGAGAGTGCCTTGGACTGCAAGAAGATCAAACCAGTCCATCCTCCAGGAAATAAAGCCAGACTGCTCACTTGAGGGAATGGTATTAAAGGCAACACTGAAATACTTTGGCCACATAATGAGAAGACAGGACACCCTGGAGGAGGTGCTGATGCTAGGGAGAGTGGAGGGCAAAAGGAAGAGGGGCCGACCAGTGGCAAGGTGGATGGATGATATTCTAGAGGTGACGGACTCGTCCCAGGGGGAGCTGGGGGTGTTGATGACCAACAGGAAGTTCTGGTGTGGGCTGGTCCATGAAGTCACAAAGAGTCAGAAGCGACTGAATGAATAAACAACAAAAAACTATATAACTATAGCTATATATATATATATATAACTATGTATGTATAGTTATATAGTCAGGGCCACAACTAGGGGGGGCAAGCGGGGCATGTGCCCTGGGCACCGTGCTGGGGTGAGCACTGGGGAGGGCGCCAAAATGGGCACGGAATCCATGTTTGCCCCAGGTGACACAGACCTTAGTTGCAGGCCTGTATACTGTATAGTTATATAACTATATAGACTAGCTATATAACAGACTAGCAGGTTAAAGTACCCTGCTGTAGTTTTATGTACATTTATAAACAAGTTCTAGAATTTATTTTCATTGCAAATGAAGAAGACAGTTTTAAAATATATATTATTTGTGTTGTACTGTAGTTACCTCTGTGCACTTGACTTATGGTGCATAGATTTGAAATCTGGCTCAAAAAGGTTGTGGAAAAGAAGTTTGTTCTACACCCGCCTACCAAAAATTTGAGGGAACCTTGGCGGAGGGCCAATCTTTGTGCTTTCCACGAGCCAGTTGGAAGAAGTGCTATGCTCAAATTCTTGGGCAGTCTTGGGCAGTCATGAGGTGGAGAGAGTATGATTCTGAGGGATTGGCTCATAAACACAAAACATTGTGTGGTAATGCCCTCAGCTTTCCCCAGCTATTTCTTTCCAGATATATTTAAGACTCAAATTCCTAGCTGGGCATTCTGGGAGTTGCAATCCCAACAAATCCAGAAGACGCTGGGTTTGGAAAAGGTGGTCTAAATTTTTAATATATTCTTCTACTCTTTAAAAAAAAAGCTATTTCAAAGTAATTAGAAAATCTGAAAAACTGCAAACCTTACTATGATTCAAGGATGAGAAACAGCAATTTGTAAATCTCGTCATCTTTTAAAATTAAGGCAACATAAAAAAATCCATAAATAAATTTCAAAGTGGAAAAATTGGCATTTTATTTATGCCATCCCAGAAACAAATGCTGAGTTATCATAAATGCTTGTTCAAAGTGTGTGTGTGTATCTGTATATATATTAAAAATGAGTGACAGAAAAGTTCATTCATTTGCATCTGTAATTTTCAAGCACTGCTGTCCTATGCAAATTTACTTTCTTCTGAACAGACATTCTTATTTATGCAGTTATATATTTTCTATTCTGTTCATTCTTTGCCAAAGGCAATACAGTACCATAGTAGTATATATTCATTTTTAAAATACAATATTACTATAAAACTTAAATGACAGAAAATACTATAAAATCAGCTGATAAAAAATGACCAATCTAACATTCATTTAGATTTTATTTTAATGTTTCAAACCTTCTCCATAGGTGTCCCTGGGCACAGAAGGACATTGAATTTGGTGACCAAAAGGATATTGTCAGTACGGATATTATTTCAGGAACAGGTACACTGGGGATGATGGGGGACTGGGAAAAAAATTCTGCAGGGAAAGTTTGCAAGAATGTTGGGCTTTCTTAAAGGTAAAGGTAAAGGTTTCCCTTGACGTAAAGTCCAGTCGTGTCCGACTCTAGGGGGCGGTGCTCATCTCCGTTTCAAAGCCTTGGAGCCGGCGTTGTCATAGACACTTCCGGGTCATGTGGCCAGCACGACTCACGGAACGCCGTTACCTTCCCGCCGAAGCGGTACCAATTAATCTACTCACATTTGCATGTTTTTGAACTGCTTGGTGTGCAGGAGCTGGGACGAGCAACGGGCGCTCACCCCACCGCGCGGTTTCGAACCGCCGACCTTCCGATCGACAGCTCAGCGGTTTAACCCGCAGCGCCACCGCGTCCCTTTCTTAGCCTGGGGAAAAAAATAACAGAAGTAAGATAGCACAAGTCCCTGAAGGAGAAGACCATAATCTGTTCTCTACCATCCCAGAATAACAGAGTCAAGTTGCAACATGGCATATTCTGGTTAAATATTAGGAAAAGCTTCCATATAACAGAAATTCAACAGCAAAACAAATTACCTAGGAAAATTATGGGCAGTGGTTGGATGGCTATTTGTCAGGGACACTTAAATTTGGACTCATGTAATGAACAGGAGGTTGCACTCAGTTGCAACTGCCAAGTCAAAACTCTGAGATGCTTTGGGGAGGACATTCCAAAATCAGAGTACTATCACAAAGAAGGACCTCTCTGCTGTAAATGTATGTCATACCCTAATGGTATTTCTCATTACAAAAAATATATTACTTGATTGTACACCACCCAGAGTCACCTTGTGTGAGATGGGCAGCCCTATAAATGTGTCAAATAAATAAATAAATAGCCATTATTCTGCACAACAAAGTAAAACCAGAGGTAGCATTCATTCAGATATTTGAACCTTTGACCATTCAAGACTTATTGGGATAACTCCCACACTTTACATTATTGAAGAAGCAAATAGTTAAGCAGTTGAGTTCTTCCAAAAACTGTTAAATCGTGGCTCCATCGAAGTTGGCAATTATTTGAGGTTGAGGACCACTCTCTGTTGAGTTGCATTTAAATGGTGCACCATGAGTGGATGGATCCTGTTACTAAGGATAGTATCAAAGGAAGAAAGGAGGTGAGATCTAAACCCCTCCCCCCCAAAAAACAGGGCATAAATCTTCCATTAATGAATTTTTTTTAAAATGGTGGCCAGCCAGAAGTTTCCAAAGCACCAGGAGAAGGTCATAAAAGCCAACACTGCACACTTTCAAACTTTTTTTCTGCTGTTTATATTTTTTAGGTGACTAAAGCAATGTGACTCTGATCTAGCTACATCTATATATTAAAAAAAAAACAACCTCCAGATGGTTCACCATCTGAAAGCCACTTACTACAGTGCACATGTCTCATCGCAACACATCCACCAACTTCTTGGGTACCTTACCCAAAAGGGAATGTTTATGAATGATGGAACAGTTTTTGCCAACAGGTTCATTCCAGGTCCAATGAAGCTAAATCTGCTATTTCCTCAATAAGGCATTACTAACTTTTTAGGCCCAGCTGTGAAAGGCTTAGGATGGGGCTAGTAACCATGATGTCTATGGACAGCAATATGCCCTGGAACTCCCTTGGTGCCAACCTACCTTTGTGCCTCACCTGACTAGTTTTTAAAGATCCTTTTAACAAGGAACAGACTACTGTACATGGGGCTACCCTTGAAGGGTATCCGAAAGCTACAGCTGGTCCAGAATGCAACCGCGCGGGTAATTTTAGGTGCCCCAAGGGTGGCACGCATAACACCTCTGCTGCGCAAGCTGCACTGGGTGCCAGTTTGCTTCTGGGTCCAACTCAAGGTGTTGGTTATGACCTTTAAAGCCCTACATGGCATGGGGCCAGGCTACCTGAGGGACCGTCTCATCCCCATCACATCGACCCATCCCACCCAGTTGTGCAGAGAGGGCATGCTACAGACCTCATCTGTTAAAGAGTTCCATCTGGCAGGGTCATGGAAGCGTGCCTTCTCTGCAATAGCGCCTGCCATTTGGAACATTCTCCCCCTGGAGTTGAGGCAGGTCCCCTCACTCCTGGACTTCCATAAAAAATTAAAAACCTGGCTTTGTCAACATGCCTGGGGTGGGAAAGGAGAATAGTTCCTCTTGGGGATGGTTAGCTCCATAGATTTGCTCTGTTTTGCTTGAGGACAGAGAGAATACCTTAGCCATCTGGATTTTATTATATTTTAACATATTTATATTTTACTGGTATTGATATTATTGTATATTATTTATATTATATTATGTTTAAGTGTTTTTATTGTGAACTGCCCAGAGTCCCTCCTTGTGGGGGAGAAGATAAATTTTATAAATAAATAAATAAATAAAATAAGGAAGCGGGCATTCTGCAAAGCAGACTATCAGGCTCTGGTATCCTGTTTACCTACAGAAATGCCTTTGGACCCCCATAGGTTTCACTGAAATGGTAGTGAATTTCCTGGGGGCTAGGTTGCCTTCTGATAATGGGTGTTAAGGTCATGCCACACATGGCAGTGATTTTAGGACTAGACAAGTCTCCTGTGACAGTCATTTTGTGAATGCATTCACCACACACTCTTAAACTTTCAAAAGCAGCTCAAGAAAATTACGTATTACCTGCTTAGGGTCATACTACATGGATAATACTCAGATAGCAAAAGAAGAGCCATTTCTTTATAATGTTTGCATTTACTCCTCATTTGCATGTTGGATGTTAAGATGATATTTAATATTTAATACTTAAAATTTCTCTTACCTCTTTGAAACAACATATCTGAGCTTACATATACCCAAAATAATATTTTCTACATGTTTAAATCAAGGGTTGCCAATATTTTCAAACATTAAACATACTGTACCGATCATCAGCCATCTTTATCATTCTGTGAGATCTCAGGAAGTTATCCAAGTTCTCATGAACTGTTTCATAAGAATACCAAATTCTCATGGATATACAAAAATATCCGTGTCCTTGGGCAAGATCTCATGAGTTTTCAACATTCTCAGTTGGGATTGCATGAGATCTTGGATGAAATCACAGAAATCTTCCAAGATTTGGTGATTTCATTCCATTTCAACAATTTAAAAAATAATAATAATTCATTGGAGAGGGAGGTGCTGTGAGAACAAAATGCTGCAGCCGTGGTATGATTAGAATAGGATAATCCCACCGTTTACACTGCTCTGAATTCCTAACATTAATATACAAAGCAAAAGGATGTTTTCATCAAAAATGCTAAAGAATAATAAATACTTAACATGTGATTGCATTGTTGAATCATTACTCAGACTCTGAAAGGGAGGCCAGCTTCCTGTAGAATTCTAGAAATCGAGAGATGGGTGAAGCCTTACAACTCCTCTAAACTCATGCTCAGAGTAGAATTTTGTGACTATTGGTTGAGGATTACTTGAGATGCCGTTGCTGTCAAACTTCACACTGGCATGGGCTGATTCACAATTCTTCAGATACTTGACCCTGACCCCCACCTCACACATTAACTAACAGCAGAACCCTCAAGAACTCAGCTCAGTTTGATATTGCAAACTAGAAGTCATATCTATACAAAGGATCGGCTACTATAGCACGCAAGGATCCAGCCATATATGTCTCTGTGTCAGCCCCAGGGTTTAAATCCTAGGTCTCTTTCTCCTCCTCTTCTGTGGTAACAAACCCTGTGGTGGAATATGGCAGATACCTATAGTATGTTTAGATAACTCTCTCGGCTGCTCCGAGGTTCTTTGCTCCCTGACTTGCCAGCTGTGCCTTCAGAATCCCAGACATCTGCAGTGATATAATATATTTGATCTATTTCCCCTCCCCAAATTGTACCAACAACCTGATTTATCCAGTTTTTACACAGCTACAATATTTGGATCAAGCCAAAAGGGCACAAATGGTGTTTATATCAAGAGCACCCACTCCAGTAATGAAGTAGGTATTCTTATACTCTAAAAAGTGGCCAGCAGGCATGTCTGATTGGCTTACAGAGGGAGCCAAGCCAGGTTCAGAAGTGAGGTGCCAATCAAAAACCCCTGCCATGACCTCTTTTGATCAGCAAATTCTGGGAACATTAAGGAATAAACAATGTTGAAGGGAGCCAGTGCTGATTCTCCCAATCACTACTACAGTATAAGATTATGTAAGTTTTCCCCCTAGTCTCTTCCCATCTGCATCACTTGTGGTAGGATCCTGATAAAACAATGACAGATCTAAGGACACCTGTATAGGGAATGCCTCAGAGTCATGAATTCTTCCTTAGCTATTCTTTTTGTCAGTCAAATTAAGAAGCCTGAGAGCTCTCCCAAAGCTCTTAACCACTTTGCAATCCTTTGTTCATGCCAGAAGGAACACCATTAACCAGCCCAGCCACCTGGCCAAATACATTCTCCTCCTTTGTCCCTTTTTGATTTTCTTTTGTTCACCTTCTCCACTTTCATTCCCCCCCATTTTTCTCAGGTGGGCACAGTTGGACTAACAGAAATTTTTCAAGGCAAAAATTCCCTATAAAAGAACAAAAGAGGGAAGTGTTTCTTTTACTAACCCAGTATAGCTTTCTTTCCCAACCTTATTTTTCACATGGGATCCCCAGTAGTCCTGGATAACATTCAACCCAGCAATGCAGGCTTAATGCAGCCCAGGACTGTCAGGAAAGTTAACAGTGTCTCTCTCTCTCTTCTCAAACAGGTATCTCTTTTTCCCCTTTATTCCCAGAACTTAATTTTTTTTTCTTTATCCTCTATTCCAAAACTAACCTTGTCCCTGTGCAAAGTGTGTGTGTATGAGTGAATGCTATATCTTTAACCTTCCTCCTTCTTTGCTCATACAAGAAGCCTTAAAGAAACTATGCAGGCATGCCTTCCTTTTTTCCCCTATATGCTCTCATACTAGGGAGGTTTGTGATTTATATTGGTCTGGGCCTCATACTAGGAGCCTCAAGACTGTCTCCCCTTAAGGGGAGCACCTGTATGGATGTAACTGTATGTGGGAATGACCTTGGGAGGGAAATGCCACAGACTAGGCAATGGTCAGATAAGAGGCAAGATAAGAGACAGATTTCTTTCATATAAGAGGCAGATTTCTTTCTTCCAAGGTGATTTTTCTACTAGTCTAACCTACAGTTCTTGGTGATTTCTTATCCAACCACCCTGGCCATACTCAGGCTGCAAGCCCAGAAAAGTTGAGGTGCCATTACCTGCTATATGTTGTTGTTTATTCGTTTAGTCTTTGTGACTTCATGGACCAGCCGACTCTTTGTGACTTCATGGACCAGCCCACGCCAGAGCTTCCTGTCGGTTGTCAACACCCCCAGCTCCCCCAGGGACAAGTCCGTCACCTCTAGAATATCATCCATCCACCTTGCCACTGGTCGGCCCCTCTTCCTTTTGCCCTCCACTCTCCCTTGCATCAGCATCTTCTCCAGGGTGTCCTGTCTTCTCATTATGTGGCCAAAGTATTTCAGTTTTGCCTTTAATATCATTCCCTCAAGTAAGCAGTCTGGCTTGATTTCCTGGAGGATGGACTGGTTTGATCTTCTTTAGTCCAAGGCACTCTCAGAATTTTCCTCCAGCACCACAGTTCAAAAGCATCGATCTTCCTTCTCTCAGCCTTCCTTATGGTCCAGCTCTTGCAGCCATATGTTACTACGGGGAACACCATTGCTTTAACTATGCGGACCTTTGTTGTCAGTGTGATGTCTCTGCTCTTAACTATTTTATCGAGATTTGTCATTGCTCACCTGCTATATACCAGCAGCCTTTTCTTACTTGCACCTAACTGCAGCACAGACATGCCCTAGTAACCTCTTTCCTGCCATGTCCACATTTTGACATTGAATTCATCTGATTCCCAGCCCATACCTGAGTCAGCCTTAAGTCAGTTGTTCTGGTCTATACAAACTGTTTTCCTCATTACCCTAACAGACGTTTTGCCAGGGATACAATCTGATGTCCTTCAGCAACTGATCAATCAATGCCTCATCATGAGTTTCTGGGTGGTGGGACCAGCTGGCACCTATTGTCTACTTTATGCTAGTGTGAGCATGCCCCTTCCACTCCATCCCTGAGCATTGTTTTCCAGAGCCATTCTGCCTTAAACAATGGGACAGTCTATTCCATTCAAACTGGATACTGGTTTTGAACATGGGCTTATCATTCTAGAATAACACTAAGCTTATGTTCAAGAGAAGCCCAACTATCAGATGATATCACCTGCCTAAAACACTTGGGCAAAATCAAAGCAAGTTTTGACAGGTGGCTAAATCTGCCAGTCTAGCTATCTGTCAAAACTCTCCTCCTCATGTGTTTTAGCTTCAGCCCATTCAAGGACAGTGATTGGTGGATGTTCCTCCACTGGCTTGTGAGGGTTGGTGGGAGGGAATGAAAACAAAGCCAGAGGAGTCTTCTAATCCTGGTCCTTTACATGCTTGTTGTTATGGCTGAAATGAAATGAGAGTTTATTTCCATTATACTTCTCTCTGACCTTGAAAGCATGACAAGGACCAGGTTCAGTTCACCACATTACATAATTCTATCAAACCCAGAAGAACTATTCCTGCTCCTAAACAAAGCCCACCACCACCACTTATCCTTTCTTTGCTGAAAAGAAAAAAGTATTGTTTGCCATTAACAAAGGCAGAATGACAGGCCCCTAAACCCATCAATGATTCTCTGCTTGCTAACAAGAAACAGTAGCTATTTCTAGCACCCCTGCCCCCTCTAAAAAAGCACAGTATTTCTTAATAATAAAACGGCTCTCCTTATACAATCAAATTTGTCCAGGTTTCCCTATTCAGGCCCAAGATCCTGAGCAAATCAGAGCCCTAGAATTTCTCATCCCACAATTCAGTATAAAAGATCTTCCTTTCTATTGTTCTCTGTTCCTCTTCCTTTGTAAGCTGAAACCCAATGGTCATTGTTTCAATAAAGTGTGATCCTCCTCTTCAGGGTTGCACTCCATCTTTCGCATCCACAACACTTAAACCATAAATAAGGACAGCACCATTTGCTAGCATCATTCCTGTGGTAGGTAGGGATTGCCAGTAGGCACAGAAAGTATGCTAATTTAATTTTTCCTGGCTCTGTGACTGATGGATAACTCTTTATGACAGCCATGAGGTAACAGACCTATAAATGTATCAGGATTTACATATTTACGATGTTTAGGTTCTGTAAAAAAATTTATTATAACACATACATTGCTTAGTCTTGATTGTGATTATATCCACTGATTAACATCAATCTTGTTTCTGAATCCTGGGGTTTGTGGGAGAAAAAAAGATCATATAGAGACAAATATAATGAACAAAACGGATATGTAAAAATATCTGTTCCATCATCCCTGTTCATAAAACCCAACAGCTCCCATCTCTTCTCTGCAGTAAAAATTTTACTAGAATCTCCCAGAAGAGCTGGAAAGTATTCAGGTCCACGGAATGACTATTTCATATTAAAGAGATGCTCAAATAACTTCTGGCCACTTTACAGCCCAATCAACGCAATGTCAGGAGAAGGGCTCTGAAGACACAGAAGCTCAGCTCTCTGTACTTCTCAAAAGGCAGAAGTGCAGAAGCCACAGGGCCAGCCTAAGAGCAAAGCAGAATGAAAGCTCAGTGGTGCCCATACGCTAACCAGCAATTTCCAGGTTGAGTAGTAAATAAAGACCAGTCTGGATTCTTATCCTGTTTGGAATCACATTGCATGTACCTAGACACCTTCATTTCATCCCAACCAATCTTCTCTACTTTGATCTCCTGATATGTTCAAGTACAACTCCTATCATCCTTAACCAGTATTAAGATTGGAATTATAGTCTAAACTGTCTGCAAGGCATCAGGTTGAAGACTGAGAAGCCCCTTCCATATATACAGACTCTGCCAGTGCAGAATCAGCAGGCACAGATGCCCTTGTTGCCTCATCAGTCGTGGGAGACTTCCAGCAGTGGAGGCAATTAAATTCTGGATTACCTGTGGCTCTAGACAAAATGTTGCAAAGATTGCAGCATTTCCTCTGAAGCTGCAGATGTTGTTCTCCATTGTCCCATCTTCTAGGTCCTCAGAACGCTCTCCTCCTTCCTGAAGGCAATTCACCATTTTGTACCTTTCCCTTGTCCTACCCAGTAGACACAAAGTATATTTTTGCCACTCCAAGAACAGTGTCTCCCCCACCCCACCCTTGAAAACAAATGCGGCAAGACAACAAGAAGGGCGAGGGAGCACTGGCTGGAGAGCTGATTTCTGTATGCCCCAAATGGCCAGCTGGAAGGAGCTTTGGTCAACTTCATAGCAGCAGCAGTGAGGACATTTGTGGGGCAGTTCAACAATTTCCAGGGCAAAAATGCTGGCTGTGTGGAAAGGCCTAGTTAAGTGTTGCAAACTAAATCCAATAATTTGGCAATATTTACATAGCTCTAAGCAAAATCCTCTGGCAAACCAAAATAGGCTTGAGACAACACACAGTATATATGCACACCATACAAGAGATAGATAACAAACATCCTCCAGATGTTTGACTTCAACTTCCATCAGTCCCAGATAGTGTCACTAATGTGGGATTGTGGGAGTTGTAATCTAAAATAGTGGATGATAGCAGATTACCTATTTCTCCACTATGCACAGCCCATTTTACACAGCAAGAAAGTGCTGGTCCCAAAACCAACTTCTCTATGCGCTTGCTAGACACTTTGGGTACAGAATTCCTCATTAGTTCAATGCCCTGCATGAGCCCAGCTGATTCATTTTTAAGGCACAAAGGTGAAATTAACCATTAGCTTTTCAGTGTGATTCCTCCACCATTATTATTCCAATAACTCAAGCATATTACACATAGATATGCCCACTCCTAACTATCATATCATCAGAAGAGAAACCAAGTCTTGGAAGCAGGTCATGAAACTAGAAACCTGTCCAACATAAAACCCCCTGACAAAATACCAACGTAAGAAGAGTTTGAGGTGCTACCTGGCCAAATATTTACAAGCTCACATACTTAGTGAGGCCATTTGATCCCATGATGATGGCAGGATATTTATTAGCTTTTGAAGGGGGATTGAAAATCTATCATGTGTGGCAGATTAACCGTAATATGTAATGCTGAGTTTTCTCTCTCTGTCTCTCTTCTCTCTCTCTCTCCCCCTCTCCCTCTCTCAAACCTCCCCACCCCATTAAACTGCTGTCTCCAAACCACAATTCCTGATCAAGGTTTGTCAGCTTCCCATCTGATTGATTGAGTGATTGCGCTGCATTGCATTTTTAAGCTGTCCAAAAACAAAACTCCTCTGCTATATCACATTAATGGAATACAAAAACTTTCCAAAACTTGGGATAGCTTTCCATCAGCAACCTGCTGTTTTTATTACATCTTTGACAGAGTTCTGCCTTCCCAAGTTCTGCCGCTGACTTTTATTTTTTTATTGTTCTCGTTTAAGACCATATGTTATTTCACTGTGTGGTTTTTGTTTTTTGTTTTTTTATTGTAAAATGTTTAATTTAAAAAAAAAAAAAGCACAGCATTTGAATAATAAGCCAAGAAGCAGAAGGTTCTTGTAGTCTATGCTGCAGGGGAGAAGGTAGGACAGACACAGCATGAGCAGAACAGCAAAAGGCTTCTGTGTGTTATCAGTTCTCAGCCCAGGAGTAAGAAGGAGCAAACAAACAGTGAAACAAAATATATGGAAAAGGTATAAAAATAACAGTGTCAGCCAAACGTGGTGCTGAGGTAGGCTGCTTTTATTTCAATTTCTACTGAACCTGAGAGAGAAGCAAAATGATTAACTCAATAGGCCTCAGTATTTTAAAGGGAAGCCATAACATAAACAATAAACATTGAACACTATTTATATAAACTCAGTTGAGAGGTTTGTATTGATTGTGGCAAAGCGTCCCCAAACAATTGCCAAAGCACATCAGAGAGAGAGGAAGCGACAAAAGTGTGCTTAATATCTCCTGCAATACAGCAGTGCCATCTTCTGGCCTTTATCCACTCACAGATGAAAGGGAAAAGAAGGAACTTCTTCAATCTTCCCCCAGCATAGATAAATACATGACCATCACACTGACCTCTTCCAGCATAAGCAACATTATGCAAAGCACAGAAAGAGAATAAGTGATAGTAAGCAAAAGAAATTAAGGCAGGAGATGAAAAAAATGGAAACTTGGCTAGTTTACTACAACACTATTTACTATACCTTTCCATACCTCTCCATACATTTCTATCCTCGCAGGCCATCTTTGCCTGCATCACATCTACATTATTTAAACATTGCAACTCATTCTTGTTTCAAGAATTCAGTTCTATCCAACCACAACTTCCTCTTGATTCAGCCACTTTTCATTCAAATATATTTTGTGATTTGATCTTCATTCATTCTCCCCGTATAACTAAATCATGTCAGCATTGTTTCCTATTGGGCACTCACTTCTCTATACACTTTGTATGCATTCAACACTCATTCATTTATTCTTGATCTATCTCTTCCTGTTTTACCACCCACTAAGTACCCTTCTTCTTAAGTATCCCATTCCCATTCATTTTTGTTTCTCCTGATAGCCAGCTCTCACTTCCTAGCATGCTCTACTTTCTCTGGGGAACTGTCTGTAATCTTATCTTAACCCAGTTTGGAAATTTTCCATTACCTTTTACTTTTGCCAGTTAAGTATCTAGGGGGCGCCATAGCTTACTGCCTCAGACATGGAGGATCTTAACCAGGCTTTCTCTGACTTTCATTGAGATATTAAAGCAGATATTAAGCAGATTTTTTCTGATTCCTGCCAAATTGTTATGGAAGACATTCAGAGCATTGTGGGAAATATGTGATCTAAAATGTGCCATCTGGTTGGGGATGATGTGGATGAACTAAAGAATATAACAGCGATGGAAATGTCTCTCCCAAAAGTGAGTTTCGGGCTTCTGTTGAAATCCTGGATGAAATTGGCAATGCTGAATTGAAGAACTTTAACAGAGAAATTGAGCTGCAAGACATGAGTGAATTTGACTTTCTGATGGAATGTTATGGAAAAGGGATTATGTATGGGAGGTTTTTTGAAGAGAAGTCTGTGTTTGTGAGGGGAGCAGTTGGGATGTTTGATTTCTTTAAGAAAATAGCTCTGTGTTTATTATGGGGATATGCAAATGTTTTGGTCTATTTTGAAGTGGGTTAAGGGACCAAAAATATTTATCTGGATGGTCTTTTGGCTTTGGATGATTTTACTTATTGTTAATGATTTGGCTTATGATTATTAAGGGTTTTTTTAAAAAAGAAATCAATATTAATTCCTGTTTCTTGTATTACTAACTATAATGGCAGACAATTTACATGCTTTTTTATTTTTGATCTTTATTATAGTAGACAGGAATGTATAGAATTGTATACATTTTACCCTATTTACCCTATTGATCAGAATTCTGGCAAACACTTTCCCAGGCACACTTAACAAACTGCACTCCTGTAGTTTTTACATTCATTTTTGCTACCTGTCCCATTATTACAAAGGAACAATAATGACATTCTTAGCCACAGATTTGTTTAAAATTTTGCACAGTACTCTATAAGCAAATCATATCCATATTTTAACAGTTCCACAGTTACCTGCTATACCCACACTTTACTATTTCTCAACATTCTCATGACATTTATGACTTCTTTTCATCCATTTTTTCATGGACAATAACTCTGATAACATAGATGGACGCAAGGTCCAATACCAGAGATATAAAAATAAAACAGAACAAAAACCACAAAACAATATACATCTTGCAGAGTGCTGGAAAGCATTTGGCCCAGAGAGATCAGAAAAATCACACACCAGGCATTTCTATAAAAATAAATTTATTTACAGAAAGCACAAAAACATATTTACAGGCTTGTGCATTCACACACGCTCAGAGCGGAGCAAGCTGCTTACTCAGCTGCAAGGCTAAAAACTAAACAAAAGTCCTGCAAGCTGCCTTCCCCTCAGGCAATGCAACTATTAACACCTAAACTGAGGACAATTAAACTTGACCTCTTCACCCGGCTGATGCTTAAGGAAGTGCTTAATTACCATGGTGGCCAAGAGCAGAAAAAAATGCCAACAAAACAGTCAAATATACAAAGGGAATGTGAAATTTACAGTATAGCAATGATAATGATAATGATTTGTGTTTGTGTGTATGTGCCTTTGAGTCAGTGTTGATTCCTGGCAATTGCCTGGACTAGTCCCTGCAGTTTTCTTAGAAAGTTTTTCAGAAGTAGTTTGCCATTACCTTCTTCCTAGGGATGAGAGAGAGTGACTAGCCCAAAGTCACCCATCTGGCTTTGTACCTAAGGCAGAACTAGAACTCACACTCTCCCAGTTTCTAGCCTGGTACCTTAACCACTACACCAAACTAGCTTTCAATAATATTACCAATAGATTAAAAATTAAAATATAATTCAGGAAAAAAATGGGTAGCAGGTGAATCATGTGAAAATCAGAGCACACATCAGATCGTTACAGTTCTCAAGACTGCCATTCTGTACCATGTGGCTACCGGATCTAGGCTGCAAAAATTCAGATATCCATTAGGAGACAGAAAAGAACTGCAGGTTTCTTTGTCTTTCTGCTACCACCTAGTGGTTATCTCATCATCTGGATTTTGCAATCAATAACCACTAGCTTTAATAATTGCCCATTTCTGATACTGCTGTCTAGCTATTGCCCTCGCCCCCCCTAAAAAGAGCATGTCATCATCATACATAAAAATCCACCAAGAAATATGTGTGCACACACACACACACACACACACAAATACTCATGGCTACTAAGAAGCCACATAGTCCTCTAGCCTTAGCAGTCCAAGGGTTACATCATTTATTGTCAAAAATGCGGTTGGTTGGTTGGTTGGTTGCTTGATTATGTGCCAGTAGGTTGGTGTCAACTTGTAGCAACCACATAAGTAGACCTTCTGCAGAATGATCTGTCCCCAGCCTGATTCTTCAGGCCTTCCAACAGTGTACCCATCACTGCTGTAGTTGAGGCTCTCCACCTTGCTGCTGGTCATTGGTTTCTTCTCTTTCCTTCTACCTTTCCCAGCTTTATGGACTTCACAAGGGAACTGGGTTATAGCCTAATGTGTCCAAAATACGATAATTTGGGTTGTACAGGAGCATTATTTGTCAGGCAAATCACATGCAAATATTAAAGGATTAAAGTCAATATCCTTCAATGGAAAGGAGTTGAGCTGCAGCGCCAGAAATTATTATGCAACAGGAACTCTGGTAAGCAATCAGCAAAACCAAGGACATCTTTGACATATGATTAATCTTCTGTATAGAGAACTCCCCCCACCTTACATACATTTCACATCCAATACCAAAAATATGCAGTCCTATTTTGCTTTTCCTCGTTATCGGAGCTGTGAGAAAATCCGGGAAAACTGGGAGATGATGTAGGAATTACAGATGAAGAACAATGTTGTATAAGAAAATGTGGGAGAAATAAAGTGGTTAAAATACAAAGATTTGTTAGTTTTTGCGGAGGGTGAACCAAACCTTAAAACAAGAGAAAATTTAGAGTTGGAGGGTTTTACATGTCATTGGTTTACTTATATGCAATTGTCAGAACATTTTAAGTTGGATAAAAAGAATTATAGATTTGTTAATGAAACAACTTGTTTTGAGACTGAGTTTTGTACAAATAATGAACATGTTATTACTAAGCTGTATAAGATGTTGTTACAGATGAATCTGGAAGATGAACAAGTCAAGGGATGTATGATTAAATGGGCTAAGAATTTTGGATACAATATTGTGTTGGGACAATGGGAAAATATGTGGACTAAAGGTTTGAAATTTACATTGAATTATAATTTAAAGGAATTTTTTTTTTAAATGATGCATTGTTGGTGTCTAACTCCTGATAAATTGTCAAAAATGTTTAATGGTGTAATGAATGTTTGTTGGAAATGTTTGCAAGGTGAAGGAACTTTTTATCATCTTTGGTGGACCTGTGAAAAGGCTAAAAAAATTGGGATCAGATATGTATTACTATTCAGAAGATATTTAAAGTGAATATACAAAAAAAAAACAGAATTGTCCTTATTGGGTCTGATGGAGAAGGATCTGGAGAAACAACATGGAATTTTGCTTTTATATATGATTACTGCTGCAAGATTGTTATATGCAGAATGATGGAAAGATCCACAAATACCTACAGTGGATTATTAAATAAATGGACTTGGCTCAAATGGTGAAGTTAACAGCTTTAATAAGAGATAATACTGTTTCTAGATTTGTCTCTTCATGGAAACCTCTTTTAGATTACTTGCTTGTGCTAGAAAAAAATGAAGTTTTGATTGTGGGTTTTAATGATTAGATGGTTTGTTTTGATAGAAATAATGTTAATATGGTTTAATTAATGGTAAGACATTACTTTTTTTAATTGTATTTATATCTGTATTGAAGGTAGTCAGAAGTCACTTTCTGTTTCTGTTTTCTATCTGTTTTCACTTTTATAGTTTTTTTTTCTTTTTTCTTTAGCTCTATTTTCTATCTTTACTGTACTTTGATATTTTAACTATACTTGAAATATAACATAATAAAGTTCTTATCCAAAAAAAAAAGAACAATGTTGTATAGAGTTCTATCAAAATATGAATGTATGCCCCATGCTGACATCGCAATAAATATCTAGAAGCAGCCTTAGAGATAAGTCTTTCATGAGCTTACCTGTATATGCCTGGGCTGAATCTGAGAGCATTTTTAATGCAAAATAGATACCTTGCCAGTGACATAAGGTCCTTTCCTGATTGTCAGGTTTGGAAGATCTACACCAGTGTTTCTCAACCTTGGCAACTTTAAGATGTGAGGACTTCAACTCCCAGAATTCCCCAGCCAGCATGTCAACCAGTGGGAAAAGCATCCACCAATCAGGGAAGTACAGCAAGAATTTGGGGTCAGGCTACAGAACTCTGTCATCAATAGGCTCCTTCCTGTGCCCCTCCTCCAACACTCCAGCATTTCTCAACCTTGGCAGCTTGAAGGTGTATGGACTTCAACTCCCAGAATTCCCCAGCCAAGCTGGCTGGGGAATTCTGGGAGTTGCTGTTGGAATTATCAGGGGTCAACTCAGCATTGTCTCATAAGCATAAGGGGGTCTTCCTAGTAAACGCATCTCTATTGTGCTTGTGGGATGTCACATGGGTCACCTGATTTCCACTTCCTCCTTCTGCTTGGGTTTGGGGATCAACAATCTCCATTTTACCTTCTGGCACACCTGCAAGCAGGAGGTGCTGCAGGATGCAGCTTTTGTCCTTTCAGCTTGCTTGCACGCAGACATTTCTATTTCCATAAGAATGTCTACAAAGAACCAGTGAGGATTAAGTACCTTCTACTATGAATCTACTTGTATCCAGGTCTACTGAATAAATGCAAGCTATCGCGATTTTGTCTTCATCTAACTACTGTGTGAAGATTGAATTTATTTCTGAACATAATTAAGCTTAAATGTGCAAGTTTTGGTTCATGCTTCTACTCTGCAAGATTGTTCTTTGCTGCTTGGAGTTCTTTTATTAACCTTTAAAACTCCGTCAATTGAAATCCACACATCTTCAAGCGGCCAAGGTTGAGAAACACTGCTTTAGACTCTACAGCAGTGACCTCACTGATGAGACATGCTGCCATTTAATTTTACTGCGTTTTTATAGTGATTTTATACGAGTTTTAAAGATAGTTTCAAACAGCTTCAACATCACTGGAAAACAATCTACAATGTTTTAGTATATGTTTGTCATCAGTTTATCTAAGTGCATTGCTGTTATTTCTTTGGAAGTTTTAAATCAAATTATACATTTTCTGTCACTGGAATGCTCAGTCTACCAGAGTTGAAAAGTAGATGCATTTTGTTGCCACATCTAGCAATTTCATATGTATATGCCACAATTCTGTACTAGATCACAGTGCATTAATCTCCAGTACTGATTAGATTGTTTAAATGTTCAGTACATTGCTTGCATTATTAAGTTAGAGGTGGTTTCTTTTGCAATTAGCTTAATATTGTACTTTATTTTGATTGAACTCTACAGAGGCTGCTGGATAACTATGTACCAGGGAGTTAAAGGAGTAATAAAAGTAGGTAGAGAAACTGCAGAGAATCTGAGTGAATTTGTTACATTTCTTGCTTCATAAATACAGCCACAATTTGTTTAACCATACTCTGATGAATAAACCCTATTGAGCTGCGAGCAGATAAGAAACAATGTTATAAACTATAATTTACAAATCAGAATGTCTGGCTTCACAAAGCACACTTAAAAACAAATAAGCCATAGTGTGATGTTTGAATCTAGTGCCTGTGTTTTCACTTTTTATATAATAATTTTATTAAAGGTTATAATCACAACAGTAAAAACTAACACAAACTAAAAAAGATAGAATAAAAAGAAAGAGTAGAAGGTGTAGAAAAGAAAGAGAAAAGAAAGAGAAAAAGAGAGAGAGAAAGAAAAAGAGTATAGTAAAAAAAAAAGAAATATATAAAGAAGTGACTTCCCATCTTCATCACAACAAGTATAAACACAACTTGTCCCCCATTTTTCATGCTGCTCTTTCATCAGTCCCCAGGAAGATTAAGGCCACCAGGAAGGCCACTCTTAACGATCCACTTGGGGATGAACAAAGGATCTAGGAGTAAGACATCCCAAAGGCAATCCACACCTCCATGGCACAGTTAACAGCCATTCAGGTGTAGGGACAATGCAGCCACCCTGGAAGACGTATATGGGATCCCCTCACCAACCTTTGCGCAGACTGAAGAAGCTGCTTGGACAAGCAGTGAAACGTTTCTACCAAAAAGAAAGAAATCCAGTTGCCATGACTCAACCTACAAACAAGTATAAACAATTTTAGTAACATAGCACCTTCTCTTAAAATACAACAGATGATCAATCAAGAGAACAAATGATCTCTTCTTCCCAAAGCCCATCTCTTATCTGTAAACAAATCCATAAAGCATCGTCATTTCAATCCTGGTATCAGTAAAAGTCCATTAAGGATTACCAAAGATAACAACATATCTATTTTAACTAATCTATTTAATCAATATTATTAATTTTATTATTAATAATTATTTATTATTATTATTATTATTAAATAATATTAATATTATTACTGTTAATTGATTAATTAATCTATTTTCTTCCATTGTAATTGAAATTGAGTCTTTCCACCTTTGAGCATATAAAAGTCTTGCTTCAGTTATCATATATAAAAGCAAAGTTCCATATGATTTTTCCAATTGTTTATCCATCACTCCCAAAAGGAATGTCTCAGGTTATGACTGTATACTAATCTTTAAAATCTTCTGGATTAATATATGTATCTGAGTCCAATTTTTTTAGCTTTTTTAAATGTCCACCAAAGATGATAAAAAGTCCCTTCTTCTTGTTCACATTTCCAACAAATATTTGAAGCTTCATTATATATATTTTGATAATCTTTCCATTGATAAATACCATCGATAGGTCATTTTATAAAAACTCTCTTTAAGGTTATAACAAAATGTAAATTTCAGCTCTTTCATCCACATGTTTTCCCCTTGTTCCATTTGTATATTGTACCCAACATTTTTAGCCCATTTTGTCATACAATCTTTAACTTGTTCATCCTCAGTTTCAAGTCTCAACAGGAGCTTATAGATTTTAGCACTAAGATGTTCATCATGAGTACATAACTGAATTCCAAATTCAGTTTTATTGTGTTCAAAACCAAAACACCTTTTATCAACTTTAAATCTTTCTGTTAACTGTACATGTGAAAACCATTGGCACATATGTCCTTCTGATGTCAAATATTCTCTTGATTTTATTTTTAATCTGGGTGTGAATAATCTAATATATCACCGTAAATTAACTATTTCTGCTTAGTTGCTATTTCATTTCTGTAAAATGCTTCCTGTGGTAATAACCATAGAGCTATTTTTGCACACAATCTAAGTTTGTGTCTATTCCAAATTCTCAGGATGGCACATCTAATAGAATGATTTTTAAAATCTACATTAACCTTAACTTTAACATACCATAAATAGCCGTGAAGAATTAATAGGAAAACAGTACCAGGATATTATCTCAAGAATACACATTGTGTCATGAGTAAGGATGGCGAGCAGGGGGCTCCCACCCAGACTGTCAAGCGCATGCGTAGCACTGAGGAACTGTTCAGCCATTCAAAGAGACACAGATCGGGACCGCCTTAACCTTTGGGGTTTATATGGCTGGGTTTTCCCACGCTTCCTCAGTTTGTTAGGATTCCTGTTATGTACTAGCAATAAACATTAGAGACCAGTTCTGTCATGAGTAAGGATGGCGAGCAGGGGGCTCCCACCCAGACTGTCAAGCGCATGCGTAGCACTGAGGAACTGTTCAGCCATTCAAAGAGACACAGATCGGGACCGCCTTAACCCTTGGGGGTTATATGGCTGGGTTTTCCCACGCTTCCTCAGTTTGTTAGGATTCTTGTTAAGTACTACTAATAAATATTAGAGACCAAGTCATTGTCTCAGTGTGTTTCCTGGTAATCAGGACACATTGCATTCGTTCTTATAAATAAATCAGTGAGTGAAGAAAGTAAGAAGCAGGCCCCTAACCTATTTGCCAACCTCTCCAAACTTATCTGGATTATTTGTGCTCGGCCAAGGCATCAGGTTCCATCTTTCCCTGCCAACCTCAAGGGACAAGCAAATCTTCCAAAATTATTTCAGTTTTGGCATCCCAATGATAAGGAAACTGCTGTTACATAGCTTGTTTTTTTTTCCTTAGCACATTTACATAATGTAGCATAAACTTGCTAATTACATTAGGAGCCTATTAAAATAACAAGAGTTCAACATGCAAACAAAGTAATTTTACTATTCAACAGAAAGAAGATAGGAAAACATCAGGGCAGCATTGTTAGGGTTGCTGCTGAGTGCCTTTGGCTGCATTGCAAATTCTGTATTTATTGTTTTTCAGTAGAGTCTACTATTCTGTTATTTTAAACGATCATTTAGTTGCCTTAGATAAACTGTGTCATACTTTACTATATTAATTTTTACACCCCAAATTCTTAGACTTTAACTTACAATTTTACTTGTACTGTTATATGATTTTATAGCTTGTTGTACTTTAATCAGTTGTGACCCTTTTGTTCTGTTTTGCTGGTCAATGACCAAAATAAAATGACTGACTTCACTAGAGTCTTATTTTATTACTGCCTTTTGCATAAGTGGCTTTCAACCTGGGAAAGGTGTCACCTAAATATTTAAAAGTGAAAGGGTACAATTCCTGCAATAGACCTAAGAACTTAAAAAGCACTTGTTTGTAATGACAGAATCTCCACCTGAGATGACTGAGAAACCCTGAAGAGTCATCACAGAGCTATTCCAAGCTAAGTTTGGAAGGTAAATGAGATCCAATTTCTACTACTAAAAGTACAATCGTGAGCCCTCCATATACAGCACATGGTGCTGCTTCCAGCAGAAAACGAGTACTGGGTTCGTTGGATTATGTGAGATACAAGCATTTAAGCTGGTAGCACAAAACTGCAAAAAAAACCCCAACACAAAAATGATCTCTAGAGCCACCCCCAAAGTAGTTCGAATTAAGCATTTGGATCTTTTTGTCTTTTGCATTTTTAGAGGCAAAAGGATGCCTTGCGTCTTACTGATACATAAGGTACTCATTTCTTTCCTTCCAACTCTGAAATCTCTTCCTCAAACAGACATGGGCTGTAGATGATTTTGAAATGCAACTCTCAACTTACATTGAAATTCTCATGAAAACCCTCAAACTGATTTATGATGCTCATTCCTGTGTTACATCCTTTCTTCTCATGTGAGTGGTCAAGAGAGGGGACCATTAAAAGGTCAATCACCTAAGACAGGGAGGGGAATATTTTCTTTCTAGGAAAAGCTATATTCCCTTGGGAGTCTTCTGTAAAAGGGGTTCATGTTTATGAAAGGTGGGGCTTAAGCAAATAGTAGGTGGGACCATTTCCAGGCAAAAATGGGTATGATCAAAAACAAAGATGGCAAGGACCTAACAGAAGAAGAAGAGATCAAGAAAAGGTGGCAAGAATATACGGAAGATCTGTATAGGAAGGATAACAATATCGGGGATAGCTTTGACGGTGTGGTCAGTGAGCTAGAGCCAGACATCCTGAAGAGTGAGGTTGAATGGGCCTTAAGAAGCATTGCTAATAACAAGGCAGCAGGAGACGACGGCATCCCAGCTGAACTGTTCAAAATCTTGCGAGATGATGCTGTCAAGGTAATGCATGCTATATGCCAGCAAATTTGGAAAACACAGGAATGGCCATCAGACTGGAAAAAATCAACTCATATCCCCATACCAAAAAAGGGAAACACTAAAGAATGTTCAAACTATTGAAGAGTGGCACTCATTTCACATGCCAGTAAGGTAATGCTCAAGGTCCTGCAAGGTAGACTTCAGCAGTTCATGGAGCGAGAATTGCCAGATGTACAAGCAGGGTTTAGAAAAGGCAGAGGAACTAGGGACCAAATTGCCAATATCCGCTGGATAATGGAAAAAGCCAGGGAGTTTCAGAAAAACATCTATTTCTGTTTTATTGACTATTCTAAAGCCTTTGACTGTGTGGACCATAACAAATTGTGGCAAGTTCTTAGTGGTATGGGGATACCAAGTCATCTTGTCTGCCTCCTGAAGAATCTGTATAACGGCCAAGTAGCAACAGTAAGAACAGACCACGGAACAATGGACTGGTTTAAGATTGGGAAAGGAGTACGGCAGGGCTGTATACTCTCACCCTACCTATTCAACTTGTACGCAGAACACATCATGCAACATGCTGGGCTTGAGGAATCCAAGGCTGGAGTTAAAATCGCTGGAGGAAACATTAACAATCTCAGATATGCAGATGATACCACTTTGATGGCTGAAAGCGAAGAGGAACTGAGGAGCCTTATGATGAAGGTGAAAGAAGAAAGTGCAAAAGCTGGCTTGCAGCTAAACCTCAAAAAAACCAAGATTATGGCAACCAGCTTGATTGATAACTGGCAAATAGAAGGAGAAAATGTAGAAGCAGTGAAAGACTTTGTATTTCTAGGTGCGAAGATTACTGCAGATGCTGACTGCAGTCAGGAAATCAGAAGACGCTTAATCCTTGGGAGAAGAGCAATGACAAATCTCGATAAAATAGTTAAGAGCAGAGACATCACACTGACAACAAAGGTCCGCATTGTTAAAGCAGTGGTGTTCCCCGTAGTAACATATGGCTGCGAGAGCTGGACCATAAGGAAGGCTGAGAGAAGGAAGATCGATGCTTTTGAACTGTGGTGTTGGAGGAAAATTCTGAGAGTGCCTTGGACTGCAAGAAGGTCAAACCAGTCCATCCTCCAGGAAATCAAGCCAGACTGCTCACTTGACGGAATGATATTAAAGGCAAAACTGAAATACTTTGGCCACATAATGAGAAGACAGGACACCCTGGAGAAGATGCTGATGCTAGGGAGAGTGGAGGGCAAAAGGAAGAGGGGCCAACCAAGGGCAAGGTGGATGGATGATATTCTAGAGGTGACGGACCCGTCCCTGGGGGAGCTGGGGGTGTTGACGACCGACAGGAAGCTCTGGCGTGGGCTGGTCCATGAAGTCACGAAGAGTCGGAAGCGACTGAATGAATAAACAACAACAGGTGGGACCATTGCCCAGTGTGGTAGAGTCAGGCATTATATCTCTTTTGGATGCTCTTGTCCAAAAGACAGTCGCTGGAGGCTAAGACGGTAACCAGATGTCTGAGCTCCTTGCTTACAGAGGGCTTTTGAAATTGGTTCAAGAGCCACATGATCTTAGACCAAGGACCATTTCTGGCCTAAGGGCTGTGAATTGCCCAGCTATATTGTAAGGAGTGAAATCTATGCAAGATTCCAAGAGCTGCACAAATCAAAAGGGAAGGAAGGAAAAAAGGGGTTGGGGGTCTACCACAAAGAGCAGAAAGAGAGGTTGTTTTTAAGCATAAAGAGTCCCTCTGGTGTTGCTGACACGTTACCCTTTGACTCATTAGCTTGGGTTATAGACTGATGATTTTGAAGGCTTTCCATAAAAACAAATTAATCTGTGGCTAATTCTTTATGTTTTGTAAAGATTGGCCAGCACAGCTGAGGAACAACCATTATTTATTTATTTATTTATTCTGTCCCGCCATTATTATTTTTTATAAATAACTCAAGTCGGTGGACATACCTAATGCTCCTTCCTCCTCCTCTTTTCCCCACAACAACAACCCTCTGAGGTGAGTTGGGCTGAGAGGGAGGGACTGGCCCAAGGTCACCCAGCCAGCTTTCATGCCTGAGGTGGGACTAGAACTCTGTCTCCTGGTTTCTAGCCTGTTGCCTTAACTACCATCACTGAGCAGGCCCCTTTCTTGAGTGTGTGGAGAATCAAAAAAGTGTGGAGTCCTTGGTGCTCTCTGAGCCTTGTTGTTTTCTTGCAGACATTTCATTGCCAGACTATGCAACATCTTCAGTGCCAATCAAAAAGTAGTCCTTGTCAGGAGGGGGCAAAATCAGGTCATTTGTCATCCTTATAAAATGCCTCCAACCATGCCACTCACTTACAGCACTCACAGCTCCTATTACGTCATGGGCACCTTTTGTTAGGAGCACGTCCTAAAAGGCTCTGTGATACCTGCTCATCAAGTACAGTATTACTGGATCAGGTTGGACTAGAATATTGTTGTTTTTATTGGGCTTCTTTTTTGCATCTACTTTTAATCAAAATGCATCTACATGATCCTCAACACCAGAATTCTCCTATAGTAGTATGAACACGCTTCAGGCAATAAGCTTCCCAGCACAAAACTGAAAGGAATTATACAGTTGCTCAAGATGAAAGAAACCAAGAATATCATCAGGCGATATGAAGCACCTTGTCCAGGCTATGTGGAGAGGCTATTCCACCTTACAGGAATGTTGAGTGCCCTACTGGAAATTTGCAGAATATTTTTGCAGGTTGCTTTAACTGGACAGCTGTCTTTCCCTGAATTAAAGTGGTCCTTTGAAAGAAAATGAGTCGGTGGGGGCAGGGAGATGAGGAATTGCATACTCTACTTCCTTCTTTCCATTCACTGAGAATGGGGCACAAATTCCATTCATGGAGGGAATTCCATCAGTCTGGAAAAGAAAGATTGAAATGATTGACAAGATTTGGCAAGTACCTGTTAATAACTTAGGACGCAACCAGACTTTTAAGCAATTACATTCCAGTACACTGAATTATCCCATAATCCCATAATCTTTGTTCAATGCAGCCGGGCGAGCAGTCTTGGGAGCCCCTAGAAGGGCACATATAACACTGTTGCTGCACAAGCTGCATTGGGTGCCAGTCTGCTTCCAGGTCTAATTCAAGGTGTTGGTTGTCACCTATAAAGCCCTACATGGCATGGGGCCAGGCTACCTGAGGGACCACCTTGACCCGGTCAGGCAGAGAGGGCATGTTACGGACCCCGTCCATGAGGGATTGCCAATTGGCAGGGTCCAGGAGGAGGGCCTTCTCTGCCGTGGCACCCGCCCTCTGGAACAAGCTACCCCCTGGGGTAAGACAGGTCCCCACTCTCCTAGCCTTTTGAAAGGGAGTAAAAATTTGGCTAGGCCACTTGGCCTGGGATGGGATGGGAGACAGCTCTTCATGGGGGTGTTTGGCCCTGTGAGGGTGCCAGGATAAGAGCTTATTGCCCATTTTGAATTTTATATTTTATATTTATATTGTATTTATATGTTTTATATTATTTTTATGTTTTTATATTATTTTTATTCTTTGTAATCCACCCAGAGTCTTTGTGTACAAGATGGGCAGCAGAGAAATTTAATAAATAAATAAATAAATAAATAATTCAATACAGCAGTTAATGGCAAAAGCCAAAGTTCCATGTTCACCTGTAATTTTTGGAATTAATTGCAGAAATACTTTTCAGCTCCCTATGTAACTTAATAGTTTGCATTTAAGTAAATACAGAATAGCCTTTTCAAAAGCCAAATTAAATGTGTTTCCATCAAGCATGCTATATGGTAGATTTCAAAAGATCCCCATCTCTCAAAGATTTTGTCCCTGTAATGGTGTTGGTCTTGAAATGGTGGATCATATTTTATTGTATTGTGAATTTTACAAGAGTTTTTGGCAGGATATTATCTGGCTTATTTGAAAATCAAGACCAGAAAGAGATATTTCTGAGTATGTTGAAACTTTGCTTGCAGATGAAAATCCTAAAATTAAAGAGGCAACGGCCAGATATTTAACTATGGCTATAAAAATAAGGTCTTTAGTAACACATTAATAAGCTAGGATTTAAAATCTTGTGTAATATTTATCAATTATTTTATTTGTTAAACTGTTTTATCTAATGCCAAATTTTAGATTATATTTGGGTCTTTTGGCCATAAATGAAATTATTATTATTATTATTATTATTATTATTATTATTTCAATATACATGATCTTTCTTCTCTCTTCAGCTACCTACTTACCAGATTGCCAGAGAATGCCTTTGTCCCTATCCTTCTCTCTGATCCCACTTTCCTTGTATGCCTGATACATAGTAAAGAAGAAAATGTCATGATGAATGCAGTGATACAGCTAGGGCTGGACTCTGGGGCCAAAGTCTAGGCAATCACAGTCAAGAGGCCCTCAAATGTCTACTAACTGAACATTAGCTGACAGGGACTGCAAATTGTCCTTGTGTTTGATACATGGACTTACTTATTTATTTCCACTGTCAACCAACACCAGGTAGGAGGGACTCTACCAATCACTTCCCTCAATTTGTCCCTCATTAAAATTGTAAGTACTACCCAAACCATCTGCCCCATTCCTGAGGCAGAATAAGGCTTGGCCAATGGGGCAATGCAATTTATATAAGCATATTTTTCTGCCAGCTCAGGGACTGGAGAAATACACTTCAACACAACCATAAGAAAGAGCCTGTACATTTATTTTATACAGCATATATCAAGTAACACTTGTCCTCCATGGTCCCTGCTCAGAAGTCATTGGATGGGGGAAGAGAAGTGGAATAGATACATGAGGCATAATAAGACAAGTAAAAATAGAAAAGCTGGTGAATATATGCATGGCAATCTATGTACGCTGGAAAGAACATATCTAAGCATCTCTTTACATCATTGAGTAGTTCAAATGTAAATTACGTTTGAAATTAATGAAGCAAAATTATTCATGGGAGTGAATTGTTAGAACAAAGAATGTTTCAAAATTCAAGAGCAGCATTTTAAAAAAATGATTCTATTATCATTGAATTAGGGGAGTTGAGGCATGCAATTTATCAGTGCTAAAATGTTCAAGGTGCTTTAAGATAATCAAGAGTGAGGGTAATGGTATGTCAGAAATTTCATTTGGTGGTACAATTGCCATTAGAGCCATGCTTTATTAAGGCTAAAGCAGCAGCAGAAGGGGTAAGATTTATTATCAATGGAAAGGTAGGTCTCCCTGTTGTGCATAAATCTCAGCCAAGGAGCCATGATTAATGTGTAGCTGAGAGATAGCACTGCTGCATTCCGAAACATGTTGCATCTACATTTATTTTTATTTTTATTTTTTTGCCAGGAGTCTACTGGGAAAACAGCTTTTCACTATGAAGAACATGAAGGATATAGTTCTTGTCCAAACTGTAGGGCCTATACAAGTCATGCTCTACTCTGACAACATGGTGCCCTTTCCTCATTCCAGGTACTCAAGCCAACTGGACTAGCATAGCTAGCTATTTTAGGGGCCAAGAAAGAACATGCAGCCTGCTCCATTCTGTCTTACCAAGAGAAGGAAAAGCTAGGAATCTACTGCCCAGCAGAATTTGCCTCCTGAGATAATCCCTTCCCTTGGCCCCAGGGTACTGCTGGCACTGGGATGAAATTGGCATTTTTCTTTCTGGGAATCAGTAAAATGTTTGCCAGAAGAACTGCTCCTTTGCTGTTGGGCAAAAGGTGGGTAGACAGATCATTTGGTCATAAACTGCAGTGGTGTAATGGTCTGTGGGAATATCTTTGAGAGGCAGGGGGAGGAAGAGCCGCAGCCATGGCAATGGTCAGATAAGAGACATGTCAGCCCAAGGAAGGAATGGGGGTGTGGAAAGTGTCTCAGAAGGACTAGTTTCTTGGACTATAAAGGCAAGTGGAGAGAGATCTGCTTTCAGATTTGCAAGGTTCTGTTACAATACCTCACAATAAAGGTAGTGTTAGTACTCATAGTTTTGGTTTCTTGTCTAGACTACCTCAAAGGGCTGACATCTGGTCAGCCATTATCTAGTCCATTAGAAACAACTTCACTGGATTATTTCCATACTTAAACATGATGTATATCCCTCAGCATTGTAACCACACCTTTTTTGAGACTCCCCCCTGGCATCAGGCGAACTATGGGAACAGCATAGAATCGGTTTGATCTAGCAACCAGACAATTCTTATCTCCTTCCATCCTGAGTTTAATGCGGTGTGCTGCATGGCCTTCTGTGACTACCAACTTGCCAACCACAACAGCAGCAATGGGCTTGTTGACAAAGAAAATGCCATTCTTCAGCTCTGCATCATCAAACAAAGCACAGTACTCAGAATGTGATGGGGAAGAATGAAAAGATTTCAATTAACGTTATTTCAAAAGGCTCCAATCATTACACACTGACAATCTTTCTTATCTGCTCTGTATCACATTAAATTAAAATGATTAAAATTAATTAATTCAAGGACCATGAAAGGACGCTTCAGCCAGCCCCTTCTTCTCATGCAGAAATGAGAGCTCAATGTGTCCTCTTAATCACAAGAGTTAAAGTTGAGATTTTGTCAGTAAGGAATGATTTCAGCCGGGGATTTTATGGCTTACCTTCTTCACAGAGTTTTACAATGCCTGTCTTTTCTCCCCATTTCTTCCATCATTTTTTCTTTTTGAAGGAACTCAGCCAAAATGGAAAATTCAGAACTTCTGTATAATGCCTTTTGATTGGAGACAATAGAATCCATCCATCAGAAATGAATTATATTGCATTTTATGTAATTCCATCCTAATTACCATCATCATTTCCATTATTACTATATCAACTTTCTTAATATCTCTGCTTTGGGCAACAACAGTGACATCTCTTCCTGCTGCTTTCCAATATATCATTTCTCTCTGTATCTTCTACTAACAGTGTATGAACATCCACCTTGCCATTTCTCCAAAGTTTACTTCCCCTGCAAAAAATATTTCTGTTTTTCTATGATATTCTCAGAATACTTGAGAATTTCTTCAGAATTCTTCTTGGTGGTGTTTTTGAGCAAATGTAATTGTTGGAGATGTGGCATGAAGGTTTTCTGCTGCACATCTTTGTGTCATTCTGTCACTTTCCTGACTGCTCATTCTTGTCATGACAGTAATTCTCTCCTTATGTCTTCCTTTCAAATTTTATAGACATTTGGGAAGCCTGAGAGGCTGCAGACTGCTGTAAAAACATGCTACAATGAATGACAGGACACTCATACACATTCCTTAGCCAACTTGTAACAAAATAATACAAAAATATGACACGTCATCCATGAGAATTTCACCCAAATTCTCTTCATCTCTGAAAAAAAATTCAGAAGCAAATTGAGAACTGGTGGGGAAAATGGTGTAGGATAACTTATTTTTGCATGACACTACTGGATATGGATAAGTGAGGTGGTTTCATTTTTCTCTCCATATGTGGAATAACTTGGCCTATGGCCAGAAGCATCCACAGAGGGATCAACATTTGCATGATGATGGGTGCAGCACCTCAATTGAAGTCACCCCCACCATCTTATAGATTTTGGCCACCACCACGACTTCTTGCAGATATTCCTGCCTGTGGCAACTGATTTACTCCAGGCCATTTACAACCAGTCATCCAAATCTTATATTCAACATGGGCTATTTATTTATACCTCAATAAGCTAACATGTCATGACAGGGATTAGTGAACATGGAGCCCTACATGGCCTTTCCTCTTCTCTACATGCCCTTAACCTCTGGCCCTTTTCACAACATGCTACCTCCTACCTTCCTTCTGTGCTGATCAGTAAGAGCCAGAACTGCATTATGTGGAAGAAAAACATGTGGATTTCCAGCACAGGGAAAGAAGCAAAAGCACCACTCTGCAGCCGAATACTGGACACAGTATTCCAGGTGTGGTTGGACCAATGCAGCATAGAACAGAACTATTACTACCCATGATCTCTACATTATACCTCCATTGATGCAGCCCCAAATTGCATTGGGTCTTTTGGAAGGTACAGCAGACTGCTGACTCATGCTTGTTCTGCAATGCACCAGGACACCCAGATCCTTCTCACAGGTCTTACTGCTGAGCCAGGCACCACCCATCTTATATCTATACATCTGATTTTTCCTACCTAAGTGCAGAACCTTACATTTCTCACCACTGAGCTGCATTTGCTTGAAAGGGCCCAGCCATCAAATCTATCAAGATCCTTTTAAACCCTAATCTTCTGATGTTTTTTAGATTTTTTTATCCCACCTTTATTATTTTTATAAATAACTGAAGACGGCGAACATACCTCATACTCCTTCCTCCTCCTATTTTCCCCACAACAACCCTGTGAGGTGAGTTGGGTTGAAAGACAGGAACTGGCAATCCCCCACGCCAGCTTTGTGTCATCTTCAAATTTGCCAAACATCCCCTCTATCCCATGATCTAAGTTATTTTAAAAATGTTGAGGAACACTAGTCGCAGGACAGAACCCTGAGGAACCCCATTGGATACATCCTTCCATTGTGACATGGATCCATTAAGCAACATCCATTGGGTATGGTTGTTTCATGACAGTCTAGTTTTCTACTGGCTGAAGGATGAGTAGATAGGACTTCAGATCAATAGTGAGATAGACCTTTTGCCACCTGTCACTTTGCAGGTACAGCAAGTCAGGTGCTGCTGTGACTTGGAAAGAAAAGCAACACAGGAAAGATCAGGACCAGCAGTGGGGACAAGAAGTTTCATGTACATATGGTTTTCTGCCAATTCAGAGATAGGTGAATAGCACTATAGTTCAATGCGGGGGGAAAGAAACAGAATTACACTCTCCCGTTCTGTTACAAAATCAGAGGGGGATAAATTGTCCAAAAATATTAATGGAATCCAAAACATTTGGGACTATGTTACCAAAAAGCTACCACAAACTTAAAGGTTGTCTTTTGATACAGAAAGTTTTTTTTACCATGAAAACCTTAGCTGTTAAATTGATAGGATCTGTAGGGTTCTTTTGTGTAATCGTTTTACTCCTTTATACACATTAACCAAAGTTATGGAAGTACATTAAGGGATGGATATTATTATGCAAAAGTTGAGGTTATTTTGCATTCATGGTATAGCTATTAACACTTCTACAAAGCCAGAGGACGTCTTTGTTCTCCAGCTCTGTGATTACTGTACAAAGAACAAAGAAGCTATCTAGCATTCTCACTAAGAGGATTTTGCCCAAGCCTAAGATTGTCACAACCTATTAAAGCAAATGAAGCTTGGCATTTCACAAGAGGGGGGGATGCTTTAATTTGATTGTGAGAGATAGAATTTCTCATCTCCATGGTTTCTATTTCAATCTGATCCTACTCTAATGGCATAAGTACTTTCCAACCAGCGATTATTTCTAAATCTCCACACTTGACAAGGGAAACATGACATTGTTTCCCTACCGAGGAGTTACAATAGGGTTGTTGGGTTTTTTTGGGTGGCAGAAAAAAGGATGAAAAGGAGAGGGTGGAAGTGAATCCTCTTAGGAAAGGACCAGCAATTTAAGCGATGCCAGCCCAAACTTGAATGGATGCCTAGTAGATCCTGGATGCAATCCATATTGTAGTGGTTGAATTCTGTGTCTCTGATCTGTTGCCGTTATACATAAGACCCTTTGGCAGTCTAACAAGTACCTCTAACCAGATAAGCCCCCAGAGACCCCCACTGGATCAAAATGCAAACAGAATTGACTGTAGCCAAGTATTTTTTTATTTTTAATAAGGAAAGCCAGAAGGGACATTTGGCTAAATTTCTGTATAAACACAAATCCTTTCATCCCTTGAGGTTAATTAGAAAGAGAGGAACTTACTAGAGGCTTTTGCTTTAGAGCAAAGGTCTCCAACCTGTGGCTCATCAGCTGCATGACAACCCTCCGAATTGTTTTCTACAACCTGAAACAATACTGCCAGTGCTGATTTTAAAAAATGTATGCCCGTGTGTGCATGTGTGTGTGTATAATCAACCCTGATATTGGTGTTCTGGTTAATAAAAAAATGCTGCTAGCTAAGTGGCAAAAGTGACATGGCTGTTTCACAACTCTGTTTTGCAGGAAAGGTTTGCTGCGGTGGTTTTAATTTAATTCATTTTTTGTTTAATGGCAAACTGTGATCCTTATCGTCATCACTAGAGACCTTTGTACTAATGTATAAAAAGGCTTCAGGGTTGCAGCCCTCACGGTAACAAATTAGTCCTAATCTGGCACTCATGATGATTTGACGTTGAGGCCCATCTTAAAGTCTTCCTTGGGAAAAACGAAGAGAAAACAGGGCCCGCTGCTGAAGTGAAGAGTTTCCAGGACTCAAGAAGGAATCAGTCCCATGCAGGCTTCTAGGATCAGACTGTGTTAGAGTCTTGATTTATTTTGGATGTGCTCAAACTTTGCCCAATTCTTTTCACTGCTCTTTTTCCATGAAGCTCCATTTTTTATGAGTTTATCTATTATTCCTTTGTTTACCTGTTCTCTTGAATCTAATTCTTCACTAAACCTCCAAATCATCTGTGCCTCTTGGTATTGCAGTGTGTTTTCCAATAATGTAAAAAGTATTTTAAGCAAGGTTGTTGTCTAAGGCAAAGTAGGAAATGCACCTGGACTCAAATTAAGGTGCATCATGCCCACAATATAAGAGGCTCTCGTAAACACCTTTCCCCATCTGTAGCAGTAAACATACAATGAAAACATACAGTGAAAAAAGGAGAGTGCTCCACTGCCCTTCCTTGATACCTAAAATCTCCTGCCTATGGAAACTGCCTCCCTGGGCTTAATTGTAGGCCACCCATAGTCTAAATCAGTGTTTCTCAACACTAGCAACTTTAAGATGTGTGGACTTCAACTCCCAGAATTCCGCAGCCAGCCTTCCAGTATTCCTTCCAGCCTTCCAGAACTCCCAGAATTCCCCAGCCTTGCTGGCTGGGGAATTCTGGGAGATGAAGTCCACACATCTTAAAGTTGCTAAGATTGAGAAACACTGGTCTAAATTATATTGTATTAAATTCACCAATCCTGGATGCTGCTGGGAACTACTCAAGACTTTCAGGATCCACTCCCCAATATGGATTATCAAACTAAATCAGTGACCATTTTCTTGGCCTCTCATCTGGAACCATTTGGCCCTACTGGAAATATTGAAATGTAAAGGGATGTTGGCCACAAAATGTGGTAATTTGTAAGCCCAAAGCTCAGTCCAGTAAGACTCTGGACACGGGAAAATTTTTATCCATTTTATTTGGTACCAAGTGAAATGGGATTCCTCTCCCAAAAGAGGAACACCAAACTTCTCAAAAACCAAGCATTTTATACTTTTTCAAGAAGGAGTGGTTACAAGCAAAAATCAATCATTGGATAATTTTTGCTGCAGTGCTCTCAGGTATCTCTCAAGTATGCATACATTTGTGTTTTTTACCTAATATAGTTTTATTTTCTACTTCCTAAGAATTTTCCCCACCTTTAGGCGTGGAATTACCTAATGGGAGGCATGCTTTTTACCATGCTAATTTCTCTGGCTACTTTCGGACAAGATATTTCTTATATGCACATTCTTGCATTCTTTCCTAAAGCTCTGCTGGCTGTTTCATTTCACCTTTGTTATCTTCCCTTGGTGCCATCTTTGCCACTTGCACTATCTCAACTGTCAGGCATAAATCAGCATTCTTTTACCGTTGTATCATCTTCTCTGGCAGACATCAAACAGGCTTCGCAATTGCAACACTGGCTTTTCTGATCACTGCCCTCAGGGATGTATCTTGATCTCTTTCATCTTCTCATCTAGCAAAGTGGTTCTCTTGCGCATACAGATGTAATTCATGTGTTTAGCACCCACAATTTGCCAATTTTCTGGCTGCTCAACTCCATTTTAGCTAGTAGTTTGTTGGACATGCTCAGCTAGGATATTCTCAGGCATAGAGGCAAACATAACACATGCTTGCAGGTCACAGGAATTGCTCCCTTAATGCCCTTAGTGCTAAGGTCTGCAAGTAACCACTGTTTCTTTGGACACCCTCTGAATCTTCTTCATTAAAGTCCCATGCAGATATTCCCTATTGGTTTCTGCTGAGAAACATAAGGGCTTCCTATAGAGGTATGGCTATCTCCAGTTGCAGAGGCCTCTGCAACCTGGTGCTCTCTTCCAGATGAGATAAAGTACAACTCAGATCATCCCGCCATTATGGAAGGTGGCCGGGAATTGGCTGGCACCAAAAATCAAAGGAGGCTTTTAATGGTTTTGTGCGGCTGAGAGTGACAGTAAGCAGAGTGGATAGGTCTGGAATTTTCTGGGTGTCATCTTAGGGATGGGGAATTGTTTTGCTCTTGAAACTCATTAGAACTATTTTAAAGCTGCACAGCCTTCTTTGTTTTTTCCTGTCTTAAGGGGCAAAAAGCTGAAATCCAGTGATGCAATAAGCTGCTTCATTTAGAAGAATTAGTCTCCAAGAAAAGCTTTCGCCAACTTGAATAACCTGAATTGAATTAATAAATACGCATGAGTAAATTGCAAGGAGATGAGGAATTGACTTCTGTATCTCTATAGGTGGCATTCAGGTAGATAATTCTCAAAACAAACATGGTATATATCTTGTGAGTTTTGGTTCAAGGAGGAAACAAAACACAGCTGCTTCAAGCGGAATCATTACAAGCGTTCTGTAGTTTTAGGGGATGTGAATTTTTATGCAGTCAAGTTTGAACTTATTGGTTTGACTTCTTTGCTGCCGTTTTTCCATCCCTTTAACACTTCAAGTGTAAAAAGAAGAGTTGTTTTGCTGAGCAAGGGGGTCTGCATCATTACTGTTTTGCTCTATGTACTACTTGAGGATATAAACCTAATTTGCATTTAGGTTGTAGGCAGCCAGGCAGAGGGGAAATGTTTCACGTATCCTAGGATGGGCACTCTATCCTGACCAGTGTTCTGCTCTCTCTTTCCTCTTTCCTATCAGGCAGAAATTACTGATGGGTCTCTGGAAAGATGCAGCCCCAGTGCACATTTGCAAGTCTTAACATTCTGCCCAGGAGGATGTCGTTCTGAACAGCCTTTTGCTGCCTCCTTGTGGTGCTTGTGGTTTTATAACTCTTTACAATCCTCCCAGCCACCCTTGGGAACTACCGTGAGAAAAAGAGGCTGTTTCTAGCACATTCCATTCAGCTATTGTCTTAAGTGAGGCCAGCTACACACCATGAGAGGGACTGTGGTGCATCAGGAGATAGTAAGGAGGTTGCTGGGAAATGTCACATTTTTAGCAGAATAAAAGCCTTTGGTGTCTGGAACAAGCTTGGATGTGGTTGGAGAGTCTGGAAAACACCAAAGGGAAGCTAAAACACATGATTTGGTCATGTTAAGCACAAACAAGAGTCAGATTTCTTTTCTTTTTTGCTGCAAATGTTTATTGGAATCCAGCTTATGTGTCAAACACAACGGAAACAACTCCAGAATAAGAGAAAGTTCATTTGTTTCCAGGCAACCCTTGAAATAACAAAGTCAAGATTGTTAGTTAAAGAACTGGATCACTTCCCCTTTTGACTCTATTAAATATTTGGGGTCTGTCTTTGCTGAGAAAAGTCAATGAGTACTTGTAATGATTGCCTAAACCCAAATACTCAGTCTCACAAGCTCGGGCTTAAAGATAACTGATTTATTAAAGGAATAGTATGCAAATACAGAGAAAGCTGAGAATGAGCAAAAGCGCGCCAAATACAAACTTAAAAGCCTTGCTTGTAGGCAGGTCCCGCCCCGTCACCCGTCAGGACGCTCCCCCTCCCAGGTGCTGAATGCCGTTAGACGCGCCTGGGAAAGTAACCTTGAACAGGAGCGCAAACCCAAACATGCATTCCAAGCCCTCAAAACAAGGGAGGGCAACAGAATGGAAAAACCCCGGGTGAAGGGATACGGAACAGAGAATGACATGTGAAACGTTACAATGTTAACCAGACATTAGAATGTGAACATGACATATTGCCCCCCCAAAAGAAATTAGGGAGCCGGTTTGTCAGGATAGGCAGAGTGAAATTGGGCTACGAGACGAGGAGAATGCACGTCTGGAGCAGCAACCCATTCAGGATGAGGGAAATGTTTCCAGCGGACGAGGTATTGTAGAGTAGAGCGCTGGCGTCTGGAATCGAGAATAGATGCCACCTCGAAGTGTTGTTGGTTGTCAATCATGAGGGGAGGTGGAGGAGTGGGTTGCGGATGCCAACGGTCCGATGACAGGCAGGGTTTGAGTAAGCTACAATGGAAAACAGGATGTAAACGTTTAAGGTTGTGAGGTAAATCAAGTTTAAACGTAACAGGGTTGAGCTGAGCAACAATTGAAAAAGGACCGACAAATTTAGGACCAAGTTTTTTAGAGGGTTGTGGGGACTTGATAAACTTAGTTGATAAGTAGACTTTATCCCCGACTGCAAAGGATGGTTCTGGGGAACGCTTTGCATCAGCATGGCGTTTATAGGCAGCTTGGGCATGTTGGAGGGCGAGTAGAATATTAGACCATGAGTCTTTGAGAGAGTCCGCCCAGCCAGCGAGGGTGGCTGGGAGCGGTTGAGGATGAGGAAGTTCAGGAATCGGAACAAATTCGCGTCCAAAAACTGTTTTAAAGGGAACTTGACCAGTGGTTTGATGAATGGAATTGTTGTAAGCGACCTCAGCAAATGGGAGTAGATCGACCCAGTTGTCTTGCTGGTAGTTAACAAAAGCTCTGAGGTATTGCTCTAAGGTAGAATTAACCGCCTCTGTAGATCCGTCCGTTTCCGGATGCCAAGCAGTAGAAAGTGATTGTTTTGTACCCAGAAGTTTCAAAAATGCCCGCCAAAATTGTGACGTAAATTGTGTGCCTCTGTCACTCACCAAACGGGCGGGGATACCGTGGAGGCGGTACACGTGGATGAGGAAGAGGCGTGCCAGCTGTTGCGCGGTAGGGATAGAAGCGCATGGGATAAAGTGGGCTTGTTTGGAGAAAAAGTCTTTGACGACCCAAATGACAGTTTTGCGTTGACTAGGGGGTAGATCAACGATAAAATCCATGGAGATATCCTGCCAAGGGACAGACGGAGTGGCTACGGGTTGAAGGAGACCCTGGGGTTTGCCCGGTTTGCGCTTTATCGCCGCACATACAGGGCACGCAGTGACATATTCTTTTAAGTCTTTGAGTAAAGTTGGCCACCAGAATTGCCGGCGAACGAGGTGCAAAGTTTTCACGTAGCCGAAATGCCCAGCTAGCTTGTCATCGTGGCAGCGCTGGAGTATGGTTTTTCGCATAGCTGCAGGTACATAGAGACGATCGTTGCGCCAGGCAAGATCATCGGTGAAAGTTAACATGTGTCTGTTGGCTTGCAACCAAGTATCTGTTTTAAGGTGGGAGAGCAACTGTTGTTGCAAATCGGAGGGAATTGACAAGGGAGGTGGGCTGCTGGAAGGCTGAGCGGCTGGAGGCGGAGTCGATTGTGCTCGGGTCTGGCTGCGAGTCACTGCTGCCAGACTTAATTGTTTGTCGGTCCAGACGGTGCCTTGGACCGTTGGCCCTGGGCCATCATCTTGGGGTCTGCGCGAGAGTGCATCAGCCAAAAAGTTTTTCTTGCCTGGTATAAATTTAAGAGTGAAGTCAAAGCGGCTGAAGAACTCAGCCCAGCGCAGCTGTTTGGGACTGAGTTTTCGGCTGGTGCTTAGAGCTTCCAGGTTTTTATGGTCAGTCCAGACTTCAAAAGGGTTGGAAGTACCTTCCAATAGGTGTCGCCATGTCTCTAAAGCCGTTTTTACAGCAAAAGCCTCCTTTTCCCAAACGTGCCATCGTCTCTCTGTTTCAGTGAATTTGCGAGAGAGGTAGGCACAGGGTTTTAAAGCGCCAGATTGGTCAGATTGTAACAAAATTGCGCCTATGGAAAAATCAGAAGCATCGACTTGTACAACGAAGGGTTTAGAGGGGTTTGGATGCTGTAAAATTGGTTCTGTGGTAAAAAGTTGTTTGAGCGTTTGGAACGCTTGCTGACAGGCTGGAGTCCATTTAAGGAGCGCGCCTGGGTTCTTCGAACGTCGCGTATCCCCCTGTCCTTTGGTTTTTAACAGTTCAGTAAGGGGGAGGGCGATTTCTGCAAAATTTTGGGCGAATGCCCGATAGAAATTAGAGAATCCAAGGAAACTTTGTAATTGTCTCCTGGTACGGGGAGGCTCCCATGCTACAATAGCTTCTACTTTTGCAGGGTCCATTTCAATGCCCTGAGCTGAAATTCGGTAGCCTAGGTAATCAATTTGCGACTGATGAAACGCACATTTTGACAGTTTTGCGTACAACTCTGCTTTTCCCAATTTAGCCAGTACCTGACGCACCAAGTGGATATGTTCTGACATGGTTTCAGTATAAATCAATACATCATCCAAATATACTAGTACCCCCTTAAATAGGTGGTCATGCAAGACCTCATTGATTAACTGCATAAAAACCCCGGGTGCCCCAGATAAACCGAATGGTAAAACTTTATATTGGAAAGCCCCAAGAGGACAGTTGAACGCTGTTTTCCACTCATCCCCCTCTCTTATGCGAATGCGAAAGTAAGCTTCTCTCAAATCCAGTTTTGAGAAAATTTTGCCTCTGGCCAGATGTGATAACATATCTTTGATCAGGGGCAAAGGATATTTATTTAATATTGAGACCGCATTGAGCCCGCGGAAATCGGTACAAAGCCTTAATGACCCATCCTTTTTTGGCCTGAATAGGACAGGAGCTCCTACCGGGGAATTAGCAGGCTCAATGAAACCCCTAGCCAGATTTTTGTCAATGAACTCCCTTAGCGTGGTAAGCTCTTTGGGAGACATGGGGTATATTTTTGGGTGAGGCAATTTTACATTTGGTAAAAACTCAATGGCACAGTCCGTTTTTCGGTGGGGTGGCAAGCGATCTGCTTCCTTTTCCCCAAATACTTCAGCAAAATCTTGGTACTGATTGGGTAGCCCCTCAAGAGGTTGAAGCGTTTGCACAGTGGTATACGCTACCCCTCCACCCTCCATGTCCTCCAATAGGTCCTTTTCGGGTACTTTGTAAAATCCATCCGCAAACGTCACAGTTCTATGCAGCCAGTTGATGAAAGGGTTTTGTTGCACAAACCAAGGCATCCCCAAGATTACCAGAGGACCCCCCACTGGAGCTACCACAAATGGCAGCTTTTCCTGATGGGAGCCCATCTGCAAGGCGACCAGTCCCGTGGAAAGATTGACTGCTTTCCCTCCCGCCATAGTTCCATCCAACTGGGTGAAAATCATGGGTCTTGGCAAAGGGAACGTGGGCAGTTCCAGAGCCGCTACGACATCAGGGTGCATTAGAGAACGGGAGCAACCCGAGTCTAGCATGGCCCACACTTCCACCGTTTTGGTTTGTGAGCCCAGTTTAACTTTAACAGTCAGTGTGGGAAAGTTTCCACTCACCGAATCATGGTTACGCCCGGTTTCTTCCACCTGCCCTAGGGCGCCCTTCAGGGCAGGTGGTAGGCTTTTCCCGCCGGCTGCTCGAATTGCAACTCTTCCTCCTCTTCTCCGAAGGGTAGGTCTGGGGGGTCCAGTTCCGCGAGGGCTGCCTTCAGTTTTCGCGGTGGAGCAGGAGCAGGCGTCTTTATCGCGGGTTTCGTCTGTCGTTCCTCTGGACGGCGTCTCGGGCACGACGTGGCTCGATGCCCTTCTTTCCCACATCGGAGGCACTGACCCTTGGAGAACCGTTGCTCCCTCTCTTCTTCCCAGGTTTTCGGTTTGGGGCGGCTGGCAAGTCCAGATGTGCGCGCTCCTCTAGCGAGACGTGTTTGTCTAAGCTCTTTGGTATGGGCATAGGTTCGTAGGGCATTTTCTGCGCTTCCCGCCAACTGAATCCACCCATATAGCGTTTTGGGATCATCTCTGCCCAGAGCCCATCGAAGGATTTCGGGTTCAAGCCCCTGCTTGAACAATTCGATGATTGTTGGCTCAGACCAGTCTTCCACTTTTCCTGCCAAAGCTTTAAACTCCAACGCATATTTGGCAACTGAGAGGGACCCTTGGTAAAGTTTCCGCAGGTCATTTTTGGCCGTTTCTTGAGCTAGGGGGTCTTCGAAATGCTCTTTAAGTGCCCACAAAAATTCATCGAAGTCCTCTAACTCAGTTGCCTCAGCTTGGCATAGTTGCACATACCAATCCGCTGCCCTTCCTCTCAGCTTGTTGGCAATGAAATTGACCTTGCCGTGTTCAGACCGAAAGTTCCGACCCCAATCTTCCATATAATGCTTGGCATTCGTAATAAAGAAGGAGAGCGTTGCGGGATCCCCATCAAACTTCACTCCAAATGGTGGGAAGGTTCTTGCCGGCTCAGCTGGCTGTGGCGGTGCCGCGAATGACAGCGTACGCCGAGCCCCCACAGGTGGTCGATCCCTAGGAGGTCTTGCCTCTCGCTCTCCCCTTTGATGGGCTGATCGAGTCTTACTTCTCCCCCGGGTCGACAGGGTGCTGTGCCTGGGGTACTGTGACGGCTCTTCCTCCCAATCCTCCGGGGTGGGCTCTGCCTCTCTGGGCTGATCCTCTCTGGGTAGATCCTTGAGGATCGTCACTATTAAATCCATTTTATCTTCCAATGCCCTCATACGGGCCGGAGTGACCGGCTCCTCCGGTGGTTGGTTGGTTATCACCACCTTCGGTGACAGAGGGACTTCGTGCTCCCAGGCCAATTGGGGAGACCCCCTCCCCGTGGTTCTTTCCATAACAGATCTCTGTTCACTCCTGAGACTCTCCTGTATGGATGTCAACAGCTCGTCCAATTGGGTATCTCGCAACTCCCGACGTGCTGCTCTTTGCGCTCTCGAGGTTAGCGCTGGCCGGCTTTTGGCCACCTCCCGCTCCTCTTCGCCTCCCTCACTTACGCGAAGTTGAGGTTCTGTCATCGCTAGCGTTCCCTCTTATCCAAGGATTGGATGGGGCCAGCGGAAAATGGAAAAAATGATTCTCAGCTTTATGTAATGATTGCCTAAACCCAAATACTCAGTCTCACAAGCTCGGGCTTAAAGATAACTGATTTATTAAAGGAATAGTATGCAAATACAGAGAAAGCTGAGAATGAGCAAAAGCGCGCCAAATACAAACTTAAAAGCCTTGCTTGTAGGCAGGTCCCGCCCCGTCACCCGTCAGGACGCTCCCCCTCCCAGGTGCTGAATGCCGTTAGACGCGCCTGGGAAAGTAACCTTGAACAGGAGCGCAAACCCAAACATGCATTCCAAGCCCTCAAAACAAGGGAGGGCAACAGGATGGAAAAACCCCGGGTGAAGGGATACGGAACAGAGAATGACATGTGAAACGTTACAATGTTAACCAGACATTAGAATGTGAACATGACAGTACTTGAGAAAATGCATAATTCACATGTAACACTTGGCATTTGTGGAGTGCCTTCATCTTTGTTAGCTAAGCATTCTTATAGCTGCAGCGTGAAAAATATTTTAGGTCAATATATTTTTCTTATTATGATGGATGCACTGGATATCTCTGTAAGTACCCAGAAAGAAAGCTGAGATTTCCAACCTTTCTTTAACAATCATTCTGATTTTTCATAACATACCATAGTTTAGGAAAGGACAAAGGAGAAAGACAGCCATACTGAAACAAGCTTTTCCCTCTGCTACCTTCTAGGTATCTTGGGTATGCACTTCCCACAATTCTTACCTAGCTTCAGAAAAGTTAAGTTTATAAATATAAATTCACTTGGTTTTAAGGGCATTATCTGAATTGGCATTCCTTTCCTAAAAGAATCCCAAAGCTCCCAACTTTTTTGCATATATCAGATGAAAGGCTTTTATCCATACACATTGCAGAGAGGTTATTAAACAGTAAGTCCAGAAGTCAACAAAGTAAAGTCTGATAGCTCTCAAGGCAATGATGGTGGAAAGAACAGGCATTTTGATCAAGTATCTTCTGGCAGAGGAAAAAGGCTGTTAAATTGCAAAAGGAACTCTTCTGTTTTCTATCTTATCACCTACTGAGTTTGACTTCTTCATGGAAACAGATGGAAAAACTAGTGTATACTTGTGACACTGAATGATCAAACACCATATGAAATTGTATTTGCTATTAATCTGTCAACATTACAGTTTCAAACTGGAAAGAAGCTGCTATCCTCCTATTATCTGATCCATGGTTGCCAACAATCCTCTGAAAGCAGTTCACACAGGTGTGGGTAGCTCATGGTCCATAAGCGTCCATTCGTTGCTTTCCAGAGGACCCCAAAATTACTACTAAAATTTAGCAGCATTTGCCAAAAAAAAAGAGGTGTGTTATTTTCTGCTGATTATCAGCAGGAGTAAAACAAAGAGTGTCTAAGCCAACTGATAGGTTTAGCACATTCCCCAAATTAAACACACAAACACATATACATACATACATACATACATGGAAGCCACCAAAATCCCAGTCCCACCTCCTTCTCTACTGTGGCTCTAATACCCCCAAAGTGCAATCTTTGTCCTCCCAAAATTGCCCACTCCTGATTTAATCTTATGGCATGATAACCAGTTGAATCCTCGTCATGCTTTTATTCAACAGGGAACATGACATAGAATCTCCATTTGCACAAATGACTGACACAGCAAGGGGCTACAAATCCTTTTCACCATGCTACATTTATAGTGGCCATTGAAGAAAACAGTATGAAAACATAAGACATGTGGGAGGGAGGTCATGAAACCACAGTGAAAGGACTGCTTACACATGTGCAACAGTGGCAATTGCATGATGCTACAGGACAAGTCAGATACCACATAGAAACACAGATCCTCAATGCAGCTGGCACAGCAAGCCTCAGTGCAAACTTGTCGGGCTGCCTTCTTCTGTGAGGGTTTTGAAATCCATGGACAATGCCAGCTCCTCAGCCAATGGGGGTCTCTGCCATTCATCCCGGGTCAAGATGTAACCCACAACTGCCCCAAAAACTATTAGTAGGAGGCCCAAGATGTTGGCAAGGATTCCTTCAGGGACAAAGAGGCTGTAGGTGTCCCTGTAAAAGCAGGAGGACAATATTAGAGTTTTTCAACACTGCTGAATTAATGTACTCTTATCCCATTCTTGAGTTGGCAAAAAACCTATACTGCTTTCATGAAATCCACTGTCCCTATTGTTAATCTCTCTTTTGTATCTATTTCTAATCACTACCAGTCACCTGTCTTCCCTACAAAGTAGCAGATAACAAAACCTAACAGATTTTACACACTACTTTCTCATCAATACAACCAAGGACAACTTAAGCATTTCACCCATAAGCTGGAGACAAGTTGAAGGAGCTCAATAGGGACATGGCAGAAAAAATATGATGCCAGGGCAAGTTTCTGTTGTGGTTAGGAGTGGCTATAAAAAGTCCTCAGTACAACAACTTTTTCTCCCTCTCTTCTTCCCAATCCTTTTTTTGTTTTATTTTCAAAAAGACCATGTTAAAATTCAGGGAACTCAGATATGCAAGACCAGCAACATGGATAATATTCTAAACCAGAGATAGAAGATCTTTAGTTCTCTGTATGCCATTGGATTTTAACTTTTACCAACAGCATTTGGCAGTCCACAGGTTCTGCCTTGAGTGTAGAAACTAGCAGGGAAACAAGATTTATTTATTGTGGAGTCCTTATGCTCGCTCAGCCTTGTTGCTTTCTTGCAGATGTTTCATTGCCAGACTAGGCAACATCTTCAGTGTGAAACAATTTAGATTTATTTAGTCCAAAATTCTCAGCCTGGTTCAATTCAATGATTCAGAGAAATGCACACAGAAAAATAAATCCTTTTCTATAGCAATACTTAAATATAATCTTGGAAATAGTCCTTTAGAAACAGTCTCCTCCCAACTGATTCTGCCCATCCTATGCACATTTCCACAGAGGAGATGCTTCAGGTCCCATCTCTAAAAGACATCAAAGGGATATGGACCCAAAGACAATCCTTCTTTGTGACGGCCCTAGTGTTATGGAACATCTTGACCAAGGGGTTAGCCTGGTTTTTCATAAAATGTCAAGACAGTTCTGAGAAGACTGTGTGGAGATGATTTGGATTTGAATTGTTTTATTACTAGAATTTAAATCTAATGTGATAAGTAGAATTTGGGGATGGGGATGAAAAAGCTGGACTATCATTTTCATTTTTTGTACTTCTATTTTGACTATATTTGTAGTCTGCATGTTGCTTATTTGTGTTGGTAGGTGTGGGGTTTATGCTGGGATTTTATGTTATGATAACTGTAAAGCATTAAAAATCTTGGGAACTATGATGTCAATAAAACAAATATTTCTATTGTTGCTTTTATAATGTGCTGTAACCCATCCAATTTTTTTTAAATGGAATTGGGTGGGCCATAAAAACAAATAAACAAACAAATAAATGGAAATCCCCACACTACATTTTTATGGACACCATTAAACCCAATTTCGCCATGCACAGCAGCACTGCAGAAGTTAATGTGCTACATAACGTAACAATCTTCTGCTCAGGATCTGTTGACTAAGGACCGAAGAATTTCATGGAAGTCCTGCTGCTAAGACATAACATCTCTCAGCTACTGAGATCCATATCTTTTGTTCCTCATTGCCACAATTGGTCTATAGGATTGCTCTTTTGCAACATTAAAATATAATGTTGCATTATATTTTAACGTTGCAAAACATTATATAATATAATAACCGCCCAGAGTCCCTCCTTGGGAAGGAGATAGGCGGTGATAAAGTTAAATAAATAAATAAAGTAAGGCAGCCTTCTCATACTTTCTGCTGCCCGTAGACACTGGGCAACAACTCCCTTCATTCCCCGCCAGGATAGCTGCACTGAGTTGAAAGTTATAGTCCAGAACATTTGGAAGGCATCAGATATGGTTGAGGCTGACACAACCAGATAAATGGTCCGTGAAGCACTCTGCTTCTGTAAGCCTAATTAACACATATAAAACACTACCTTGCATCCCATTAACACACTACTAATTATACCACCATACCAGTAAAAGGGTACTTTCTTGTCAAATTTAGTACACAGTGGTGCTTAAATGTTTGTGAACCCTTCTGAATTTTCAATATTTCTGCATAAATAGAACCTAAAATCTGATGTTCTCCACACAAGTCCTAAAACTAGATAAAGTGAACCCAATTAAACAATGAGTCAAAACATTATACTTGTTCATTGATTTATTGAGGAAAATGATCCAAAGCTACATATTTGTGTATGGCAAAAGTATGTGAATCTTTGCTTTCAGTAATTCAGTAACTGTGCTCCTCTTGGGCAGCAGTAACTGCAACTAAACATTTCTGATAACCATTGATCAGTCCTGCACATCGGCTTGGAGGAATTTTAGACTGTTCCTCCTTAAAAAACAACTTCAACTCAAGGATGTTGGTGGGTTTCCTTGCATGAACTGCCCACTTCAGGTCCTTCTACAACATTTCTATAGGATTAAGGTCAGGACTTTGACTTGGCCATTTCAAAACATTAACTTTCTTCTGCTTTAACCATTCTTTGGTCATATGACTTGTATGTTTTAGGTCGTTGTCTTGCTGCATGACCCATTTTCTCTGGAGCTTCAGTTCACAGACAGATACCCTGACATTTTCCTGTAGAATTTGCTGGTATAAGTCAGAATTCCTAGATCCATCATTGATAGCAAGCTGTCCTGGTCCAGAAGAATCAAAGCAGGCCCAAACCATGATACTGCCACCACCACTTTTCACAGATGGGATAAAGTTCTTATGCTGGAATGTGTTGTTTGCCTTTCACCAAGCATAACACTTTTAATTCAAGCCAAAAAGTTCTATTTTGGTCTCATCCATCCAAAGAATATTCTCCAATAGCCTTCTAGCTTATTCACTTGGTTTTTCACAAACTGTAGATGGGCAGCAGTGTTCTTTTTGGAAAGTAGTGGCTTTCTCCCGGCAACCTGCCATGCACACCATTGTTGTTCAGTGTTCTCTTGATGGTGGTCTCATGAACACTGACATTCACCAATGCAAGAGAGGCCTTTAATTCCTTAGACATTACCCTGGAGTTCTTTGAGACCTCCTGGAGTATTGCATGTCTTGCTGTTGGTGTGAACTTGGTTGGTTGACCACTCCAGGGGAGGGTAACAGTGGTGTTGAATTGCCTCCATTTGTACACGGTCTGCCTGACAGTAGACTGCTGGAATCCAAACTCTTTGGAAACCGTGTTGTAACCTTTTCCAGCAGGTGAGCATTAACAAATGTTTTTGGGAGGTCCTCAGAAATCTCCTTTGTTCAAGCCATGACACTCTTCCACATACCTATGCTGTGAAGATCAGACTTTGGCAGTGAATACCCAGAATTCTGTTCATTAAATAAGGCAGGACCTCCCATGCTCACACCTGGATATCATCCCATTATCATCCCTGACTCTAATTTCCCCTTCAAATGAACTGATAATCCTAGAGGTTCACATGCTTTTGCCACACACAAATAGGTAGCTTTGGATAATTCTCCACAATAAAGAAATGAATGTTTTCACTCATTTGTTTAACTCTCTTTATCTAGTTTTAGGACTTGTATGGAGAACAAATCATGTTTTAGGTCATATTTATGCAAAAATATTGAACCATCAAAAAAGTTCACAATCTTTTAAGCACTACTTTATATGTTAGGGCTGTTCATTTCACAGCTTACCCATCAATATATTTATTCATTCATTCATTCACTTATTTTACAGGGCTTATAAAGCTGCTCCAGAAAGAACCAACTCTGACCCTGAAAATCTAGAAACTCTGTGGAAGGAAGAGGAAGAAACAGAGAAGAAATGGAGCCAGGTAAAGGAAATGTTAAGACAAAGAGAAAATTCACCAAAAGAAAATTCTGATTTCTACAGATATCATCTCTGAAAATCTCCAAGGAGATGTAGCCAGTCATCAACATGAAACAGGCTGATGCTACAGGTGTTTGATCAAATGTAGTGCCATAAATCAGGAAAACACTATCAAAAGAGGCTGGCAAGAACATTGTCTGGATCACCTTTCCCACCAGCTGTCTTCCAGATGCATTAGATTGCAACACAATTCCCAGGCAATATGGCATTTGGCCAGTTGGAAATAGTAGTCCAATTGTATTGTAGTCCAACAAACCTGAAGGACCCAAGGTAATAAGAATGACAGTCTGTGCTCTCCATGAAAATTAAGCAAGCAAGGACTAAAAAAAAAGCACAGATTTAGCACATTCTCAGCCTCAGCACCACTCACAGAGAAAGATGCTTGGGAATTCAACAAGTGTACAGAAAGACATAACCCACTTAGGAAAAACATAGTTTACATCTGGATGAAGGACAATCACCATGTAATCACCATTTGCAAGAAAATGCTGAAAGAACAGACAACAAATATTCTCACCAAGGTAGAGGCTACTTGATCATGTAACATTATGAGATGGTTTATAGATCTGTTAACATGTTGAGTTTTTGGTTTCAACTTCATTAGCTAAACATGCAAAACCTCAGTTAATGTTTTAAGACAGGGAAGAACATCCAAGGGAAACAGTGCTATGTTCCTAATACAAATGAGCATCAGGAGCTAGAAACATCACTATTTTCCAGAATGTCTGGATTGTTTATTTTCCATAATATCTGAACTACACCAAGCACCTTTACTTCACTTACCAGCTGTACACAAGTATTTATATTCCACGTCTTTGTTCTCAGCCTAGTATTGGCTTTCCCCAGAAAAATCTAAGCTGAGTAAAGAAGGCTTCACAATCACCAAACTGATCTAAGTATAACTGTATATGCATAAGTTAACAAAAGCATCACTTGCTTTATTTTGAAGAGTAGCAGTTCCAGAATACCCAACAGGGCAGTGGCGATGGAAAGGATGAAGAGGAAGGCTCCAAAAAAGACATGCTGTGGTTTGTATCTACTGCGGAGTGAGAACGATGCTCCAGGGAAGAGGAAGATGTAAAATCCGAACAACCACTGGGGAGGGAAAGAAAGAATTCAAAAATCACAAATACTGCACCTATAGCAGCTCTTCTCTTCCACGCAACTTAGCCTTGCTTGCTCTAGATCTTGCCTAAAGTATCAGAAGCCAATGAGAAAATAAATCCCTAATGACGCCAAGCTGCATTAATTAAATAAATCCCCCATTAAATAAATCAAATTAGAGGTTCATATTACCCCACAATTTGAAAAATCTTTTTCTCTAAAAAATAACAGCAACCACGTTGGATGAGATCAAAAGCTTCAGTAGTTCATCATCCTATTTCTCCCATCTGATGGCTTTGGGAAGGCCACAAATAAGGCACAAGGGCAAAAGTCTTCTCCTACCATTCTTCTGCATAAAGTTATTGATCCTTCAGTAGAATTATAGCCAACATTAGTAGAAACCATTCACTGCTTTATCCTGTTTGTATCAGTCTAACCTTCCTTAGAAGTCATCGAGGTCAGCACTTTATCTGATTAGAGCCTTCAGAACATCTTTATCACAGAATAATATACAGCTTTGTAATGGAGCTTGTAGAGCTCAAATGGAAATACATTAAAAAATTCTGATTTAATTAGGAAAAAAGTTACAATATAAGAAATAAACTGTTAAAGCTATTTAAGGCAAAGTCACTAAGTGATAAAGCTCCTTTGTAATGGTATAAAAGAAAAATATACTCAGTCATAAAGAAAAGTATAAAGTAAGCCAAATATAAAATAGCATAAAATGTCTGGATAAAATTGCCAAATTATATTGTTCCTAATCAACCTGATCCCTGTTACGCTTAACTGTTTGTTTCCTAGCAATTCAAGATCCAAAAGAAAATTTGGTAAGTTTACAGGTGGCATCATCACTATGGACTGCAAGAAGAAATGAAATATAGGATTTGTCTAGCCTACTGGAGAATTCACTTCCAAGTAGAATTAAATACAGGGGACAATTTCATCATAAAATTGGCAGTACGGCAGCACATGGCCCAGGGAAAAAGCCTCTCTGTGAAGGGACAACATGGATACCTTTCTTCCAGCAAGGCAGTGTGTTAAAACTTGCTAGGGTAAAGGCCCTAAAATGTTTTGCAGGAACAAGATTGTATAGACATTTCTCCAGGGCAAAAGGTTTACTTGGGTTTGTCTTCTCAAAGCAAAAGAAACTCCTAACATTATCTCTCTGCAAAGCAGTATCTATCATTTACTGTTTGGCAATTTCTTTACTTTTGGGAAAAAACAAAGAATGCAGGGCTGCTAGAGTTAGGCCAATATATTGTACTTTTTTCCTCCAAGATCTTCTTAGAAGCTGCATAAAAATGTGGAGTCCTTGGTGCCCTCTGAGCCTTGTTGTTTTCTTGCAGACGTTTCATTGCCAGACTAGGCAACATCTTCAGTGTGAAGAGGGAGTGGGCCTTGCTCTCAGTTTATATACCATGGCTTGCCCTGCTTGTGTTCGTAGGGGTGTGGTTCTCTCCTTGGGAGTTCTTTGATTGGGCCGGTGTTGTTTGCTGCTTGGATGATTGCCTGAGTTAATAGTTCCTTGATTAGGATGTATCGTGCTGTTTGATGGTTCATCTGGTGTTAATCCTAGTGTTGATTTTTGCATATCTAGGTGTTGATTGTTGGCAAGGGAGTGTACTGGTCTTTCGGCTTTTCTATTGTCTCTTTTGAATGGTATGTAAATGTTTACCTCTGTGTGTCTGTTGATGGCTGCTTGGTCTGAGTGCCAGGCTTCCAGGAATTCTCTGGCGTTTTTGGATTTGGCTTGTGTCATGTTCACTGTTTCAATGTATAGTATACATCATAACGTTTCACATGCCATGGCGCTGACGCGCGCTTCTGTTTGGGAGGGAGCTGCTGTGAAACCTTGTACCAAGCTCTGTATCTGTGTTCATTACAATGGAATGTGTTTGGGTTATGTTCTCTGTTCAAGGACTTTTCCCACAGACCATCAGAAACCATTAGGAGCACCTGGGATTGTGAACTTGGGAAGATTCTACGGGGGGAGGGATCTCATTTACACCGAGGATTTTTAGTTTGCATTTGGCATGCTTTTATCATTCTCAGCTTTCTCTGTGATCCTGCATACTATTCTTTAATAAATCAGATATCTTTGAATTCCTGCTCGTGAGTCTGATAGTGTTTTAGAATAGGCAACCATTACAGCTTGGTTTAGGATGCTCACCGTTTCCCAGTTGAAACTATGGTTGAGTCTGTCCATGTATTGTGAGATTAAGGAGTTCTCGTCGTGTCTTCTGACTGCTAGTTGGTGTTTGTGGATGCGCTCTGCTAGTCTTCTGCCTGTCTGTCCTACATGGTGGCTGTTACTGTCTTTGCATTGTATGTTGCAAATAACTCCTATTTTTCTTCTTGGGCTATTGGATCTTTTGGGTTGCTTAATATGTTTTGAAGAGTTTTAGTTGGTTTATGTGCTACAGTGATGCCATGTGGTTGTAACAGTCTGTTGGTGGTTTCTGAGCTGTTTCTGATGTATGGCAGTGTTATCCTTTTCATAGTTTCTATTGGTTGGGTTGTAGTGGGTTGGGTGGTGAGGCACTTTTTGATAAAGTTGAGCAGGTATCCATTTTGTTGGAAGATGCTGTGCAGATGTTCTTTTTCTTTTTTCTGGCGTTCTGGGTTGCTGCAGTGTATAAGTGCTCGTCTGAATAATGAAAACATCTCATCTGAAAACATCTAGGGCAGAACTATGTTCTGAAAGGAGTTCAGACAACCCCAAGCATGCTTGTTCCACAAGCCCCCCATGTATCACCTCACCTGTATAAAGTAGAACCCAAATGCAGTGATGCCACACCAGCTATGCAGGCTATACATATCCGGAAAGCCTTGCTTCTTGTGGTACTGGAAGACAGCAATCAGACCTAAAGGGAGAGCAAGGCAGGGAGGTTCCTCAAAAGACTCCCCTTCTTTCCTAACCTCCCACTATCCACTTCATAATGTTGAGACAAGGACAACCCACTCTAGAGATAGATGGGAAATAGAAGAACAGCAGGTCCACCATTGTCTGGAATGACGAAAATAGCCCGTGGCATCCCAAACCTTCTCCAAGCCAGGAAACAAGTTCCAAAATCCCCTCTGTCTTTTGCAGACATTATAGGACATCTTCCCCCAACTTATCTGGGAGCCAGGGATAGGAGATGGATTTTCATTACATTACATACAGGATAAAGAATGGATTTGAATTACATAGGACATATTCCAACCATGTTTGAAGAAAAAAAATCTAATAGAAAGAGCAATTTGATCGTGAAACCAGTTCCCTAGAGAGGTGTAGGCTCACCTTCACTGGGTGTGTTCAACTGGAGGCTGGACAGCCATCTATCCAGGATGCTGTTATTTGGATTTCTGCACTGAGCAGGAGGCTGGACCCAGTGGCAAATAATTTGAAGGGTCTCTGAGCAGGGAACTCTTGTAGTACCATGGTGAGGCCCCCCTCTTAGCAAAGTCTCCCTCAAGTCAAGTTCAACTCCTAGCAAATATACATATATGTCCATATAGTTCCCTCGGCAATAATATAAAATGGTTTCCCACTGCCTTTTTTTTCTTTTTTTTACTTCTCAGGTAAAAGGCAGAGATCTTTCTTTTCCCTCTCTTTATAAGGGTGGAGGACATGCTGCAAAGTGAAGTACCAGCTCAACCTGCAAACAAGCTCCCAGTTGCATTCTTGTGAGATGAAAATGGCAGGCAGATGGAGTCTCAACGAGCACTTTGCTCTACACCACCCCAGCCACCCCACTAGAAATATGTTTTAGATAGATAAAGGAATGTTGCCCACTGGATTCATCTTCAATTCACAAGAGCCAAAAGATGTTGCATGCTATGACTTGTTAAGGAATAGCACTGAAATAGAAACTCTCAAGTAATCTGGGAAGCCTCATCTCTTCTCTTGAGCCTAACATCCCATGGGAACATCAGTGTCTGAGGACAAGGTTCAGACAGTGTGATAGAAGACTTCAGCCAGGCTCATTGTGCCTTACCAACCAGTGCAATGATAAGTGCAAGGACATGGATGAGCCCATGCAGAATCTTTGTGGACCGCTTGCTCTCATTCCTGAAGACACGGTAGACCAGAAGGGCTGGAGGATAAGAGGAGGAAATAGGAATTAGGTGGCTGCCTGGCCAGTTCCACTTGCTTCGTTATTCCTTCACCAGAATAGATTGCATTCTTTGGGATATCAAGCAAAAGCATTTTAATTAATCCAAGGACTTTCAGTAGGTCATACTCTGAGCTGCTTCATTTTTTATTTATGTCTTCACACATATCAGGTTCATGTATTCAAATCATAAGTGTGAGATTTGAATATTTTAAATAAATATATGCAGTCAAAAGGGAATTTAAGACAGCAATAACTATGCAGTTCCCATTCTACAGGCTACCTGATTGATTTGGGTAAAGATGAATCATGGTCGTCAATGGCAACAGCAAGGAGGGGTGTGAATACAGCAGATCACCAGAGGAGGCGTACTGAGACTCCATAGGCTGTACACAGGTGCATAACTCCTCTGTGCATGCAGACTGAGGGTCTCTGTGCTCTAGCTGCTAAAACCCTCTCTTGCTTTCCATTGGCCACTCTCCCATAGATAAAGGATCCATCCCACACTCCATTGCACAAAGACCAGGAAAAAGTCTGCCCATCCCATAAGTACTAGCAATGACCAGGATGCTCCTGGCTGTTTCCCAGTGTTTTTGTCCCTGGCTTGCTCTTGAATCATTATAAGCTCTATGTCAACTAGGCAAGTGAAATGGTTTCTAGCAATGCAATCAGGGACATGGTATCTATTACTCCCTTGTCTATCCAATTATTTCAATCATGAAAGGAAAAGCATATACCTTTTCTTTTCAAAATAGCAAATGACTTATAAGGAACTCTTTTTGCCATCCTATTGGGGATCTGGGTTCAGCTCCCTTTAGGATGTGTCCTATAGTAACTGAGGTTCTAAAAACTATTTGCATATATTTGCACCAGTGGAAACAAGTAGGAAAAACCTTGAAATCTATTTTTTTTAAAAACAAAAAGCTGTCGAAAGCTATGGCTGGCTGCTAAGCCAAATCACAGTTTGTGAATCCCCAGCTGGAAGGAGGCCTTCTGCGCCTCTCCAAGCCCCTCTCGTTTGTGGGAGGAGGCAAAAGGTCACACCCAGCTTACCCACTTTCCAAATTCTGAATCCAGCCACACCCAATTGTATCTATTCCCTTGGATGACAAATCTCATCCACATGCCCTGCATGTGAAAACTTCCTGCCAAAGCAGACCTCCCATTCCTTTCAAAATTCTTACCATCACCTTGAAGGAATATCATTCCAATGACCATGCACAGAGGGTGGACGTTAAACAGTAGTTGAGAGCTGTCCCAGGCAATGCCACCCCGATACTGTCCAATCCAGGCTGCCATCACAATGATGACCACAAGGCCCAAGATCTGTGAGGCGGCCACTACATAGGTCAGTCCCTTTGGGCTTGCAGGTCTAGCAGGAGAATCCTCCATCTTCTACTTGAGCAGGAGTTACTTCCCAGCTGATTCTTGAGCTGCCAAATTTGGGAAGAGGGGAGAGAAGAATCAACACCCAAATAATTTTTTTCTCCATCTTGCTTGAGTTCTGCCCATTATGGATCCAACAGGAATTTTCTTTCCTCTCCTGGATTAGAAGGCCAAAGGGGGGAAAGAACACTGAGCAGTTGGCACCCCTATAGCACTCAGGCCTTTGGCAAGGGAGAGTGACACCCCCTTGCTTCATCACATCATCTTTTATATTTTATTGATTTTATTGTAATTTGATTGTCTGAGCCATCCAGAGTCATTGAGAGTTGGGCGGCAAACAAGTTTAATAAAGGATGACGATGACTTGCATTTCATAGGTTATAAGAATGCTCACAAATAGAGGAGAATAGGAGAACAGTGTTTCAGTGTGAGATGCAAACAAGCACTGTACAAAATCAGTTTAGAGGTTTGAAGTGGAAGTGCATGGAATACAGTGTTTTTTCAGGATAAATGACAGATAGCCAGAGGCGGCAGCCCCCTTATTAAAGGTGGGGAGAAAAATATGATTGTGGAACAAATGGTGCATGAGAGAAGGACTGATACTAGAAGACCTTTATCAGTGAACCACATGATTCTTAGCCAGAGACAGAAGTTGTATTAGATCATAATAACTAACTAGATTAAGGTAATTGGTTTAGTCTCATTTCTGTTTCTGGCAAATGCCAGCTCCGTGCTGTGCAACATAACCTCCAGGGCAAAAGTCTTTTTGCCTTTTCAGACAAAAAGTCTCCAGAAAAAAGATGCAAAGAATCAAAACCTAGAAAAGCAGTGACATTGCTAAAATCAACGCATCAGTACCTAAATTAACAGCCTTCTTCACCACCACCATCCATAATGTGCAGTGGTTAAGGTGCTGGACTAAGAGCAGGTAGACTCAGGTTCAAGTCCACCATAAGCCAAGGGAGCTCATTGGTGGTTCTGAGCCAGTCACTTGCAGCTCAGCCAACATTGCAGGGTTGTTACAGGTAGTCCTCGCTTAACAACCACAACTGGGACCAGAGTTTTGGTTGCTAAATGAAGCGGTCATTAACTGAATCCAACCCAATTTTACTGCCTTTTTGCAGTAGTCATTAAGTGAATCATCATGGGTGTTAAGCAAACCAAGTGGTTGTTAAGCGAATCATGTGGTTTCCCACTGATTTTGCTTGTCAGAAGCCAGCCGGGAAGGTCAAAAGTGGTGAGCATGTGACCACGGGACACTGCAACGCTCATAAATGCAAACTGGTTGCCAAGCGCCCAAATTGTGATCACATGACCATGGGGATGCTGTGACGGTTTTAAGTGTGAGGACCAGTCATAAGTGGGTTTTTTCAGCACTGTCATAAGTCCAAACCATCACTAAACGAATGGTTGTTAAGTGAGGGCTACCTGTATTGTGGGGAAAAGAGGAAAAAGAAAACTATGCATTTCACCTTGAGCTCTTGAATGAAAGACAGGTTATAAATCAAATGAATCAATGAATAGGGCAGGCGACATTTTTTTAACCTGGTGAGCACATCTGCAAGTATGAGATGTCTAGGCACTATTATGAAACATACACATTTACTAAAACCTAAATTGCTAAGACTGCTTGCTGCTACCTCCTCTTCTCTCCCTGGAGGATGCTCTTACCTTCAACTTATCCCTTCCTTCCTTCCTTCCTTCCCTCCTTCGAGCCCCTCCATCATTTTGCACATCTGAAGGGAGGGAAAAGAAATGGGGGAATGTGGTGGTAAAAGGTGCCTCCCACACACATGCGAGCTACAGTCACTATCAAACCTATGAGGTCCCCCTGTGAATGTAAGAAAGCATTCACAGCAAGCTGAATTGGCCCCGAGTGGCGACAGGAGGAAGAATCAGTCAGGAACCTGTGGCCTAGTAAACCAAATTCTTTATATTCACTGAACATACATACCTCTGAGATAGTATAGCTCACATGCTGACCTAGTAGGAAGTGATAAAGAATTAGAAGGTCATCCAGATGGGTTTATCAAAAACATTCCGTCATGCTGTGATTTACGGTGTCTGCCTTTTTCCTTTGTCTTGTCTTTGCAGTGTACTAGGCCAAGGGTATGTAAGTTGTGGCTGCTCAACAAGCTGCCATTGCTTTGCTGGGAGCCCAGTGTACACTGATTGATTGTTTACATGCTAATACATTTATGTTGTATCTTCGAAGTTATTGGGTTGCTTTGGGTGAGCCAGGTTTTGGACAAAACAGTTCCTGCCTGCCTGCCAAAATTTTACTTCTGACCACATTCAGCCTTCACCATGTCTAACTATTTCTCCATTGATTTAATTGCCAATAAAATAAGATACCCAATTTATAACTTTACATGACTGATATACGCAGATGGATCAATTATTTCCTCCCTGCCCTGTACTCCCTTCCCTCATTCTAGCAGTAACAGCAGAGACAACAGAAAAGCAGGTGGAGACAAGGCAAAGGAAAGGAGTAGCTACACTTTGTTGTTTATTCATTCAGTCGCTTCCAACTCTTGTAACTTCATGGACCAGCCCACGCCAGAGCTTCCTGTCGGTCAACACCCCCAGCTCCCCCAGGGACGAGTCCATCACCTCTAGAATATCATCCATCCACCTTGCCCGTGGTCGGCCCCTCTTCCTTTTGCCTTCCACTCTCCCTAGCATCAGCATCTTCTCCAGGGTGTCCTGTCTTCTCATTATGTGGCCAAAGTATTTAAGTTCTCCCTTTAATATCATTCCCTCAAGTGAGCAGTCTGGCTTTATTCCCTGGAGGATGGACTGGTTTGATCTTCTTGCAGTCCAAGGCACTCTCAGAATTTTCCTCCAACACCACGGTTCAAAAGCATCGATCTTCCTTCTCTCAGCCTTCCTGATGGTCCAGCTCTCGCAGCCATATGTTACTACGAGGAACACCATTGCTTTAACTATGCGGACCTTTGTTGTCAGTGTGATGTCTCTGCTCTTAACTATTTTATCGAGATTTGTCATTGCTCTTCTCCCAAGGATTAAGCGTCTTCTGATTTCCTGACTGCAGTCTGCATCTGCAGTAATCTTTGCACCTAGAAATACGAAGTCTTTCACTGCTTCTACATTTTCTCCCTCTATTTGCCAGTTATCAATCAAGCTGGTTGCCATAATCTTGGTTTTTTTGAGATTTAGCTGCAAGCCAGCTTTTGCACTTTCTTCTTTCACCTTCATCATAAGGCTCCTCAGTTCCTCTTCGCTTTCAGCCATCAAAGTGGTATCATCTGCATATCTGAGATTGTTAATGTTTCTTCCAGTGATTTTAACTCCAGCCTTGGATTCCTCAAGGCCAGCTTGTCGCATGATGTGTTCTGCATACAAGTTGAATAGGTAGGGTGAGAGTATACAGCCCTGCCGTACTCCTTTCCCAATCTTAAACCAGTCCGTTGTTCCGTGGTCTGTTCTTACTGTTGCTACTTGGTCGTTATACAGATTCTTCAGGAGGCAGACAAGATGACTTGGTATCCCCATACCGCTAAGAACTTGCCACAATTTGTTATGGTCCACACAGTCAAAGGCTTTAGAATAGTCAATAAAACAGAAATAGATGTTTTTCTGAAACTCACTGGCTTTTTCCATTATCCAGCGGATATTGGCAATTTGGTCCCTAGTTCCTCTGCCTTTTCTAAACCCAGCTTGTACATCTGGCAATTCTCGCTCCATGAATTGCTGAAGTCTACCTTGCAGGATCTTGAGCATTACCTTACTGGCATGTGAAATGAGTGCCACTCTTCGATAGTTTGAACATTCTTTAGTGTTCCCCTTTTTTGGTATGGGGATATAAGTTGATTTTTTCCAGACTGATGGCCATTCTTGTGTTTTCCAAATTTTCTGGCATATAGCATGCATTACCTTGACAGCATCATCTTGCAAAATTTTGAACAGTTCAGCTGGGATGCCGTCGTCTCCTGCTGCCTTGTTATTAGCAATGCTTCTTAAGGCCCATTCAACCTCACTCTTCAGGATGTCTGGCTCTAGCTCACTGACCACACCATCAAAGCTATCCCCAATATTGTTATCCTTCCTATATGGGTCTTCTGTATATTCTTGCCACCTTTTCTTGATCTCTGCTTCTTCTGTTACGTCCTTGCCATCTTTGTTTTTGATCATGCCCATTTTACCTGGAATTTACCTCCAATGTTTCTAATTTTCTGGAAGAGGTCTCTTGTCCTTCCTATTCTATTGTCTTCTTCCACTTCCGCACATTGCTTGTTTAAAAATAATTCCTTATCTCTTCTGGCTAACCTCTGGAATTTTGCATTTAATTGGGCATATCTCCCCCTATCACTGTTGCCTTTTGCTTTCCTTCTTTCTTGGGTTACTTCTAGTGTCTCAGCAGACAGCCATTTTGCCTTCTTGGTTTTCCCTTTCTTTTGGGTGTATTTTATTGCCACCTCCTGAACAATGTTGCGAACTTCTGTCCAGAGTTCTTCCGGGACCCTATCTACTAAGTCCAGTCCCTTAAATCGATTCTTCACCTCCACTGCATATTCCTTAGGAATATTAGTGAGCTCATATCTAGCTGATCTGTGGGTCTTCCCTAATCTCTTTAATCTGATCCTAAATTGTGCAAGAAGTTCGTGATCTGAACTACAGTCAGCTCCAGGTCTTGTTTTTACCGACTGTATAGATGTCCACCACCTTTGGCTGCAAAGGATGTAGTCAATCTGATGTCGGTGTTGTCCATCTGGTGAAGTCCATGTATAAAGCCGTCTCTTAGGCTGTTGGAAGAGAGTGTTTGTTATGCAGAGTGAGTTGTCTTGGCAAAATTCTATCAGCCTATGTCCTGCTTCATTTTGTTCTCCCAGGCCATGCTTACCTGTAATTCCAGGTGTCATTTGACTGCCCACCTTAGCATTCCAGTCTCCTGTGATGAAAATAACATCTCTTTTAGGTGTGTTGTCCAGTAGGTGCTGCAGATCCTCACAGAACCGCTCTACTTCAGCTTCTTCAGCATCTGTGGTTGGGGGGTATATTTGGATCACTGTGATGTTAGATGGCTTGCCCTGAATTCGAATTGAGATCATTCTATCGTTTTTTGCATTCTATCCAAGCACTGCTTTAGCCACTTTACTATTAATTATGAAGGCTACTCCCTTTCTTCTGTGGTCCTCTTGTCCACAGTAGTAAATCTGGTGGTCATTTGATGTGAAGTGGCCCATTCTAGTCCATTTCAGTTCACTGATGCCCAAAATGTCTATCTTTAATCTTGACATCTCACCAATAACCACATCCAATTTGCCCTGGCTCATAGATCTTACGTTCCAGGTTCCAATGGTGTGTTGATCCTTAGAACATCAGATTCGCCGTTCACCACCAGCACTGTCGGCCGCTAGCCGTCCTTTCGGCTTTGAGCTAGCTGCGTCATCACGTCTGGGGCTAGTTGAGCTCATCCTCTGTTCCTCCCCAGTAGCATTTTGACCATCTTCCGACCTGGGGGTCTGATCTTCCGATGGTATACCGACATATCTCTGGTTGTACTGATCCATTTAGTTTTCATGGCAAGAATACTGGGGTGGGTTGCCATTACCTTCCCCAGGGATCGCATTTAGTCTGACCTCTCTGTCATGACCTTCCCGTCTTGGGTGGCCCTTCACGGTTTAGCTCATGGCATCACTGAGGTGCTCAAGCTCCAGCACCACGACAAGGTAACGATCCTTTGCTGAAGGTAGCTACACTGGGAAGGGAATAATGTCAGAGGCGAGGGAGGAGGGACACCAGATAAGATAGAGAAGAAAAATCCTGTTTAAATTTTAGGGAAAATGGCAAAGGACACAGAGAGGGAAACTGTCATCTTCCCACATACACAACTATCAACAACTATCGAAAGAATAAAGGCCCCTTTATTTTATTTTATTATTTTTTTGAGCAACTTTTTTTGAGGTCTACAGCTTCCCATCTAAAGATATGGCATTGATACGGTGATGTCATAGGAGACAAAGGTGATTGATCAGTCCTTTTTTTTCATTGGGGAGGACAATGATATTTGTTTTACTAACATACATGTATTAAGCTTGTTTCCAGTTTTTGGTGGCACTATTTGGCAGGCTCCAGGAACTGCTTTAAAAGGGGTGGGGGTGACAATATATTATTCAAGGGCTATCTACACTAGTCCAGAAAATAGGAAATGGTACAGGTAAATACATTGGATAATCATGGAGTCCTTGGTGCTCTCTGAGCCTTGTTGTTTTCTTGCAGACGTTTCATTGCCAGGCTAGGCAACATCTTCAGTGCAAACAGGGAGTGGTCCTTGCTCTCTGTTTATATACTGTCCAGCTTGTGTTGGTGGAGGTGTTGTTCTCTCCTTGGATAATCTTCCTCCTTGCTTGCTAGGTAGTAGCTGGATTTCTCACTCACACGTCCCTTTCCTATTTAACCTGCTCAGCCCATAGGAGGAGACATATACATGAATGTGGGGAGTGACCAGGACAGCAGAAGAATGACAAACAATGTTGTCCTCTGTCTGCCCCAAAGATTCCTCACTGTTGATTGCAAAGCATCTTTTTCACTCAGGATTCTATTATGAATTATATGGACAATTATAGCAAGTCCAAGGGAGGTCACATATCCACAGCAGTGCAGATGGAAAATTAAACCAAGAAGCAGGAAAGATGTATATGCACCCATACATACACGTACGCACACTTCAGCAGGAAGCTGAAAATAATGATTATCCCAATGGTATTCTATACTGTGTAGAAAACCACAATACGTTGCAAAGGTACGTCACTTACTGCCTTGGTAAGTCCAAGGAGTCTACTGAAGGTGGAGTGGAATATATTCAGTAACCTTCTTAGCTAGTAAAAGAAGCAGAATGATGTCTTGTTTTAAAAATCAAGAGAATCATCCCCAAAGACTAACAATACAAGTCACAACAGGATCAATAGCAGCAAAATCAAAACCTACCACAGCAGGATGCACTAGATTATAGACCAAGAATTAACATTACTGTTCCAAAACATTGCAAACTAAGTCCACCTCAGTAAGCTTCTCTGGCTCTTGTCTTTTTTAAAAAATATATTACGTTTATTTTTCTAAAACTGCAATTCCCTAAAATATCATTTACATACAGAAGAATCAACAGGTTTCTTCCCATGTATTGTTTCTCTATCCCATTAGTAGTATAATGAGAAAGAAGGGAAAGTATAGTAGAAAAGAAAGGGGAATATTCCCTTACTCAGGACCTTTTTCAATAGTGATAGCTTCAAAATGCCATAGATAGAAGAGAACCCACTGAAATTATGGTTCACTGTTAAAAAGGATCAGAGGGATTAATTCTTTAAAATATAACCACCCAGAGTCTCCTTTTGGGACAGATGGGCGGTGATAGAAATTGGAAGAATAAATAAATAATCCCAAAAGTTATTTCAAGCACCAGCTTCCAGCATCATCTTTATTACCAAAAATGCCACTGAGCCTCAGATGGGCAACTGACTTTCTTCCTAATAAACAGGATGAGTTACCGCAGCCCTCTGTTAATTTTGGAAGCCCTGAAACAAAGGTAAGCAAGCAGAGATAGTGGCAAGACACATTCTGGTAAATCCATGGTTTTTATCTTGTTATATTGCCAATGGCAGTCATTTTGTGAATGAGCAAAGCTGCCACAGCAAGCCTTTTGCAATCACAGAAGGGTTTTAAAGTTCCTGTTGTGTTCACCAGCCCACTAAGATCAGAAAGAACCCCCTATTTGCCATCAATTTCACCAATTATAAAACAATGGAAAATTACATTGGCAAGAGGTGCAGTGAGAAGGATATTAGGACTAGGCTCAAATTAATATTCTAGGTTTCTCAAGTCTTTAAAGGGTTGATTCTTATTGCTTCCACTATACATACCACCCCAGATCTTTTAAACATGATCTTTGTCCTCAAATGGAAAAAATAATCATTGCAATTTGCCGGGAAGAAACAGTAAGCATGAAAGTATCTGTTCCACCAGCCCCACCTTCATTTTACAAAAGCAGTATGTTTAAAGATACAGGCAGTTTTAAGGGCTAAAAGGTCAACACTGTGCACTAAACCTTCATGTCCATTAGCCACAGATAAAAAGAACAAAATTGAGACACTTGGTACCAGTCATTTCAAATTTTGAATGTTGAATTACTTCCCTTAAACTCAGGCCTGACATCTTTCTCATTCATCCCCCCTTTTGCAAATTCATTTAAATTTTATACTACTATTCCCCCTACCCACCAAAGTCTGTTATGCTATTCAATTCATTGCCAATAGGAAGGAGACAATTTATGAAAGACTTACTTTTTTCTGAGATCTCAATTCCAAATCCCAGGCTGGAAAAAAAGTCTCTGTACCTAGCTCAAGAGATCTTTTGCCCAAACCAATCAGGACTGAATTCTACAGATAACTGTCCTCTTCCTTCATTGTGCTGATGACTCATACAAAATCACTCCTCCTGTCACTCCAGTTTCACAAAAAGCACCTGGAGCAAAATTGATCATTAAACTCTAAGGCAAACAGACAGCAACTTGCAACCTTTTGTGGTCCCAGCACCCAGAGGCTTACAGGTTTCTGCTGTCTGCTAATCCCTTTCCTTTCTACCAGTCTCAAAGCAGAATCTTATTTGGTCCTTTCTCCCAGCCAGCATTTATGTTGAACCCGGTCTTTGAAAGCATTTGAAATGGTTTTGCAGAAAGGAGAGAGTCCTGTGCAGGTAAGGTAAGGCTGCCATTCTGAAAATGTGGCAGCCTCGATTAGCTGGGCCACAGCAGCTAAAGCTTAGGGCCTCACCTTCAGCTAACACTGACTCAACTTAATATTTATCCTCTCCTAGGAGGAAGGAAATGAGTAAAAGACAAGGGAGCATACACATACTTCTTCCAAATAACAAAGAATCAAGGAGGAGACTGAGCAGGACCAGGAAAAAGAAGCCCACAGCACAGTTCAAATTGCATTTCACTCACTGCTATTTGACCAGCGTTTCCTTACCTGGTTTTCAAAGGTTGCTCCACAACTTTAGACAACTATAAATGCCAGAAAAGCAACTGTCTCGTGGATTTCAGATACCTCCTTCCCAATTTGCATGATTTTCCGGGGTCTCCTTTTAAAAAAAAGTTTTGCTTCTTTTTCAGAAGTTGCATAACTTATTTACGTCATTATTCAGCCTGTTACAGTGTCAACTGACAAAAGTCTTCCTGCACAAGTGGGTGGGAAAGGCATCTCAAACAAGTACATACAAATCAATGGGTTGTTGTTGTTTTACTGTAAGCCCCAGCTCCATTTATGGTATCAGGTTCACAATTTGCAAGCATTAATAGTTCGGAAAATATCTCATCTTTCACTTTCAGGAAAATCTTGGTGGCTTGCTGGCTTATACCCCTCCAGGCTGGGGCTGGGGGCTTGGCGACTCTCAAATATGTCAGTAGCCAAGGATCACCATGGTAACCACCAGCCAGAGCTCAAATAAATGAAAAGGCAACCTTGCTCCTTGTTTTATCAGGACAGCTGGAGAACAAGAAAGCCAGTGATGCTACCACGTTCAGAAAAGAAAGCCCCGAGGAAAGGAATAACTGTGGGGTCCTCCTCATCAAACAGTTTATTTAGGATGGTTCTATCTCACCCTTTTCACCTGACACGCACAGGTGACATTTTCAGCCTCCCTCGCTGGATCCTCACAGCAATCCCGCAGGGTAGACTAAGCCCAACGAGGGCGTGGTTTTAAGTGACCAGGCTGGTTCGCAATACCACGGCAGGCTTGCAGGTGGTAGGAAGGGTGGGCCCTCTCCCCTCTGGAGAGCCAACCCGGTGAGGTCCACCGGTGAGATCTGCTCCCTTCCTGTTACACCCGCCGAGCATGCGAAGTCTCACCTCGCCTGGAAGCGGCTTCTGCTCCCCCAGAGCGCCAGCGAACTGCGCCAGCCGCCCCGGTGAGGTCCCCCGGTTCCGAGGCGCTCTCTCCCAGGCCGACGGAACGACCTTGCGTTTCCTGCGGTGGGGTGGGGTGGGGTGGGGGTGGGGGTGGGGGTAGAAAGAGTCACGTTGCAAAGAAACCCAAGCAGACCGCGCTGTGCTGGGCGAGGGAGCCCGCAGAAGGAGAAAGGCTGGGGAGGGCGCGGCTGAGGAGGTTCCGGCCCGAGAGAAGCGCCTTGTAGGACGCGCGCGCCTTGGATCCCCCGGATCACCTCGGGTGGCTAAACCGCCCCTCGCTCCCCATTCCCCTTTCTCTTTGTCGTTTAGCTTTCTAAGGGGGTCGGTGTGTTCGTTAGAGCAACAAAGAATCAGCGGCCACTTTGAAGAGCGTGGGAACATATGCTGCTCTCCACAGGCATCATTTGTTGGTGCATTTATACATCAACCCTCTCTCTGAAGTATCTCCATGAAAACACCCCTATTAGGTAGGTTGGGCTGAGAGAGAGGGGATCCCAAATCACCCAGAGGGCTCCTTCGTGGTGTGGGCCCTGAAGATTTGAATTGGGGTGTTCCCAGGCCAGGTGCCAAAACCTAACCTCTGCGCTGCACACAGTTGTGCTTTAAGAAAGCACACACTTTAAAGCCCACACTTGTAAAGTCCACACTTTAGAACAGTGCTTCTCAACCTTGGCGACTTGAAGAGGTGTGGACTTCGACTCCCAGAGTTCCCCAGCCAGTTTTGCTGGCTAGGGAATTCTGGGAGTTGAAGTCCACACCTCTTCAAGTCGCCAAGGTTGAGAAGCACTGCTTTAGAACATCCAGAGGCTGCAATGTTTAAAAGGCATCTGACGGTTGGCATATTATAACTTCATGGATTACTGTATCTGAAGAAGTGTTTCATAATCCACAAAGTGTGCACTGTGTTCATGTTTATTTTTAAAGGCACCACGAGCTGTTTCACATGACATGCATACCTGTATTTAGCCTAATACTGATTTATTCAATTTTTTCCAGTTTATGCAACAAATGGAATCGTAACTAACCAACAAGGGCTGACTTCAGATAACAGATTAGCTGTGGCCAATTTGTGCTTCAGTGTATGTAAGTCTCAGGTTTGTCACGATGCACATGTCGTTTGCCACTCCTCCACCCTGCAGAAGCCTATGTCAATATAGTTTGTATATGGTTACCCCTCTAGGACAGTGCATTTTGACTTCTGCCATCTCTCAGGATGTATCCCTGAGGTTCTGCATCTCTTTCCCTGCTACTTAAAGCCTTGTGGCTGCACTTGAGCATTTTGTTCATAATCCTCAGTCATTCTCAGACCTTGAGCACATTGCCCAAAGAACATGTTCACACAATACATTAAACCCTAAAGACAGGTTAACACAATGTGTTGTTCATATGGCATGATATGCCTCAATAATCCATGGCGTGGCAACCTACACCAGTGGCTTTTATCTAATGTAGAAAAAGCTCACGTTACCATATTTTTTCTTTGTGTAAACTCCAAGGGTTGTACGCTAGCTGAAGTGGCCAGCCGAAAAGAAAATAGAAGCCAATAAGGTTGTTGACTGAAGAGCAAAGATTTCTATCAGAGATGCATTAGGCTACTTTGCTGGTGTGTGAAGATAACAGCCCATCCTTTCTGTACCTTCAGGGTGCTTAGAAATTGCATTATTTATGGGCAAAGCACTATTTCTTCTGCAAAGCAGAAAGCAACAGGAAACCTTGCTGCTCCTTTTGCCATATTCCCGTTCTCCAGATCTGTTAATTTGCTCTAGGCATGTTTTTCTCTTTGTTCACTTGTAAGCATTCTTACAAGTTATTTCATTGTGTGCACATGCTTGTAATCTCCAGGTACCCCATTGCCTTGAAGCTGGGTCTTATTGAAGATGGACACCTCCTCAGCCATTTCACCTTAAGGCGCAAGAAAAAGCTGTTTGCATTGATTCATCTATACAGAAATTTAGTCTCTTCCTTAATGTAGGAGAGAAAAAGCAGAGAAATATAATTTGTGATATTACCAAAAGTTACATGTTTTACAGTATTATGGTTTAGCTTGTTTATTTCTCAAAGTTATTGGTGGCTTACAAAAAGGAATAAAACACAGAATGTCTAATACAGAAACAAAATACCCAAAACCCATAGTTTTGAATTCTTAAAATCCTTACATTTAAAGATTCTGGGCTCCTGACGCTCATTTAGAACAAACTGTCTCCTTGGTAGGAAATATGTAGAGCAGATAAAATCATATTGTTCTGTAGCATTTGTGAACCATGAATACCTCATGAAATGATGCTCAACCTAATTTAGATGGGATCCATTTTAGATGGAACACCGCCATTAGAGACTAAAGGGTTTCTGTAATAGAAAATGCTTTCTTCTTGGCTCCATCTGGTTCACAATCTGCTCAGACACTATCTAGTCACTATAACGTTCTTGCCACCTCCTGCCTGGAATACTGGAATATGAGACTGCCCACGAAAGCCATTTTAATTAGCTCAGCTGAAGATTCTGGTGGTTACAGTATTTCTGAAGAAGAGTAAGCAACACTTGACAGAGAGAAGGCCACAACACAGCCTCCCAACTTTTTGAAGGCCATTTGGTGAGGTACTCTGTCACCAGAAGAATTATGAATCAACTGACATTTTTAACCTGTTTTGGGCCCTGGAGGTGGATTACGGGTGGGGATAAGGAGCACCTTTAAACTTCTCACAAGCCTTCAAACAAGTTGAAACACTGCCAAAATTCAGCAGCACAATTTCATCATGCTGCACCACATACAGCCCATGGGCTGCCCACTCCTGCTTATGATGACTGAAATAAACTTAAACTCAAAAAGCTCAAGCAGCATCTCTTCACATGTCAGCTGCCAGTTCCTTCTCTATCCCTCTCTCATTTAAAAAAAAAAAAAAGAGATTAGGGAGAGTGCTTCCTCAGTAGTGCCGTGTTGGTTTGAAATGACCTAACCAAAAAGGTTCCCCACATTCCAATGGCAGACAAAAACTTAATTTAACACATTCATCCTTCCTAACCTAGTACCTTTCAGGCATGTAGCTCCTATGATCTCCTGACAAGGAAATCTGGCCTATCAATCCAATGCCAGGCAAAAATATTATTTACAGAAATACTTGTAACGAATTTAAGCAAATTTTAGACCATATTAAAATTTCTACTTTTTTTGTATTTTAGAATAGTTGGAGTTTGGAATTATCTCCAGGTACCCTAAAATTGTTTGTGCCTGCTTCTGGGATGAAACAAATTATCTTAAGAATAGCCTCCAACTTGTTGCTTTCTCTGTTCCTACAAGACAAAATATTAAGGGATACAAACCTTTTAAAGAGTCTCAATACACCTGGACTTTGAGCAGGTCAACAAGCATAACATAATCTAGCAGACATGTCTTTTGATATTTAAATGTCTTTGGACAAAATCCACCTCCAAAAATTCCTGAGTAAATTAAGCGGTCAAGAGATAAGGGTACATCCCACCTCTGATTGATCAGTACTAAATTATCAAAAAGAAAACAAAGTGAGCAGTTCTCATAACACAATGATTTAAATAGCAGACCCTCTCCAGGTACCCTCTCCAACAATCTGTAATGCGACTGGTGATTTAACTTGTCCACAATTTTAGTTTCAAGTGTGGCCCAGTTTGAAGAGAACACCAAAGAGTTCAAGGTGGCAAAACAAAATGACTACAAAAAGCTCAAAATCCCATCTCAAATTGTGACCCTTTTTAATAAATATTCAGTCCAGTAATACTAGATGTATATAATTCCTAAGGCTGCATTTTCAGGAAAATATTGTAAGTTGAAAGAGGTGCATGAAATAGCAGCTAGCAATACAGTCAAGGAAGTGGTGTACCTCCTTGTAAGGAAAGGCTACAAAGCTCAGGGCTACTTTGTTTGGCATAAAAATAAAAGGGAAAAATTATAGAAATGTATGGGGTGTAGAAAGTCATCCAAGAGAGGCTTTTTCTCCCTTTCCCACAATACTAAAATCTCAGATCTCAATGAAATTGAATGGTGGAAAGCTCAGCTCACAACTGCACTTCGTTAAACTATAGATTATGCTTTCTTCAAAAAGTTGTAACAGCCAGCAACTTACAAAGTTTTCAGGAATCAGACTCAGATAAAACCAGCAACGGCTATTGGTTATAGAGGCTAAACACCAGTGATTCTCAACCTTAGCAACTTTAAGATATGTGGACTTCAACTCCCAGAATTCCCCAGCCAACATGGCTGGTTGAGCATCACGCTCAAAATATTAGTTACTAGTGAAGCATAGTGGGGAAAAACTACTGCATTCATACCTTACAGAGTATATTCATAAGTTTTATTCTGATTTAACATTAGAACATGATAATGTGATTCATCCTTATATTTCCTAGCTTGTGTTAGCCTCTAACCTTAATGGGATCCACTGCTGTTAAGGGGTCATTTCACTGTTTCCTTGTACTTTAGGCAAGGACCAGAGACAATGAGGCTGGGCTACAGGGAAGGAATAATTTTTATGCTCTTTTGATTCTCTGTTGAGTGGTTTCTTCTTTGTTATTTTAACCTCTTCCTATAAGCCTTCTTTTTCTGTAGCAAGTACAGTATAAACCACAGAATCTTCTTCATCCTTACCATTGCTGTCCTGCTGCAATGCCAACACTGTTTTTCAAAATCAAACAAGTGGAGTGATGTTTTATTTATTTATGCTTATGTGGCATTTGTGTTAAAATCAGTTTCACTCGTGCAAGATGTCTCAGCTTTGATTTTGCCTGGTCTGAGAACAGAAACAGTATCAGTTACTGAAGCACTACAACACAGAAAATTTATTGCCCTTCAACTTCAACATGAAGCCTCTAGAAGTTATTCTCCAGCACAGACTTAGATATCATCAGTATGCTGATACTCAGCTATACACTCATGCATTTGTTCATTCATCCATCTGTTCATTTGTTCTATCACATTTATATCCTGTCACAATCACAAGCCAACTCTTGGCAGCTCACGACAAATAATAAACAACAATAGAAATCAAAATTACAAAAACTTACAATGAAAAATACAAAAATCCCAGATGCCCTCTGGAAGAGCTGTATTCCCAGCTGCTTCCATAAGGCAACCAGAGTTGGAGCCAAACACACTTCCCATGCAAGGCCATTCAATCCAGGGCCACATGGGAAACATGGTTGAGGCACTATCCCTGGGCCTGGAGGCTACAAAGGGCTGGATGGGGAGAAACAGACTCAGTCTTAATCCCACCAAGAGTGAGTGAGTGAGTAGGTTTGGAAGCGAAGTCCACTGATAATCCCTCTTTAGTTCAAAGATGGGGTTGCTCTACCCCAGATGGAACTGGCTTGTAATCTGGAGGTGCTCTTGGATTCTACTTTGCACAATTCTATCTTGTACAGCAGTCACAACTAGCCTGGATCAACAGACCCACTCACAGCTGCTCATGCCTGGGACATGTGGACTAACTCCCAGAATTCTGGGAATTGAAGTCCACACCTCTTAAAGTTGCTGAGGTTGAGAAATGCAGGTATAACCCTTTATCACTATAGTTCCAGATTTCTGGAGTCTGTTTCCTGTTCTGGCCTATCTCAAAGAGCAGACAGTTACCCTTGAGGCATTAATAGTTTGAAAAGTTGTTACTGGTTTTTGGATTAAGTTATTTTTTTGTTTTCTATTCCATTCCATTCATTTTATTTTTATTTGTAAGCCATTCAGACCCTTCTTGGAATTGAGTGGCATATATATTGCAGAGATAGGCAGACAAACGTTTCTTGTACTTATCAGCTGATGGTTGCTTTGAAGGGTTTCTGAAGTATATTAGCGACTGTAGCAGTCATATCTAAAAAGACACAACCTTACAGCAGCACAATCAGAAGTTATTCTCAAAAGTTATGCAAATTAACTACTTAGAAGCAGTTCAAGTAAGCTTATGCCCATTCAAGCAGGAATAGAATTAAATCTGATCCCAACAGATTGCCTGGTAGCTATAAACTACTCCCTATGCACCTATACTTGCCTAAGCCATTCTTATCTGGTATTTAGCAACATGATGGCCTACTTTACAAGGTTCTTGTAAAGGTAAAGATCAGGAAAACTGTACTATACCATAGATGCTGTTTTATTTTTATAACAGTTCCTGGAAAAAAAAACTGATCACTTTCATTCCACACCCTATATTGGAAGCCTGGGCTATTTCTGACACTTTAAATGGGGCTGGACTACAACAACCAGGTTACGGCAGTACTTGGCAGCTCCTAGCTGGAATACATCCATTGGGAAGGGCGGGAATCAGTTCCAATACTTAGACTAGCTTTGCCTCTGTTCATTTCTCTGACTTCTGAACGAAGCCAGAGCTCTGCTCCAATTTTAATGCACTTTTCTGCCAGTGAAATTCCTCTTGGCCGTCATATTCAGCTTTTCTTTTTTCTGCCTTTGAAGACACGGGTAGCTCCCTGCCCAAAACAAATAGCAGGCGGGATTCTGAAAGACAAAAAGATTGCATCCTGGCTTGGTTACAGTAGTATGATAAACAAATGAATATAGGCTGACAAGTCCTGCTACAGTTTCTTAGATTTCCAAACTATCTGAACTTAGAAGACAATTATTAGTTTTGCAGTAAGCAGACCCAAAGTGGGCAAAGGTGCTCCAGAACATGCATGAGTACCTTCACTATACCTGCCAGCAGCTCCTTAAAGGAGCCACAACTTTTCCAGATTGCAGGATTTTTTTCCCCTTTGTTCAGCAATTAGCTCAAAGAAAGAATCAGTTCTTTCATCAAACTGTCTGTGATCAGTTCTTTCATCAAACTGTCTGTGAGATTGGTCCTCTGATTGGTAAAAAATAAAAATAGTGAGTCTTCAAGGAAATATATCCAAGCATTCTAACTGTTAAATTATGCCAATTAAATCCAGATTGGCTGGCTATCTGATTTTTGCTAGTTTCTGAACCAGAATTCTACCAATCGTTAACAGAGTTGAATAGCAATTTCATACAAACAAAAATCTGTAACTAATATCTCAGAAGCTGAACAATTCTTCGCTTTGTTCTGGCACTCAGAGATCTTAACATTAAATGAACAGACATACATAATGCCATTCTTTAAAAATACAATAGCTGCAGTGCAGACCAACAATTCCGAAATAAAAAAAATGTGAGCAGTGCTGCGAATATTCATAGGACAGATGGTAGGCAGATCTGCTACAAGGATGTAGGATTTTAAATCAAATAATGAAAGTGAATTATCAACTGATTCGTGCTTTTGTTAATTTTGACAGTTCCAGTGAAAGATGAGATTGGACAGGAATTCCAGTAAACTGACATCAGTTTGCTGAAAAATACACATTAGGCCAAATAGTCACAATAAATACTACCTTATCTCCACCAGTGAACTAAAATATTCAAATTCTGTATTGATTGAAACAAACATAGGTGTTTCTGTGCAAAATCAGGTGGATGCTTACACCAAAAGGTGATTCTAAATCACCTAAAAAAGCAAAGCCACCAACCTGGATCTGTAGAGCCACTTTTCAGATGCTGGAACATCCACAGTACGCTCTGTCACAGACTTAAAGCCACTTTCCATTATACTCTCACTTGGACCTATTTCCATGGCATCAACAGGTGATTGTTCTGAGTCTTCCGCAGTCATATCCATTGATGCACTTTCTTCTGATGGAGGCCTCATTTTCTCTTTCCTATTGCAGAAGTATAGCTCAGAGTCAAAATACTGAAAAATAGTTGGCAAGAATACTGTAAAAAGGTTTTAAAATCCATGCCAGTCCTCAGTGATGTTCTTTTTTCCTTTTAAGCAGCCAGACCAAAGACATTATTGTGAGTGACTTAGCTTGGACTTCGAGCAGGGAAACCTAGATTCGAATCTGTATTCAGTCACAGAGCTCATTCAATTAACTATGGTTCAGTCACTCTTAGCCCAACTTACCTACTCAAGTTGATGCAGAATTAAAGGGTATGTGTGTGTGTGTATGTGTGCAAGAACTATAAACACTGCCTGGAGCTTCTTGGAAGAAGAAAAAGAATTCATAGTGATCACACCAATAACAATAACTAGGAATTGCTCTTCTTTTAGGTTTTCTGTAAGTCCACAGACCAAAACCTTTCTAGAGAACAGTGAGCAACTCATTTCAAATGTACATTCTGCTGTACATTTTAGGCATTTACACATTTACCTTTGTGCTTTCAGGGATTTATCGAAGCGAAAATCAGATGGATACCGATGAACTGTGATTAAGTGATCCTTGCGGTCTTTGCTGCTCTTGAATTTCTCTGGACAGCTCTCTACCAAACACTGGTACTGGAAAGAGGCACAAAAAACAGCAAGGAGGCTGATCAGCATTCTGCGTTTTGCTCTTGAAGTTACTAGTCTACTGGTAGGGAATGTACTAGCAGAAGACCTTAAGTTCAATCTTCCAACCCAAGTAACAAGTTTGGGAATGACCTTAGTGTCAGCAGAGACCAACAATACTTCATGAATCCATGAAGTGGACTACGTATAAGGTAGTTTTACTGTTTTCAATGCACAAGAAAGAAATGAACTACAAGCAGAGCACTGCTTACATTCCTAAGCTTTTCCATAACAACTGGATCAAGGCTGCATGTCTTCTGTATGAGGTATTGTTTGTGGCTATGATGGTAACATTCTTGATGACAAAAACACGGGCTGCAGCTGTTAATGTAATTAGATTTACATTTGTACTGAAGCTACTGAACGGCAGGGAACCTATAGGTCTCTTGGCCGCTTACCATACTCTGCTTCTCTGCCATTATCTGGAAGAGGGAATCATGCCACTCCAGAATGTGAACATCTAGCAAATGTGTTGAAGGGAAGGCTCGTTTGCAAGAAGAACACACATTCCTGTGAAGCATGTTGTAATGATGCTCGTAGTTCTCCAAGGTGTTGAAAACCTGGCTGCACCCACCAATTTGGCAAGAAAATTCAGAGGTTCTGAAAGAAACGAATAGAACAGAAAACGAGTCTCTACCAAACTGTGGCATTCTAGAAATGTGCTTATTTATTTAGTGCGTTTTTCTTTACATTCCTTGCAGTGGTTGAAAGTTGCTTTGGAAGGCTTATTCTTAAAGGGACAATGTAAACAATAGTAAATAGAGCAGAATCATTCCCCATCATCGTGGCTGTACACTAAAACGAAGCGGGGGGAGGGATTCAATGTGACTCTCCCTTATTGACTGAGCTTGTTTCTGCTGAACATTTTATAATGCAGGAACAAGAGCGAGCGACGAGCCTCTCAGTCAGAGAGAAGGAAGGAAGGAGGGGAGGACCGTGTGGTTCCTTCGGACACCTTTCCCGGGGTTTACCGGGGCCTTTCAGTATCCTTCGTGACGTTCTCCAGGAGACCTTGGAGGTACATATGCCGGTGGACATCGCCGTCCTGGAGAGGAAGAGAACAGGGTTACAGCCATCGCTTCAGACGCAAGGAAGAAATGCGGCGGGCCGCTTCTGAGGCAAGCCAACCCCGGCTGTGAAGGCAGAGCAAAGAGGCTCCCTACCTCGAAGAAGGGATGGTCTGCGGAGTAGCGGACCAGCGTGGGCCGGAAACGGAAAGGACCTCTCTCCTCCCCGGCCATTCTGCCCGGCAGCCGTTTCTCAGCCTGAAACTAGCACACTTCCGCTTCCGGGTCATGCGGAGGGTGGTTGCTGGGAGACGAGGGGGCGGGCCAGAAAAGGTGGAGCGTTTGGCGCCTTGCTCCTAACGGCATGGCCCTGCCTTGCAGGGTTGTTGTTATTGCCCTGGTGAAGCCCTGAATGCTGCTGTCTCCTCACTATGAGCGAGTTTCGGATTCATCACGACGTGAACGAGCTCCTGAGCTTGCTGCGAGTGCGGGGCGGTGGGGAAGGGGCAGAGGTCTACATCGACCTGCTCCAGAAGAACCGCGCCCCTTATCTTACCACCACCGCCTCCGCCCTTGGAGCCAAGGTGGGTCGGCCGGGAGAAACGGGGGTGGGAGGGGACGGGGGGGCAGCGGAGTCTTTTCGGGCCCGGGAATATTTAATTTGATAGCAAAAGGCCTTTTGTATAGAAAAGAATGAGATATTTCGAAGTAAACGCCGTACAGTGATCGGTAATAGCTGGTATGCCCACTTGGCTATTCCTCGGGAATAATAATGTTCAACGATGAAGTGTTTTTAAAAATCGATTTTAAAAGGGCTGACTGGCCCAGCGAGACGAAGATACCCATAAAGCCCTTCTGGGTCCCAATGGCCCAGAGGGGGCCTCTCCCACCCTGCTTCCTGGATGGGGGTCCAAGAGAAAAAAAAATCTGCAGGTTTTTCCCCTCACACCTGGCCTAAAAGAGCTACTGGTCTCCTTCAAAATAACAGAAGCTGTGTTTGTGTTTGCTGGCTTTGCTGACCATCTTCTATCCCAGAGTGAGCCAGGTAAATCAAGACTCATAGAATTATGCAGAGCCATTTAGCCCATCAAGTCCGATACACTGCTCAGGGTAGGAACTAAAATTAAACTATTGCTGTATAGACATGGTGATAGCAAGGATGTTTTTGCCAAGATAGAAGAAACATGGGGAGATGTGGTAAGTGATCTTGGTCTTTTTATCTTATGTCTTTAACTTTTTGGCTTCCTCCTTTTCTTTTGCATAATGTTGCCTACCCCAAGGAGGAATAGCGTGATGGATATTTTTAATCCATTCAGTTATGTCCGATTCTCAGAGACTGCCTGGAGAAGTCTCTGCAGTTTTCTTGGCAAGGTTTTTCAGAAGTGGTTTGCCATTGCCTCCTTCCTAGGGCTGAGAGAAAGTGACTGGCCCAAGGTCACCCAGCTGACTCTGTGCCTAAGGTGGGACAAGAACTCACAGTCTCCCAATTTCTAGCCTGATGCCTTAACCACAACCCCAGACTAGCTCTCTATATGGGAGGTATGTATGTGTAGTAAATATATAATGCAAAATCAACCAGAGAGAGAAAATCTATAGTAGCTTTTTTCCTGCCCAGCAATTCTGCTTCATGCCAGAGCAAAGAGGCTTTGTTAAGTAGAAAAGCACTCTGGAGGTCTATAGATAAATATTTGTGTATTTTCCTCTTGTAATACATAACAACAGTACTGTTACTGTTGGCTTTTGTTTTATTTTGGTTGTTTTTGTATACCACCCAAAGTCACACTGCTCAAGTTGGGCAGCCATATAAATTCCTTAATTAAAATTTTAAAAGTAAATAATAATAACAATAACATGTACTCCCTAGGTTAAAATTGCAGAGTTTTCTCGGACTCCAGAAGATTTCTTAAACAAATACGATGAATTGAAATCAAAGAACACAAGGCATCTTGATTCACTGGTATATCTGCTGTCCAAGCTTACAGAAGACAAAGAGGTAGAAGGTTTACTTTAAATAACCCATATAAAAACAATTCTAATTATTATTTAGTTGTGTTGGTAAGAAGAATAGAAGACCAAGCATTAAAGGAGTCAAGACCAACCATGGTAAATGGGGTCCAAAAAGGAGTGGAAACAAGGAAGAAGGAAATTCTCTTGCATTCCCAAACTAACAGCATTGGGTTGAGGAATACAGCAAAGCAAAATAAAAGTCTAGTCTAAGTAACAGTAGGTCATGGGCAGAATAATTTCTGTATGTAGTACCAGAGTCTTTTTAATTGGAGATGATGACAGAATTCAGGGGATGATCTTGGAGATTATCTAGTCCAGGCTTCCCCAAAGTGGTCAGTATTGATCCCCGTGGGTTGATGGGACAATCCGTTGTTATTGTTTGTAGTACTATTAGCTAAAGTAATATTTATTAAATTATTTTCATATAATAAATGTTTGGGGGTCAATGAACAATCTGAAACTTCATGAAGGTGTCAATAAGCTGAAGAGTTTGGGGACCCCTGATCTAGCCAACCCCCTATCCAGAATAGGAATCCCATAGTGGGCTGATCCATGAAGTCACAAAGAATTGGAAGTGACTGAACGAGTAAACAACAAAGTATAGCATCACTGACTGACAGTGATCCAATCTCTCTTTACACACCTCTGGAGAAGGAGAGTCTACCATCTCTCAAGATAGTCTGTTCCACTGTTGAGCAATTCTTCCATTAGGAACTTTTTTCTGATATCCAACTAAAATCTGTTTGCTTATAACTGAAACCCATTTAAATGATGCAGGGGATCTTCTGCACAAAGAGAATAAATTCCATCCTAAAAAAACTTTTTAAAGTAGACACCTTATTCAAGGATGCCTCAGAAACTGAGTGAAGTTATTAACAGGCACTTCCCATAAAGCTATAATCAAGAACACCTGGGCAAGAGAGCTTTGTGCTACAGAACCAAAAGCTGAATACTTCAAATATATAGGTTGTGTACAAAACTCATCTTGCCCCGCCAACAACCAAACTCCAAACTAAAGGATACTCTAATTAACAAAGGTGTAGTAGATGCCCAGTTATGTTGGTAGCCAGAAGCTTAGCAAATAATAATGCAGGAAATCATGTGTATGTGAAAGACTTTGGAGCCTTCCTTATTTCTGAGTTCTGCTTTTGGGGCCATTTTTTAGACTCTACAATACCTGCAGCAGAATGCGAAGGAAAGGGCAGAACTTGCAGCAAATGCAGCAGCCAGTAACAGTGGTAGCAGCAGCCTCACTTTCTCTGTCCCCTCAACAACTTCCAAAATGACTGTTCAAGAACTGGAGGAGTTACGGAAACAGCTGGGCACTGTGACAACCAGCTCCAGTTCACAGCAGGTCTCTGAGATTCTTACTTTGCTTGTTTATTTGCTGTAAATAAACCATGTAATTGCAAGGGTACATGTATATTCATTTTGATTCCAGATTTATTGGGGGGTGGGGAGTGAAATTTATTTTCCTGGAAAGCAGTTGTGATTTACTTCTATCTTTAGAAAGATTGAAGCCATGGCAGGGGGGCTTTTTTCCTCTATTTTTTAAATAAGATCATAACCTTTGGAGAGAAAAATAGAAATTCGTGTTATAACTTTCTTCTCAGACTTAAAATTTTTCACTTTTGCTAACATAGATGCTTCTCTCTAAGAAAGATGTGAAATGCCTACTACCACCATTATTACCACTGCTGGTATTTGAATGTCAGCTGTTATTGCCAAAAACATCTAGCACAATTATTTTGATGTTGGAGAATGATGGAAGAGATTGCAAATAAAATAATTGTTAAAGCCTTTGATTGTGAATGAAGAACATATCCCTTGTCAAGAAACAAAAATTGGGGTATCCAATATTATATATTCATCAAAAGTTATAGGGAATCATGAGGAAATTATACATATTCTAGTAACTTCTTGGGTGGATAATGTAATATGTTATATGTAGGCTATCTCTGAAAATCCGTCGGCCACTTCTGTTATTCAAAATAGCCCTGAGAGGTTTCTTATAAACGACTTACTTATCTAGTATTCTGTTAACTGCCCTGACCGCCAATTGGTTTCTGAGCCCAGTTCAATATCTTGATGTTGATTTATAAAGCCCTGAATGGCTAAAGGCCAGACTTGAGTGGCTTCCTCCCATATGGACTAGCCTGGCTCATTTTCTGATGAGCCTGCATTTTGAAAGAGTGGTTGTGGATGCTTAGAATAGACTAAACAATGTTATTTACCCCCTTTCAATTCTTCAATTATATATACAACTTTTGAGCTCGTTGTGGAATGTGAAGGCAACATACACTGGATGAGAAGTGTGGTAGTCACTGGTTGGGGGTTTCCTTAAGGAATGTTTTTGACTGCTCTCTGTTTTTCTTTGGCAGCCCCTTGAACTTGTACGAAAGGCACTCAGAGAAAAGCAGAACAAGAAAAATTCTGGCCAGCCTGTCCCATCATTCCCTTCCTGGGTGTATGAGAGACCAGCTCTCATTGGAGACTTTCTCTCTAGCTCTAGTTTAAGCACAGATACGGCTGTGCCAATAGGTGAGTAAAAGTGGAAGACTGTAAGACCATCTAATCCTGAAGCTCAACACCATCCATTTGTTTCGTTGCAGCCTTTCATTGGCACTTAAAAATTCATCCTATATGCTAGTTTCTTGCTAGCATACCTCAAAGGAACTGGGATGTATAGTAAGAGGTGTTAATTAATCTGTGTTCAACAAATCAGGAAAGATTCTCTTACATCTAAACTTGATGCTTCTAATACCAAAACTTGATTCTCCAGACATCTGAAGGCTATTTGTTTTTAAGAGCCCTTCCCCAAAATAATGTAACTCTTTGGTTTCCCCATCAGGAACATTACCATTGGCAGCCCAAGAGTCTGCAGTTGTGGAAGACTTGCTGTATGTTTTGATAGGCGTGGACGGCAGATACATCACAGCACAACCCCTCGTTGGTAGAGAGAATCGTACTTTTTTAGTGGATCCCAATCTAGATATGTCAGTTAAGGAACTGGTCACTAGAATCCTCCCTGTCGCTGCAAGTTACTCCATAATATCCAGGTAATAATATCCAGTTGCCTTGAAATTTCACTGGGGGAGAACTATGTTGGTGTTCATCTCACATGTGTCTTATTGCAACCACCCTAGAATGCCTGGATCCTGTATTAGCTAACAAATCAGCCTACTGTTGGTTCATATATATAGATATATTGATTGATTGATTGACAAAAGGCTTGGATCTTTGCAGGTTTGTAGAAGAAAAATCTTCCTTTGAATACGGACAAGTGAATCATGCATTGGCGGCAGCAATGAGGACCCTCATTAAAGAGTATATGATCCTGATAACCCAGCTGGAACATCTCCAGCGCCAAGGACTCCTCTCCCTGCAGAAGCTTTGGTTTTATATCCAGCCCACAATGAGGACCATGGAAATCTTGGCTTCTCTTGGTGAGGAATTCTTTTCTATTTTGATGGGGAATATTTTCTGCTAGATGGTCTTTCATCATTTGTCTGTATCTATAGGGTGGCCAGTTTTTTTTAGAGAATCGGATGGATTTTTCCTGCCTGCATTTCTTTTCTTTAGTTGCTTATCTAAAGCAAAATCCCAATTCAATTACTATTTTTAGCAACTGTACTATCTGGTGGCCTAAAATAATAGCTGTTCTTCAACTACAGGGACCTTCCATGAGGCAGGGAATCAAAGATGTGAAAATTGCACCTCCTGCTTCCAAGGGAAAATACTTCAACAAGGGCTAAAAAATATCTATTGGCTAAAGAGAGCTCTTGTATGCAAAGTGCTTCCTTCTCTATCATTTTTCAGCCAGAAAGAATACTCAGGTCTGCCAGAGGCCTGAAACTTTGGAACTAGAAAGAAATATGCTTTGACTCGGTATTTCAGCCAGGGGGTTAAGACTGCTGGGTTATGTGATGGTGCATTTGTACTGTAAGCTGCCTTGAGGCTATCATTCTTGTTATAGTTTTAGTTTTGACAATTTAAATCACTCTGCAAACCTACTGAGCAGAACCTGTTGAGCGGAAAAGTCAGGGCTTTTAAAAGTTTCCGATGAATACATACTGTATGTAAAGAATTTGGTTTCACTATAGGGCATGCTTAATTTGAGCTGATCACTTAGATCAATCATTTTTATGGGTACAGTTTTGTTGTTGTTTATTCGTTTAGTTGCTTCCGACTCTTCGTGACTTCATGGACCAGCCCACGCCAGAGCTTCCTGTCGGTTGTCAACACCCCCAGCTCCCCCAGGGACGAGTCCGTCACCTCTAGAATATCATCCATCCATCTTGCCCGTGCTCGGCCCCTCTTCCTCTTGCCTTACACTCTCCCTAGCATCAGCATCTTCTCCAGGGTGTCCTGTCTTCTCATTATGTGGCCAAAGTATTTCAGTTTTGCCTTTAATATCATTCCCTCCAGTGAGCAGTCTGGCTTTATTTCCTGGAGGATGGACTGGTTTGATCTTCTTGCAGTCCAAGGCACTCTCAGAATTTTCCTCCAACACCACAGCTCCAAAGCATCGATCTTCCTTCTCTCTCATCCTTCCTTATGGTCCAGCTCTTGCAGCCATATGTTACTACGGGGAACACCATTGCTTTAACGATGCTGACCATTGTTGTCAGTGTGATGTCTCTGCTCTTAACTATTTTATTGAGATTTGTCATTGCTCTTCTCCCAAGGATTAAGTGTCTTCTGATTTCCTGACTGCAGTCAGCATCTGCAGTAATCTTCACACCTAGAAATACAAAGTCTTTCACTGCTTCTACACTTTCTCCCTCTATTTGCCATCAAGCTGGTTGCCATAATCTTGGTTTTTTTGAGGTTTAGCTGCAAGCCAGCTTTTGCACTTTCTTCTTTCACCTTCATCATAAGGCTCCTCAGTTCCTCTTCGCTTTCAGCCATCAAAGTGATATCATCTGCATATCTGAGATAGGTAATGTTTCTTCCAGCGATTTTAACTTCAGCCTTGGATTCCTCAAGCCCAGCATGTCGCACGATGTGTTCTGTGTACAAGTTGAATAGGTAGGGTGAGAGGATACAGCCCTGCCGTACTCCTTTCCCAATCTTAAACCAGTCCATTGTTCTGTGGTCTGTTCTTACTGTTGCTACTTGGTCATTATACAGATTCTTCAGGAGGCAGACAAGATGACTTGGTATCCCCATACCACTAAGAACTTGCCACAATTTGTTATGGTCCACACAGTCAAAGGCTTTAGAATAGTCAATAAAACAGATGTTTTTCTGAAACTCCCTGGCTTTTTCCATTATCCAGCGGATATTGGCAATTTGGTCCCTAGTTCCTCTGCCTTTTCTAAACCCAGCTTGTACCTCTGGCAATTCTCGCTTCATGAATTGCTGAAGTCTACCTTGCAGGATCTTGAGCATTACCTTACTGGCATGTGAAATGAGTGCCACTCTTCGATAGTTTGAACATTCTTTAGTGTTTCCCTTTTTTGGTATGAGGATATAAGTTGATTTTTTCCAGTCTGATGGCCATTCTTGTGTTTTCCAAATTTTCTGGCATATAGCATGCATTACCTTGACAGCATCATCTTGCAAGATTTTGAACAGTTCAGCTGGGATGCCGTCGTCTCCTGCTGCCTTGTTATTAGCAATGCTTCTTAAGGCCCATTCAACTTCACTCTTCAGGATGTCTGGCTCTAGCTCACTGACCGCACCGTCAAAGCTATCCCCGATATTGTTATCCTTCCTATACAGGTCTTCCGTATATTCTTGCCACCTTTTCTTGATCTCTTCTTCTTCTGTTAGGGTACAGTTTGCCTAGCATTTATTCTGCTTGCAAAATTATTCCTGCTGATTCAGAGATGTTTCAAATTGCGTTGCGGCACTTATGCACTATATTTGATTTTTTTCAGCATGCAGCTTACTAAGCTCAGAGTGTCTTTTCGAGGTTGTCATGTTTAGTGGGTTAGCAATGTTGCATTTGAATAATTATTCGAACAAGTGGGATACTTGTACAAAACAGTCTGCGTGCACAGCAGATCCTTTCAGCAGACAAAAGATCTTTCATGATGAGTGATTGGTTCAGTAGATGGCCAAATTGCATTTCTTCACAGTGGAGTTTTTAAAAGTATGTCTTTTGTTTCAGCTACTTCAATAGACAAGGGCGAATGTATGGGAGGTTCAACGCTCAGCCTACTCCATGACAAAACATTCAACTACACAGGAGACAGCCAAGCCCAGGAGCTGTGCCTCTATTTAACCAAAGCTGCCAGTGTTCCATACTTCGAAATCTTGGAGAAATGGATCTACAGAGGCATTATCAACGATCCTTATAGGTACCCTGAGGAATCATGCTCACTTTTCTTCTTTGGTCTGTGTATCAACTGTGCCATGGTTAGGAGGCAAGGTAAAATTGTCTGCACTGATGGTAGTGGTGTGCTAGCGTTGCCAGAGCATAACACCCTGGAAAACCAGAAATCCTCTTCTACCTTTGTACCCTAGTTTCCCTCTTTCTCCCTCTCGCTCCCCAGCTGCTCTTCATCACTCCCAGACATTGATTGCTTTTAATTTTACAGTGAATTCATGGTGGAGGAACATGAACTCCAAAAGGAAAAGATCCAGGAGGACTATAATGATAAGTACTGGGATCAAAGATACACCATTGTCCAGCAACAGATTCCCTCCTTCCTGCAAAAGATTGCAGATAAAATTCTTAGCACGGGTAAGAATGGCTGTCCATGAGCAGAAAAGGGGGCAGAGGCTCCTTAAAAAAAACAAAACCCTAAAGACCTAAAAATGTGAAACTTGTGCCTCCTTTGGCAACTGAGAGTGAGAAATTCTTTTTTTATGAAGGAGCAATCAATGGCTATTCATGGAGCCTGAGGAAGTCATATGGATGGAATATTGCTGGCCTTTTTGCAAGGAATTAGTCTGTAATTTTAGAATATGCTTAAGCCAGATTTCTTACTAGGATTTCAGGATGGCGTTCTCTTTCTAATTTTATTCTCACGAGGACTATGTGAGGTAGCTTGCCTTGTGAGTGGGTCAACTAATGAGTTTATGTAACCCTACAGAATTGGAACCTGCTGGGTCTTCCCAAAAAAGATCATGGGGATTTGTGTGTGTGTGTGTACCTTCAAGTCAGTCTTGACTCCTGGCAATTGCCTGGACAAGTCCCTGAAATTTTCTTGGCAAGGCTTCTGAAGTGGCTTACAGTCGCCTGCCTTGCAGGGTTGTAGAGAGTGACCCAAGGTCACCCAGCTGGTTCATGCCTAAGGCCAGACTAGTCTCCTAGTTTCTAGCCTGATGCCTTAGCCGCTACACCAAACTGGCTCCCTTGGGTATAATTAGTTATTTTTAAATGTATTTGTAGTGTGCCATGTGTTGACCCACTTCTTTTGGCTCCATCACAAGGCAGAGCAAATTAAGCCTTGTTTGATGCAGTTTTTATTCAGTCTGTGCCCATCTGAGTTACTCCCTTCTCCCTTCAGGGAAATACTTAAATGTGGTCCGGGAGTGCGGTCACGATGTTACTTGCCCAGTGGCAAAGGAGGTTGTTTATACCTTGAAGGAGCGTGAATATGTGGAACAGATAGAAAAGGCCTATAATTATGCCAGCAAAGTCTTGCTTGATTTCCTGATGGATGAAAAGGAACTTGTGGCCCACTTGAGGTTTGCTTCATTTGTTATATTCAGAAATTACAGTTTTTAACCTTGCTTTGCCTAAGAAAATGATTCAGGGAGAGTGGAAACATGCTGGCTTTGGGGAGCATTTCTTCTTGCAGAAAGTTAATACGTGCTTTTTTTTTGTCGAGCAGGTCCATCAAACACTACTTCCTTATGGACCAAGGTGACTTCTATGTCCATTTCATGGATTTGTCAGAAGAGGAGTTGAAAAAGCCAGTGGATGATATCATTCCAACTAGATTGGAAGCTCTTCTGGAATTAGCGTTACGTATGAGCACAGCTAACACTGACCCATTTAAAGATGATTTAAAGGTAAATGAGTCCTTGCAGCCTGAAATGAAGGCAAGACGTTCTAAAAGCCAGAAAATAAAGACAGATCTCAGATCCACAGATAAAAGCTGGGAGGCCTAGGTAGTTACCCGTTACTGTCTACCAGTACAAAACTGCCAGGGATAAGCATTATTTGGAACAGTCAAATATACTTTGAATTTTGGGCTAAAGTGGCAAAACTCAGATTATCAGTGATCATAACTCAGTATCACTGTTTGTTCAGCGATGATTCAAACTTACAACAGCACTGAACGAATGGTATTTACAGCCAGTCCTTAAAGCTACGGCTGTTGCAGCACCCCCACAGACATGTGAAAATTGGGCGCTTGGCAGCCCACCCACATTTACGACCACAAGGTGTGCTTCAACTCTCCCCACCCACCTGTCTCCCCCCCCCCATATCTGTCCTTTTGGCCACCCTGCGCTCCGCCCTGCTGCCCCTCTGCCCTGCCCTCCACTGCCCCTGCCGGCCTTTGCTGTCTTCTTCCTCCTGCTGCTGACAAGGTGTGTCCAGCCTGGCCCATCACAAGGCAGCTGCTGACTGCATGTGGCCCTCCCAAAGCCTCACAAGGCCTTCCCAAGGTTGCACGCAGCTAGCAGCTGGCTTGTGAAGGGCCAGACCAGGCAGCCAGAGTGCAGGGCGGCCAAAAGGGCAGAGATGGGGGGGATAGGCGGGTGGGGGGAGCTGAAGTGGAGGCAAGCGTGGCAGGGCAGGAGGAGTGTGAGGTCCTTGCCTAAGGACCATGCGGTACAGGCCTAACAACCACAACTGGGACTCCCAAAACTGCTGTCACTAAGCAATGTGGTCACGTGGTGTTTCACCTAATGACTGCATTGCTTAGCAATGGAAATTCCAGTCCCAATTAGGGTTAAGTGAGGACTACCTGTATCTGGTGTTAGTGACGCTAGTGTAAATTTATAACAAAACTTTCAAACAATTCTATTAAATGAACTGAAACCTATTGTATTTAATTTCGTAGTTTCTGTCCTGACTTTAAAACCAATTTGAATGCAAAGTCCAATCCAAATTTTTGGGAATTTTTCCAGGTCCCTCACTGTGTTCCAAATATGGTGCTTCACTGGGAAGCAGGAGTTCCTAAAGCTGAATCTGGCCTTTGGATTATTATTTTTAACTTGTAGGTTACTTATTACATAGCCCAGCTGGATTGGCCCCTTTGACTCCACTTGGATAAAAAGCACTTTTTAAGAAATTGCGCTTCTATCTGGATAAGATCCCTGTTTCAAAATTCAGAAGTAATATAGGGAATTCTCCTATGCTAAACAATGGTACACCTGTGAAGCAGGTCTAATAGAAACCACCGCTCATGTTCTGTTACACTGCCAGTTCTACAGGAACACTCACTTGCAGTTGATCTCCCACTCCTCCCTAAATTCTGTGTCCCTGAACATTGCTAAGTTCTATTATACTGTGTGCAACATCTCCCCTACTCTGAGCTGTAACTGTTAGGCTTATGCAATGTCTTACTGTGGTGGTCTTTTTTTGCGGGGGGTGGGTTATGATTGTAATCAAGTCTACTCATTCAGGTAAAATATTACACAATGTATAAAATCCTATAGGACAAAAAAAATCCTTAAACAATCATAATAGATACACTATTTACAACTTAAGAGAACATTAACTTGCGTAGCATTTACAATATAAGCCAAGAGGACGTGCAGCTGAAAGCCTTTTTAACCAAGCATCATGCTGGTTATTGTTATTATTATTATTACATTTATATGCTACCCAACTCGTGTCAGTTAATAATTCCACAGTAGGGCACACATGCAACAAGCTGTATTTTGTGGATAGAAGAAATGCCTTTTGCATAAATTTGCTTATATACTTGATCTAACCTACTTACTTACTTACTTAATAATAATGCCTTATGTTTGGCAAAAAGATGATTTCTGCTCCAATATTGCATTTTTCAAATTTTTACTTTAGCTTCAAGCTAATCTCATTGCTCTTGTGGTCTCTTTCAAGGTTGACTTGATGCCACATGATCTCATAACGCAGCTCCTGAGAGTTCTGGCCATTGAGACAAAGCAGGAGAAGGCAATAATCAATGCTGATCCAACGGAGCTCTCTCTCAGTGGTCTGGAAGCATTTTCTTTCGATTACATTGTGAAATGGCCATTGTCTCTCATCATCAACAGGTAAGCCAGAGAGAGATTTTTGCCAGAAAGAACCATGTCACTCATACATTGCCATCAGTATAATTCTGTAGTGGTTTGCTCACTGATTATTTAATAATCTGGGGTCCCAGTAAAGGAAGTGTTTAGGACGGAACGAAAACTGTCCATGCATAGGGAAGTTTCCTTCTGGGAAAATCTAGTGCTTCCTTAGCAATTGCTCATAGGTCAGAAATATTCTAAGATTACACTTCGGTATGTTGCTATCTTTGTGCTTGACTTGTAGAAAAGCCTTAACACGGTACCAGATGCTCTTCAGACACATGTTTTATTGTAAACACGTGGAGCGGCAGCTATGCAATGTCTGGATCAGCAGCAAAACAGCTAAGCAGTGTTCGCTGCATTCATCAAAATGGTAAATGATCCTTCAAATTTTAGGAAACTAGAGATAGTTGTTCAGCTATTTATGCAAGCAGCCTTCTGCCTGTGACTTCTGTTCATGATCAGTCCCTGCTAAGGCGTGTTTCCCAACCTGGAAATTCTTGGCCCCTCTTATGGGGATGCAGAGAGGAATCTTTGCTTTCTTAACAAAAATGGTAATTTTTTTGCCATTCTAAAAGTTAAGGAAGTAAAAGGAGATTGAAAAGCAGGTAGAGATTTCATTTATGTTAATGGTTTCCAGCATTTTTCCCTCCCTTTCCTCCAGTGAAGTGTTTTGATCTAAAGCTTAATATCAGGGATGTTTGAAAGATAGATAAATTTTAAACTGCAGCTGATACATAGAAAACTGCCTTGTATTGAGTGGTGGTGTTAGTACTTCTGCAGTGATGGGGGTGGCTTTTCTGGCTTTTTGCCATTTCTTTCTCAACTCTACTTGAAGGTGTCATGGACTGAACCCATCTGCATGCAAAGCATAAGCAGTAACTACTCTGAGGCTGTGTTTGCATGACACATTAAGCCACAGAGCACAGTTGATGAGGGTATGCACTCTTTGCCCTTATACCACCTTCTTACGTGGTTCACTAACTATAACTGAAGACTTACCTGAAGCATGATGTATCATTGAAACTGAAGTGGCTGTTGTTTGATTTGTGGAAACTGAAAGTGAAACCTACCTCAAGCATTGGTTCCAAATCCTGGTTTCTGCAGATAAAACAATGGCCACTCCAAATTCAGAAGCATGTTACCCCTCAGTGGCAGGTTTGGACTTGCTACCCTGACAATTTCTCTCGAGTTGGTTGCCCCCTTACAGCTTCATCAATCCCAATTAGTGAACTTCCCCTTGGGCTCACTGCTCCTCTGTTTTTAGGTTTGCAGGTGCTTTTACTCTGCGTCAGCGGATGCTCAATTTTGTGCAGAACATCCAATACTATATGATGTTCGAAGTAATGGAACCAACATGGCATATTCTGGAGAAGAATCTGAAGTTGGTTAGTCTGGATCAAACTGTCTTAGAGGGAATAACTGTTCAAAGACTTAGCTGTGCTGCTGAGTCAAAACCATAGGAGCCAGTAGGTTCTGCCATCTATTCTAACTGCCTATTAGCAAATCTATGAGGGACTTCTACTGGAAAAAAAAAATCCGCTGCCACTAGGGCTCATATAAGTCTGCAGAGCATGGTCCATATTCCTGAGCAGGCTTCCTGGATAGAATTTTTGACTGCCTATGGCAACTGGGCAAATGGCTAAACATTATTTCCAGGTACAAGAATGTTAGAACCTTAACAATTCTTCAGACCAGATGCTCCTGGAATATATGTAGATTTTCTAGACAGAGCAAAGATATCCAGTCCTACCTTGAGCAGTTACCATGCTTTTCTATCAGCTATTGCTAATCTAGCTTCCTCACTGGTTTAAATATTTGGCTGCATGGAGGCTTCCAGACTACATCATTGCTGCAGTTTGGCTAGGTTCACATGACATGCTTAGCCAGGCCAGTTAAAAAAAAAGCAGTCACATTCATACAACATGCTAATTTGATTAATTTTAGTGTTGGTTATTTTGTGACTTGGCTGTTATTCAACCCCCAGCCAACTTGGTTAGTTTGTGATTGATTGTATTATGTGTACCCTGAAAACCAGTTAATTCAGTACCCAGATTGAGTATTGTGTAAATTGAGGCTTTAGAGCAAATTAGTTTTGTATTGCTCCAGAAGACATAGCTAGAACTGATAGCTGGAAATGGCATGGAAGCCGATTTCAGCTAAACATTAGGGAAAAAATTCCAGAGGATAGGAGCTGCCTTGAGAGATGGCAGGCTGTCTGAAGAGAAATATTTAAACAGAGGTTGGCCCCCATTTCTGTGAGATAAACTAGTCAGGTTCTGTTCTGCAGTGCATCAAACAGGATTATACTAGATGACTTCTAAGTTCTCTTCCATGATTGCTGGAGGAAGGGTTGGTTGATGTTATTTTATCTCCTTCAATAGGCCTCCAATATTGATGATGTCTTGAGTCACCACACAAGCTTCTTGGATAATTGCTTGAAGGATTGCATGCTTACCAATCCAGAGTTACTGAAGATCTTTTCCAAGCTGATGTCTGTGTGTGTCATGTTCACCAACTGCATGCAGGTAGGACCCATACAGCTATGGAATAAGTCTCACTCTAGATTTGCCAAGATGGGCCACCTGCTGGCCTATATAGGACCCCAAAAGGGATGTGTGTGTGCATTAGGATTGTGCAGTGTTTTGGAAGATGAACATTATCCCCTGTCTGTAATACTTTAAACAGTCCCTCCTTTTGCAAATTGCTGCAATTATACCAATTCCTGGCAGCATATAACAAAGTGAAGAAAAATCTAGTAAAAGAATTGGCTTCATGGCTGCTGCTGGACATGAAATCTGGGAGGGCAGATATGCGCCACCCAACCACATCTCAATAATGCATGCTAAGTCTAGGCAATTGTCCCTTGCCATGTCTTAGATTGGCACAGTCTTTAAAGCAATACGTAGGCAGTATGCAGATAGGCACTAAGTTCATGCTCCCATGTGCTCTGGAACATGGAAAATACACAGTCCTAGTATATTTGCATTTTGAATACTCCATCCTTTCTGCTTTTCTTTCTGCCTGTCAAGAGATTTTCCCACAGCATGAAGCTGGATAATGAAATGGACCGCCTTACTATAGAGCATGGGACTATGAGAGGCCCACCTACTAAACAGGAACGAGTAGAGGAATCCACACGGAAGCAACTTGCCAATAAGGTATGTTGTGGGTTCCAAGCTCTACCCTCTTTCTCCCTTCTTCGTGAATTTCCAATACAGCACTTGAAAATGTTAGGCCATTGTATTGTGGCATTGTATCAGAATCATTAAATGGGGTCACACATAGAACTAAACCATAATGTGGCTTGTTTTATTTTGGTTTATGTTATATGAACCTTTTTTAAGTTGTGGTTTACAGACCATAGATTATGGCTAAGTGTGAATCAGTCACAGTGTTCCAGGTATTTTGAAAAAAACACCATGTAGGAAAGTGCAGAGCCTTTTCTCTTAATGCTGTACAATAGTAGACCTTCTCATAGTGGAGTTTTCAAGCTCTAGGAGTCTTTCAGCCCATTTATGTCTTTTGTTTTAAAAATCAGTTTTCTATGATTGCTATGAAATGTACATGAAGCACCATACAATTGCAGGAGCCTTCCCCTTTCAGTTTCCATCTTTTGGAGATAAGTGATGCTTCATTTCCTGCATTTTGTTTTTTCAGCTTTTAGCAGAGCAGGCAGATTCTTTGCATGTAAGTTCTGGCTTTGAGGCAACAATAAACAAGTTTGACAGCAATTTCTCTGCACATCTCCTGGACCTCCTGGACAAACTGAGCATTTACAGCACCAATGACTGTGAGCACAGCATGATCAATATCATCTACAGGTGAGCAGAGATTTGTTCTCTTTCTCAGAAAAAAAATACTCCTTTTCCTCAACAATCTCTGTTAAGCATATAAGCCCCTGGAAAGCAAGGGTTATCAATGGCTACTAATCACGATGGGTGTGTGTGTACACACTTCAAGACCAGACTCCCTTCCTGTTGCTGGGGAACAGCTTTTGCCCTTACATCCTGCTTGCAATTTCTCATAATCTAATGTGGCAATAGGGAAAGTAGATGCTGGGCTAGATGGACTTTTGGTCTAGCAGAGCTCTGAATCCAGTCCTTTCCATAGTCCACCCATATAACCCCACCCTCTTTTTCCTAGACTGGACTTCAATGGCTTCTATACAGAACGACTGGAGCATATGTCTGCAGAAAGGAGCCAGAAAACTGTGCTGCATGTGGCTCCTCATCCCAGGGTTGCTGTTACCACTCAGTGAAAGGCCTTCTTTCTATGAAAGGCATTTTCCCGAAGAAAACCAGGAGCAGCTGGGGGTTGCACTGAGAACTACATTGTTTTATCAGCACTTATGTTGCAGTGGAAGTATAAAATACAAACTCTGGCAACAACAGTGTGTATAAGGGAATGTGACTCTGAATGCCTCTATATTTTTAAATCGAAACATTTAAATTCTAAATTCTCAGTATTATAGGTGAAAAATGATGTTTCTAAGGAGCATCCGTAGTCTTTAAAAATGTACTTTTATATGTTTGTATTTAAGTCCTGGCTAAACTAATTGTGTCAGTGACTGCTCAGTTCAGTCAAGAAATAGGATCATGCCATCTACTGAGCAGGCAATAACATTAGTTTGGAGTAGAGTAAATAAGGTATCACATGAGCTTTCATGGACACTGTTCACTGCTACTAGGCAGCTCATTTTGGTATTTGCGCACTTTTGCCAAGAGATTGACCACCCCCCGTTGTGTGCATTCCATTCAGATAAAGCTTCATTAAATTTGATCAATTTCATCTTGAGTCTGTGTTCTATAAGCTTTCTAAAACTGCCCAACCCAACTTCAGGTCCTCAAGAGTCATTTATATGCACGTGCAAGGGAAAGTAGATGAACAAAAGCCTGGGAACGTTGAGGGAGCTCTGTGCATTGGAAATAGCAGCATTTAGATCTATGAGGTACATTGGGAACTATTGGAACCTAGCCACTAAAAAGAGTTTTCAAACTAAATCAATTTGAATTCTTGAACCTCACATTGATAGGTACCAGGGGCACTCTGGAAAGAAATCACACAAGTTATAAAGGTTGAATGTGAAAAGAGACCGCCAAAGACCAAGAAACAAAACAATGCCAGAACAGACGGAAACCAAGAAGGGAGCCAAAGCCAAGAAAGACTTCAGGAGGAAAGATCTCGGGAAGGGGCTTAACAAAAAATGTCAAAGAGCTTTTGGAAGACACAATAAGTAGCATTGTGACAATATCTGTAAAGGCATCGAACAGAGAGTTATGGGAAAATGAGAGTTCCAAAAGATCTCTGAACTCAGAAGGGTGCAAACCTGAATTGGTATGCTAAAAGTCACCCGTGGACAGATAGTAACTGATTCCAAGAAGATAGAGCAAAGATGGAAGAAGTATACTGAAATTCTGTACAGTAGAGATGTCAATATCCAAGGCACCTTAGAACATATTCCGTACTTTCAAGAAACTCGTATTAGAAGACGAAATCAGATCAGCGCTCTGGTCATTATCAAGTCAGAAAGCTACAGGAACTGATAGAATATCTACAGAAATACTGCAAGCAACAGAAGAATCTGTACAGGTTTTAACCAAACTATCCCAGCAAATCTGAAGAATGACACCATGACTAACTGATTGGAAGAGGGCAGTGTACATACCAATACCAAAAAAAAGACTTAACAGAGTACGCAAACTATTACAGAGTATCTCACAGGCTAGCAAAATAATGCTTAGGATCATCCAACCCAGATTAAAACCCCAGATGGAAAGAGAAATACCAGACATTCAAACTGGTTTCGAAAAAACCAAGGGACAAGCGATTACTTTCAGCTAAACATTGGGGAGAAAATTAATTAAGTTTTCAATTAATTGCATAATTAAGAAAACGAAAGAATACCAAAAGAAGTCAATATCTGCTTCACCATTTATAGAAAGGCTTTCAATAGTGTCAAGCTGTCCAATCCCCTTATGAAAATGGGAATCCCAGAACATCTCACACAAAACATATACACAGGCCAATAGGAAATGACAGTCTGGAGGGAATTTGGCAAAACAGACTGGCTCCAGGTCAGGAAAGGACTGAGGCTGGCTGTTTACACTTTCCTATTCATTCAACCTATATCCTGAACATATATTGAAGCACTGAGAGTAAGTTAAGGAACTATGTGCATAGTTTTTAAAATTGGAAGCAGCAGCATCAATAATCTACATTATGCTGATGACACTACTCAAGTAAATGAAAATGGCAATGATCTGCAAGCCCAATGAAAGTCAAGCAGCAAAATGAAAAAATGGGACTAAGATTAAATATAAAGATGACCTAACTAATGACAGCAGGTACAGCAACCGGCTTTAGAATTAACAAGATAACTGAAGTGGTGGATAGCTTCTGCCTTTTTGGATCTACCAACAACATTAAAGGAAATGGCAACGAAGAAATTTGCCACAAACTAACACTTGGTAAGGTAACAGTAAAAGCCCTGGAGAAGATGCTCAGATGTTATGATGTCTCTATACCTACAAAGATCAGAATCATACAGGCAGTGGTTTTTTCCCATGATACTTCATAGAAGCAAAAGTTGGACTTTGAAGCAGCAGCATGGAAAGAGTATTGACACTTGAACTTCGGTGTTGCAGAAGACTCCTGAAAATACCATGAACAGTCAAGAAAACAAACAGATGAATCACAGAATAAATCAATCTAAAGTTTTCACCCAAGGCACATATGACCAGGTTGAAATTATAATCTTTTGGACACATTATGTGAAAGCCTAACTCTCTTGAGATCTATAATGCTGGGAATCGTGGAAGGAAAAATAAGAGGACAACTAGCATCAAGATGGATGGATTCAATTACAGTGGTGATGTAATTGGATGCACTGATGGAGGAGCTGAAGGTTCAAGTTGGGGACAGATCATCCTGGAGAACATCGGTCTGAGTATTCACTAAGAAACAGCACCAATTTGATGGCACATAATAATTCATTGTAGATTTTGAGCTAATAAAGTTTCATTGATTTCTGAATGTTAAAGACATTTCTATTTTAGTTTTTTTAAGCAATTTAAGATCAGAAGGCAGACAATTCTAGCTGTTACCGAGTTGCTGTTCCATCCTACATCTCCCAATAAAGACTAGCCATGTTAGGAAAGTGACTGTTTTCTGAGATTTTTTAAGCAACATGTTGATTATAGGAGAAACAGCTGAATCCACCACAGATACACCTGTCTTAGAAAAGGTTATGAAAATAGCTTTATTTTCCCTATTCCAAATACCAGTATTTTGCGTATATATGTATATATATATATGAAATACAAGCCTTTTTTTAAAAAAAAAAAAACTCTGAAATGATACTTTCCAGTCATGAGATGTATCTTCTTCAGACACATTTGTAAATTCTGAAACAAAGTTTTCACAGCAAGAACACAATTGAGTTGGAGCCAGAGTCTAAGAAGTACTCTCAATATTTTTTACTTTACCAACAAGAGGTACCAAAACTAATTTTGGTACATACTACCCTGGAGTCATGAGTTTATCTCACCAAGTCATGGGACTAAGCTCTTGGTTAATGACATCAGCTTCCAAACTCCAGCAGTAAAACTTGTGATTGAGGACATTAAGGTCTAGTACACCAGTCCCTATGTTACAGTTGTATTCAATGTAGGAACAAGTACCTCCCTGCAAGAGCCAAATAGCCAGATTCAGGTATTTTAATTGCCAATTCTTTTCTAATGATATATGTTAGCACTTGGATTACTTTAATCCTTGGAAACCCCCAGGAGCCAGCTTCTGGTCAAAAACAGTCAAGAACACCTTTGGATTCTCTTTCCAGCAGGCTATGGAAAATAACACAAACTCAGTGCAGAACTATGTTTATACCGCAGAAAACCTGTGATTCCTTTCCTGTTTCTCAATAAGGCAGTCTGAGAACAATAACTGCCCTGATTTTGAGGCAGTGGATTATTTAGATGTTCAGATCAAGGAGGCTACATGGCGTGAGCATCAAGTTGCACTTTCTCGAGCCCTGAGGTGGTGTTTCCCTGTTTCTGAGACAAGGTGAGCTTCTTTAGCAGTCCTTGCAATCATGTGTTCAAAAGCCCAAGAACCTAGAAACAAGTTAGTGGGGAGGCTACTGCCAAAGTATAGCTTGCTGTTAGTAGCAATTGCTTGGTATTTCATCAGCTCCAGGTAGGCTGGTGTGAGTTTCAGCTGTCAAGGAGAAGAAGAAAAAATGAATACACCTGGGAAGTTATTTGCATTACAAGAATTAAGTGCAAACACAGCAGGCCACTAGTACGGGATGTTTTTACAAACAGACATGTAGCCACTAAATACTTGTTTTCTCCCCCTAGAAGTAGGTTTTGCCTTCATGTGTCTTGTTCCCCCCAACCTTTGCTCCAAACGCTGGTGTAAGCAAGGGAAACTCACCTTATTTGAGTCAGCTGCTTTTTGGGCAGTGTAGTATTCTGCATCAGCCTTTGCTTTCTCTCTTGCTAAATAAGCAGCATCTAAGAGGGTAGCAGCAACATTTTTGTCAGCCAGTTTTAAGCCATCAAGTCACTGTCTATCTGTTTCCTCCTCAGGTTACCAAAATAAACCTTTCTAAACCTCTGCAGCGTAGCCCACTGTGGAATACCTGAAGCCTAAGCACATTTCTTTTCGGCCTCAAAGAACTAATACAGAGAAGACGACAAAAGATGAGGGAAGATTTTGAGGAAGGCTGAAGTATTGGGGGGGGGGGCTGGAATGTAGTGACAGGAAGAGATTCCATTAAGCCCTATTCCTGTTCTGAAACCGGGGGGGGGAGTAGGGAGGGGGTGCAAGAACTAATATTTCCACAAAGGAACAAGTAAACAACATTAATCATGCCTACAGAGCCCTCCAAGCAGACTGCCCTAATCTTTGGAAATCAAGGCAACAGTCCTTCCACCCTAGTTCCCAGACTCTGGCTCTTTGCTCAGAATCACTGAACTAGCAAGGGATGGCAGGGTGGCGCATATACCTTCGAGCTCAGAAATTCGTTTCTCTGTCAAAGTCTCCATGACCTTCTGCTGGTACTGTATCTTTGCCACCTGAGCAATCTTCTCTGCTTCTGCAATTGGAAAGCATTCACAGTCAAGTTCAAGAACTGTATAGGCTACAACAACAGCCAAGTGCACCAATGCCCCAAATTCACACAGTCAGCCATCCTGAAGCTCACAAGAAAGGATCTGTGGTCTAGCATAAGCACAGTTAAATCCCTAGGGGTCCAGGAGACGGATGTGCAGCACATCCTTGCCCTCACTTTCCTTCTCTTAAAGACTCCACTATAGCAAAGGTACGCTAGCAAATGCCTGAAACCGACCAATGGTCAGTGTAGGTCACCTCTACACTTCTCAGAGTAATGCTGCACACAAGGTGCCCTGAAGGTCTACTGGACACACGTTTAAGGCTCTTTTAAAGTTATGCCACGCAACAATGGCCATCAATACCCAACTACCACCCAGGAGGTCTATGGTTCAGCCATTAGGCTTGCCTGTCTCCCCACCAGCAAGAGAAACAAAGAGAATACTTAGCCCAGAGGCAGTCAAGGGGGAAAAAAAGGTGACAAACTGAAGGTGAAGCTCATTACCTATGAGTGCTTTCCTCCTTTCCGTTTCAGCCTCCTTTTCCACGACTTTCTGCTTCTGCGTAGCTATCAAGAGTTTAGTCTTCTCCGCTTCCCTGCAGAGCAGAAAACAAAAAGGATTCTTGAGCTACCTACCTAGAAGGCGATCTCTGTGAACTGATCTCCCTTAAACGTCCTCAGCACAAGAATGCACCTTTGCAAAAGTCTCCATTTAACCAATGAAAAATCAAATGAAGACTTGGAAGCCAGAGGCAGAGACTACTATGCTACTGCATCCACGTGCTGCTTTATAAATTCCCCAGGGGCATCTAGCTGACCCCTATGAGAAGCAGAATGCTGGATATGCTTCTGAACTGATCCAGCAGGGTTTTCTTATACTCACACAAGTTCAAAATTCCTTCTGATTGCTTCAGGGATTTTGGGCTTTGTCACACGCACGGCCTGTACAGAAACAATCAAATGTCTTGGTCAAACAATACCCTGGCAGCATTTCCCAAGCATAAGTTCTCTAGCAGTGTTTCTCAAACTCAGCAACTTTGTGTGGACTTCAGTGCTGGCTGGGGAATTCTGGGAGTTGAAGTCCACACGTCTTAAAATTGCTGAGTTTGAGAAACACTCTTCTATACTCTCCTGGTAAAAAGTGCTCCCCTCTAATTTGTGGGAATGCTAATATGGCTTTTCCCTGCAGATACCCTTCTTCTCTGAAATGGCATTTCCCTGCTGCTTTCTATTCTTCCCCAAGCTTTTTGGGGTTCTGCACCTTTAAAAAAATCATGCTATCCGCTGGCTTCCCTAGCCCATCACATTCACCAAACCACCTCCTTAGAGACCTTTGGGCTTGAGAGCAGAGCAAAGGCAGTCCACAGAGCAGCGTGGAAAGGGGATCTGTGTCCCTCTCTTCCAGACAGCCTAGCATTCTCTGTGCTCAAATTTCTATATAACAGCAGCAAAAGGAAAATCTTGAAAGCCCGCTAGGATCCCTGCAATAAGTGTCTAAAAGCAATATTGCAAAGGTGCTCTTACATAGAATATAAAAACAGATACAAGCATTAACTAGAAAGACCCTTTCTTAGCTGTTTTATTTTTCTTATTTTAATTTGGCAGCTGTGGACATCTCTCTCTGTCACACAGACATACAATGAGCAAGTCATAGGTAATACCTGGATGGTAAGGCCTGGTGCCATGGCATTCAGGTCCTGTTGTAGTGCCAGCTTCAGGTTTTCATCAATTTGATCTAGTACAAGGAAACACAAAGTAAAGAGGTAAATTAACCAAACAGGGACACCTATGCCAGAGCCCAAAGTTTTTGTGTCAACTTAAACGCAGGACTGCTCATGGCAATGCCATCTGTTCAGCTGGAAAGGGGACTGAGATTAGGTAGCTACTACTCTGCTTCTAGCCAAGATACAAGAAAGAACAAGAATATAGGGCATATCTAGGTGGTCCCCATTACTCACACAGGTTCCATTTCAGCCTAACCACTGCAGGTAATAAAACTGTAAATAACAAAGCCTTCAAAAACATGTTTTACATACAGGTTTAATGACCCATTCAGCGACCATTCAAACTTACAACAGCACTGAACAAGTGATACTTACAACTGGCCCTCATACCTAGGTTGGTTGCGGCATCCTCACGGTCATGTGATCATGATCCGTGCGCTCAGCACCCAGCTCATAATTACAAGAGTCACAGCATCCCACAGTCACATGATCGTCATTCGTGACCTTCTTTGCCAGCTTCCTACAAGCAAAGTCTATGGGGAAGCCGGCAGAAGGTTGCAAATGGTGACCCTGTGAAGTCCTCACTTAATGAGCTGTGGTGATTCACTTAAAAACAGCAACTGGATATACCAGAATTTCTTTCACTGAGCAGCACAGTCATGGGACATCACGCTTTGTGAGCGTGTTACTTAGCGACATAAATTCTGGTCCCAATTGCTGTCATTAAGTGAGGACTACCTCAACCTACATCCTTTCATTCAGCAACCATTCGAAGTTACAATGGCACTGAATGAATGGTTATGATCAGTCCTCAGAGTTCCAGCTGTCCCAGCACCCCTGTGGTTACATGTCGCAATCTGGGCACTTGGCAACCAGTTCACACTTATGACTGGTTACAGTACCCCATGATAACATGATCACCATTTGCAACCTGCCCTGCTGGCTTCCCCAGAAAGTCAATGGAGAAGCTGGCAGAGAAGGTTGCAAGTTGCTGGGGTAAGTCTCCCCAGCCATGCACCCTCTCCCAGCCACTCTGCGCTCATGCTGCACCAGCCACTTGCACGCCCCTGTGCACCCCTGCACACTCTCCCCAACCCGTACCTCTCACACACTCCCCTGCACCTTCCCCATCCCGTGCTGTGCTTCTCACGCACCCCTCATTCTCCCTGCACTGCGCCTCACGCACTCCCTCACCCGCTCCCCAACCCTCCCTCGCACCCTTGTGCACCCTCCCCCATACCCCTGCACACACCCTTGCTCCCTCCCCCACCCAGCAGCATCCACTTACCTGGCTGCTGCCTTGGACTTGCAACTTCCTGCCAGCTTCCACAGTGATTTTGGTTGTGGGAAGCCGGCAGGAAGCTGCCTCACCTAACAACCGTGGGATTCAGTTTACGATGGCAACCAGGACTACAGGGATTGCCATCACTAAGTGATTTATGACTGCATTGTGTGGCGATGGAAATTCCAGTTCCAATTGCCGTTGTAAGTCAAGGACTACCTTTATGTGGAAAAGCCCATCCTCCATTGTGCAAACATAAAATAGACAAAAAAACACTCCAAAGGCCATCCTCCAAACAGAACTATGGACCCAAAACCACAGATATGCAAAACCCCTTACCATGGATAGCAAGGTCTGGTCTGTATTTACCAATCATAAATATGCAAAACTGCAGGTAATGGAACCGCCAATAATGAGGACTGTTTGGGACACACTCAGCTCAAAGACTCTCTGTGTAGCCAAGGGACAGTCACACTTACCAAAGAGCTCAATGTACACCTCCTGCAGGGTATGGATGCTGCAAAACTGGTTGAGTTCATGATGGATCTTATTGAAGATGAGTGCCTTGTCATAATCAGCAGTATAATTCCTCACAATGTCATAAACTAGGAAAGGAATGTCAATTTATTTGTCAATTACACGCCACCTCAATCACAAAGTGATTCTACACAGCTTATACAATACAATTACAACATCAGGTCAAAATTACAACTACAAATAACAAAAGACAACCAGCAATAGAACATATGGCACACATTGAGAAGGACAACATATTATCCAACAACTACCATTGGAGCAGATCGTTCTACTCTACCCTGGGACCTGCCGAAAGAGCCAGGTTTTACAGAAGTGCAACAAGGTGAAGGGCATATAATCTCAGGGGGCACACCATATGTCACCTAGGTTCCACAAGAGAATGCTTTAGAGCTGAGACCTGGAATGTACCAAGTCATCCAGACTTTACTGGTTGAGCAGAAACAACCAACAACTTGAATTTCACCTGGAAGCTCGCTGGTAACCAATGCAGCTCACAGAGCAGTGGGGTTACCTGAGCAAAACAGGAAGCACCCTTAACTACTTGCACAGCTGCATTCTGGACTAGCTGCAGCTTCCAAGTGATCTTCAAGAGCAGCCCCATGTACAGTACATTGCAAGAGTCCAAAGGGGAAATTAGATGAGAACTAAAGATGATAAATCACTGTAACTAGCAGGTCCTTGAAACCAAAGCTGCTCGGTCTTCCTAGGGTTGAGTCTAACCCTTTTCCTCCCAATCCAGACCCTTACAGTTTCCAGGCACTGGGACAGGACCTCCACATCATCATCTGTTCAGCCAGGAGTGGAGATATAAAGCTGGGTATCATCAGCATATTGTTGGTAGATAACCTTGCCCAGTAGCCCCATGTAAATGTTGAACAAAAATGGGGAGAGTTGAACCTGTGGGACCCTGTAAAGCAGGGTTCCTCAACCTTGGCAACTCTAAGCTGTGCGGACTTCAACTCCCAGAATTCCCCAGCCAGGGGAATTCTGGGAGTTGAAGTCTGCACAGCTTAGAGTTGCCAAGGTTGTGGAACCCTGCTGTAAAGCAAGACTCTTAGACTGGATCTCTCCCTCCTTACCAACACTGATTGGAACTGTCCCCAGAGGAAGGAAAACCACTGCCAAACAGTGCTACTCTTCCCATCCCCTAGAGACAGTGCAGAAGGACACCATGATCAATGGTGCTGAATGCAGCTGAGAGATCAAGCAGGACCAGGAGAGACAAACCACTCCTATTCCAGTCCCCGGAGAGATAATCCACAAGCCTGATCAATGCTGTATCAGTGCTGTACTCAGATCTAATGCCTGACTCCAGATAACCCTCTTCCTCCCAGGCCCTCTGAGTGATCGCACTACCACCTTCCCAACTACCTTTCCCAAAAAGAGAAGGCAAGAAACAGGACAAAAGCTATTCAGCACTGCTGGGTCCAACAATGGCTTCTTGAGTAGACAGGAAAACCACTTCTCAAGGATGAGTTAACCATCGCTTGAACCCAGTGGCTGGCCACCCCCCAGGAGGCCTTGACCAATCAGAAGGGGAAAAGGATCTAATCTACAAATCCTCATGAGGATCTGGGTTCCCTTAAAAAGGGTTGCTGGGTGGCATTCTACATATGCAATGCGGGCAGAAAAATAAGCATGCCTTTAGTGTTGCTGTACAGGCCTAAGCTTGTACATGTATTTGGTAGGACTCATTCTTCATCTTCCTCCCTTGGCACTCTAAACACCTTTTCTGATGTTTTACCTCCCAGAGCTCCTCAGAAAACCAAGGAACAGCATCACTCAAGTGCCATCTTATCCAAGGCCACTGATGCTCCTTCATTGCAGAAAGCAATTAAGACCTCAGCCAAACTGCCCACCAGAGACTCATGGAATTCCTCAAGCGCCCTCTGGAAAACAAGCATCAGGCACTGGGGACAGACCAATCTAATAATCCCCTCTGCAGAAAGAGCAGGGCAACACTGGAAAGATGCAAAGGAGAGAGAGAGTGATTCAACGATGACAAGGGAGGCGGGGGGGGGGGGGGCTCAATGTAAGGAAAAAACCCTCCTCCTTCCATCTCATCTCCCTATACCCAACCAAAATGCTCCTGCAATTACAGGACAGTCACTAAGCTCACTCCTGTTTTCTCACCTACATACACATGCAAGTTTCTACAGTAAAACGCCCCAATCCAATCTGGTATCCTCCAGATTTGTTTGTTTATAATTACTATTTATAAGGCCACTCCAACACAAAACTAACTCTGGGCATTTGTTCAATCAATATTTATTTACTTGCTATTATAACTTCCAGAATTTCCCAAATTAGCGACCTAGAAATTTTCTTTCTTTATGGACCACCATATAAAATACTAACAAGCCAACTATAACATACCCTCCTTTAGGAGCAATAAGCTTCACATCTTCCTTTCCTATTTCTACCATGTACTTGCCTACCTTCCACCCTCCCACCACTGATCCTGCTTTGAAGCTGCCCTCCCAAACTTGAGGCACCCCATAATTTCACTGTTCTCTTCCCTCTCCTAAGCGTTTTTCTTTCAAAGGGAAAGGGAACATACCTGCGTATGGTGCCAGCACATTCACCACCTCAATTCGGTCAATATAGATCATGACACCACCACTGCAAGAAGATGAGAAAGATCAGCTACACGAGCAGAGAAAGCTCCTCCTTCATTCACTGCACATACGTACTTGCATGGCTAACAATTATCCAGCATGTTCTTTTCTGACAAGACAACTTCTTTGGCAGCAATACACTCAGCCTACACAATCCAGACTATAAACTACCGCCTCCAGACTGCTGGAAAGAAATCTTACCAAGTCTGTTTCTAAGCCAGCCAGGAATAAAATGCGCAGTTGCCTGAAACAGAGTCAAGGCTTTTTTCCAAGAGCACAAGGACAGAGTTAGCTGTCGGAGGAGGCCGTGCTAAGTCTTCCATGGAAAGCTCCTTATATAGGGAAACCTTGCCTTTGTTCCTTGAAAGGGCGTGAAACCCGCCCTCTAGGAATTCAGATAAAAGGTACTTAGCCGGAGTCCCGAGAGGGAGCACTTTGTGCTTAGGCACCTTGCTGAGTAGCAGTTTCTGCTTAACGTTTGTTGATTGAAACAGTAATCTCTCATTTGATCAAGGAAACTTCTGACTGAGCTCAGCCAGGAAGGAATGTTTACCTGAAGCAACTGGCATCTCTCACTGCATTTTAATCTTTGTGTTGAGCCTGTTCTAACTGTAACCTCTCACCTTTTGCTTTGACTATGACGGGAAGAATAAATTGCAGGAGGAAGATTTCTTCCCACAAGATCAAAACTTTTGCAAAGAATTTTGCTCAGCAAGAACCAACGAAGGTATCTTCATTACTAACAAACATTCTGAGACATTCTGGAAAAAAACCAAACTGAAGATGCAAGCTGTAGGCTGAACAGCCGTGACCAAAAGATTGTATGGAAGCCTCCTTGTATACTGTATATGCCTACACTCACAAAAGTTCCTTTCCACCTGGTGCCTGGATCATATGCAAGATGTCAAGGCAGCACCACATGACACAGGTCCGATTTATCTACTTCTACAATAGGGAATGATCCAATCTGTATCACTGAGCATATATGTCAGAGGTAATCAGCCAAGTGACCACTACAAAGAGAAGTCCTGATGTCCTATTTCTCATCTAGGCCAGAAACACAGTGTGAACTACAAAAAGACAACATACCTTGTCCCACAAGGCACATTTTTCACTTCATCGGTCTGCAATGTCGTCTGAAAAAAAGAACACAAAACTGATCAGCAAAGACACTACAGAGAGTAACATTTACTAACTTAAGAAGTATTGATGACACTTTGGAAACTAACTGAATTTCAGGAACATTTTGCTCATTTTCTGAGAAACAACTTCAAAAACTTCGGTCCCACAGAGCTACAAGCACTCCCACCACCTCCAACATCTGGCAAGAACTGGCATGAGATTGAGATCAAGAAACTGGGGGGACAGGGGATTTTTTTCAAATTATATTAAGAATTTTTCTCATAGAATAAAAGACAAACCAGAGAGAAAAAAAGAAAAGAATATGCAAAAATAAAAAAGAAATAAATTAAAGTTAAGACATACATTAGTGACTTCCTACCTTCTTTTCAACAGGTAATTACAATCTTATTATCCCTCCTCCCTCTTAGATATTACACAAGTCCCTCCAGCCCCTCATTTAATCCAGGGGGTCAGGGGAATTGCTAACAAGGAACTTGCTAAATTGGTATCTTTTCCTCCTTATCTACAAGCAACTAGCAAGACTGAGCATGCAAATGAGAGGTATAAGCTTATTTATAAGCATTTACCTGTACTGCAGCATTACTTATTACGTACACCTTGTAACATATTACCCTTAGGTGGATTTTTAGTAATGGCAGGCTACAATAGCAAGTATCAAAACATGCACTAGATTCTGCCCTGACGCTGTGTGGTGTGTGAAAGACAGAAGCAGCCTTTTGTCACCAAACCTGCTTTCCTCCCTCTGTTGTTTTCTGTCCCAAGCAGTTGCACAAACCTGTACTGCTCTGTAAGTTGTGAGAATTGGCAGCATGATGTGATAGCCTGGTCCACTCAGGGTAGAGAGCAGTGCACCTCCCCTGCAATAAATTATATACAAAAGAGAAAGCAAATAAACATGGACAGAGGTCAGAGAGGACAACTTCCTTATAAAACAACAGCCACAGGAAGCATTTGTTTCAGCTCTCCAACTCACTTTCCTAATACCACACTACAGTGATTCAGTGGCAGTCACCTGAAGATTAGAGGTAGAGGGACAAACTTACAGGTACTCAACATTTACAAGTTGCCTTCTGCATGCTCCCAGCTTAGTCTGGCTCTGGGCCTTTTCAGGGGCAGCACAAAACAAAGGGTGAGGGTGCCAATGTCACTTCACACCTTTTCAGGAACAAAACAGGAGGGCTGCCCTTTATTCCTGAGAATATTCCTGTTGCTGAATGGAGCCCTGCTTGTTCTAGGACAACCTTCTTACATCTGGGACCATGCAGAGGTATTTAGGACCACAACACTCAGTTTGGGTTCATGCATCATGCTAAGCTACCATGCACTTTGTTAACCATGGCTCAGCACAGCTGTGAACCCAACCAATTAAAGTTGCTTAACAAACTACAGTAAAGCAAACCAAGACCCAACACCAGTACACACACAGCCTCTGAGTCCCAAGGGCGAGGTTGGAATCCTGGGAGTTGTGGTCTTAACACACCTGGAGGACTAGAGTGGGGCAGGGTGGCCTAAGTGCTTGCCCGGAAGAAGGACTCACCCCAGGGCAGATGGCCGAGCACTTGCGGGGTCCAGAGCGAGGCAGGCGCCACGCTCTGAGCGGGGAAGGAAGGAGGCTCGCAGCTTCTCAGGGCGGGAAGAGAGGAAAGGGACCCGAGCCAGACGAGGGATCCCGTCGCCCGGGCTCACCTGTAGTAGACAGCCAAGTGCCCCTCTTCCACCCTGTGGACCGAGGCCCAGAGCAGCAGCGACAGCAACAGGCCAGCCGTCACTGCAGCCGAAACCGCCGGCCCGCGCCTCCGGCTCCTTGTCGGGATCCCGCCGCTGCTTCCAGGCATCCTCCCGTCGCTCAAACCCGGCTAGCGCTCCCGCCGCCGCCGCCACGACGTCGCCGCCACCGCCGCTGCAGCTGCTGCATCTAACGAAACGGAACAAGCTCTCCGCCTGCACTCGCGTCCTTCGCGTTTCCGGCGGAGCAGTTTGCTTGTTACACCGCGCGGGGAGGTGGAAGTTTTTGCGAGGGGCCGCGGTTGTGATGGCGCCGGAGAAGCCGTTGCGCGTGTGAGGAAAAGTGCGAGGGGGAGAGGGGGTGGCCAATAAGTCCCTTTGTTTTACTAAAATGGGGAGGACCCCGGCGGGATAAAAATCAAGCTCCTGGTCTTAATGAGAGTGTAGAAAAGGCCGCAAAGGACCGAGCTTCCTTTCTCTAGAGCCCACTGGTCGCTTGGAAGGGTGGTAGTTTAACAGCGTCGTTTCTGGTTTGCGATCAAAAGGTACCAGGTTTGGTCTCCATTTGGAGCTCGAAAAACGACTTTAAAAGCTGGGGTGCTGGTAGTGCTGAGAAAAGCCGGGCTGGGTGGGCAAACGATCTGGCCCTGGAACATAACCACATCTGAGATATGCCTTCATTTGCAGTTATTAAAGATGCAGGAACCCTTGCTTCTCTTAGCCTCTGGCTATTTGAGGGAATGGAGATGTTTCCTCAGTTCTCTGGCTCACATTGCTGCATCTCTTCAAAATTGTCGCTCAGGAACCCATTTATCAGTTTTGTAGATTATCCAATCCCCAGTGTGCCCTGCCACAGTTTGCTGATACAGGGGATCTTTCTTTGTTGTGACATGCTCTTTTCTTTCTTTAGATTGGCCTGTGGAGATGTCGAAGGAAGATTTGAAGCTTTGTATGCCAGAGTTCAAGCTGTTCAGAAAAAAAGTGGAGCATTTGATGTATGTTTGCCTTCATAGGATAACATCCCTCAAGCACTGTGACTTCAGAATGAAACATGCCTCAGTCTTTTATAGTCCTTCCAATCTGTCTCAGTATCTGCTAGATGCAGACTCAATCTAGTGTTATGTCAACACTGAGTTCTCTTCTCTTTCCAGACCATCATTGCTTCATTCATTCCACCCTTTAGAGAATCTGAAAAGCTGCACAGAGGAGATGGGACCTGTCCTACAAGCAGTGACAGTTCCACTAATGGAATGATACCGTGGGGTACAGTTCCAAAGCTGACATTTCATGCAGCTGATCAAAACCACTTCAGTTGGTTTAGATAGTTTTTAGATACTGCACAGGGCTATTTGTATCACTGCAACAGATTAAGCTGATATTTTTAATCCACCCAATAGCCCAAATTCTTTAGGTGAATTACAACTGATTTAAAGCATATTTATGCCAAAATAATAAAAATGATGCACCGTTTAAAAGAAAACAGCAGAATGCATTATGGAGAAAATACACAAATAAAAGTATATTAAAAATACCCTTGTTGAATTCATCATCCTTGTTTGTGCTTGGCAAGACGAGAACATTTCACTATCCCGTTTCAAAATTGGTGTTTGTTTTTATACTTTAAAGATTTTAACCCAAAAATCCGTGGGAGTTTTATCCATATAGATTTTACAAGTTACTCCCTTAGATGAACTGTTGATCTTAAAATTATTTTTTATACCTCTTTAGCTGAAATTGCTAAGTGAAATGTTCTTAGTAAGTAAATGTGTGCCATAACTCCTTTTTTTTCTAAAATTCAGCTGTATAGTACTGATAAATACAACACCTAAATGGCCTTGCTGAAATGGCTAGGATGGCTATTGTGGTGTCCCAGATTGAACAGGCAAATGTATAGACCAGGTAATGCTTTGAAGATGAGGTATTTCCACCTTGATGAGTCTCTTGGTTATTCTAATCAGTGTTGTAAAATTATATGAAATGTTTTTACAGCTCCTTTTGTGTGTGGGAAACTTCTTTGGCTCTGCTCAAGATTCAGAATGGAAAGATTATCAAACAGGAGCAAAAAAAGGTAAGGAAAGTAATTGTTGAGAAGGATCTGTTGGTCTTTGCAATTGTGATGGTTGGTCATGTGGCCGAATCCTTTTCCCAAATCTGTCACTGCAGCTTAGACCTCATTTTTACTGATGTGATTAGCCTATATCTGGGCTATAACACTTGTGGAAATTGGCTTGCTGACTCTTCCATAACAAATAAAAATTCTTCACCATAGGAAGTTTAACAAGGGGAAATATTTCAGCCTAACTGTTGCTATTTGCACATCAAGAGCCAATGCTATTTGAAACAAATTATCTTATCATTTCTGTAACCCCTTTTGGGCTAAGGCTTTTTTTCCCACCTTTGTGAACCAAAATATTCTTCTATTCCCTGCCCCTACTGATACTTTTTAAAAAAAATAGTTTATCTCACAAACAACAGCTTGCAAAAAATGGGTGGGGAGAAAGATTCAAAATATTGAAAGAAGCTCCATCTTAATGAACTCATGAATGAAGGAGGGTTGGAGGTTACTGCTCCAGTCTCCAAGATTCTGTATCTTACCCCTAATCCTTGCGTTAAGGTCCTTGTTGAAGTCTATGTGATGCTTGCTTGCTTCCTTGATTGTGCCTGGTGGGACAGAGCTTGAAAGCCCAAGGACCAGATTATACCATCTTCCTTCTACCTCTGATAAAGGGAGTGTGAGCGTTAGCTTCATAATAAAAAAGCAAGAAAGCGTGTTTTTCTTAATGGAAAAACCCACTTTATGCAAAATAATTCAGTCCCCTTCCCCAACAGAGTTCTGCTTCCAATCATTTGGGATGCCTAAGGGGGAAAAAACCTTCAATGCCCCAACTTAGAACCGTTAGAAGCCAAGTTATTTTTTTCTACTGTGTTGCTATTCAAAGAAACAGGATGCTTTTAAGTAGCAGATGACAGGGAAAATCCTCACTACCATTTGCATGAAGCCCAAAGAGTCTACATCACTGGTCCATAGCATATACTGGAATTATTTTCTAATGACAATGAATTTCTTACATAAAAAATTAATGTCATATATGAAATAAAACATTGACTTAAAACATTTTGCTTATACTAAATAGAATATATTTCTAGCCTTTTTTTTCTTTAATTGTATTGGTGGGGGGCTTTCTTCCTTAGCTCCTATACAGACATATGTGTTGGGTGCCAATAGCAATGAAACGGTGCATTATTTTCCTGATGTCAGCGGATGTGAACTAGCCGAGAACATCACTTATCTAGGTAACCTGAAAGTTTGATTTTGATGGGTGCAGTTTGGTGGTGTAAATGTGAAACAACAAAAGTTGCAAATTCCGTCTTCTCCAAGGTATTTGTGTAAGCTTCTCCATGGTAATGTGGTAGGCATTTCCTAAGCATAGCTGAGCACTGCCTGATATGATCTTCGAGATCATAAGGGCTTGTCAAGCCCCTAGGAGGCAAGAAAGAGCTGATTGCTGCTGGGATTGGGACTATCTTTGGGTTATTTTCTCTTTGTTTGAATAATGTCCTTTTTTAAACATCAGGATGTGAATTTTCTGAGGTATCTACAATTGATTGTTTCCCCATTCCCCCAGATAAGGTGAGACTATTCACTGTAGTTCTGTCTAGCTTATATCTGGACTTTGGAAAATTGCTGGCTCCTGTGCAAGCCTTAGAGACTGCGGAGAAGAAAAGACATTTTGTTTTTGTATGCTCCTCCTTTCGACTAGCTTCTCTTTTTTGAGTTTGATATGGAGAGGGAAGTAAGGCTTGGGTTCATCTAATCTGGTAACTCCCGTGCATTCCTAAAAAGAAGAAATGTGCTTCTCCAATTTTTTTCTGTCTCACTTCTTACGTATGCTAGACTGGCTGACAGTGGCTGAGTTTACATAGTATGCTAAGCCAGAGCACAAGACAGTTCAAAGATGTGTGAATCTAGCCACTTAACAGTCATGTAGGTATTCACATGTGTCTTCTATAAGGACTGGGCGTGGGGGCGGTTCAGTATCTTTCAGCACAAAGCAGAGATACTCCCCTATCAATTAAAATTTCTGTCAGTTTAGATCTATGTGTTCCTTAAATTTGAGTGTACAGTGTGTAAGACCTAGAGTCATTGTTGAAGCACGTTTCCTACAAATCCTCTGGTCTGAATCATGTTCCTTTATAGGACGTAAAGGTGTCTTCAGCGGAGCTTCAGGACTTCAGATTGCTTATCTCAGCGGAGTTGAATCCATGGAAGATCCAGCTCCTGCACACAGTTTTAGTGCTAAGGATGTAACTCATCTCAAGACTTCCTTGCAATCCATTTCACAATTCAAAGGTGTAGACATCTTGCTCACCTCTTCTTGGCCCAAGGGTGTAGAGACCTTTGGCAACAGCCCAGTAAGTAGTACACTGGAAGAGAAAAGGAATTGTATGACAGGATTTATATCTTCCACAAAGATTCATATGCTGGAGTGTACCAGATTGGTAATGAGTGTAAATCTGATCTTTAACATATACATAGTGGAAAAAGCTAACTGTAAACTTGTAAGGAATGAAACATTAAATAATAATAATAATAGCAGCACATGGTAAAATAAAAGAATACTAAATGCAAATCAGGCACAAGAATATAGGAAGACTATTACTCTGTTCTCAGTTATCTGAATTGATAACTGAGTTGATATGTTTTTTAGATAGATAGATATAGATATATAAATAAAAATCCACAGGAAATAAAAGTTAAATATTTGTGTGTGGCTTTTTTTTACAGGGAGATGTGAACTCTATGAAATGTGGTTCAGGGTTAGTATCTTTACTAGCTGCAAGTGTAAAGCCCAGATATCATTTTGCTGGTCTTCAGAAAATCAATTATGAAAGACTTCCTTATAGGTATGTGAATCCTTGAGTAATAACTGCTGTTCACAGTAAACTTGTTTCTGTTTCTACGTATGCTAATGAAGTGATTTGCATAAATATGAGAGCGTAAAAACAGCTATGCTAGATCAAATCAAAGCCCATCATGTATTCTGTTCCCACAATGGCCGACTAATGACCTATAGGAAACCCGCAAGCAAGACTAGAATGTGCTGACACCCTTTCAGTCATAACCCAGAAGTAGTCATGCGCAGCATGCTGCCTCTGACATTGGAGATGATATACCATTATAAATGGTAACTTTTTGTAGTCTTAGCCTACATCCTTAGAGGGAAGTAACTTCTTCCCATAAACAACTTTTTATGGAATTTGTTAAACTGTATATTGACAATTCTATCTGGAGTTCATGTTACACACGGACACATTATACAGACTGAAGTTTCCAGAAGTAAGCGTAAAATTTTTGGAAGAGTTGTTGCATCTCTTTTTTTAGAGGCAGTTGAATGTCTTCCAGATCCGGATCTTTTCTAAAGTCCTTGCAAAATTCTTTCCACAGAAACCATGCTGTTCTTCAAGAAACTGCACAACATGTCAGCCGATTCATCGCTCTCGCCAATGTTGGCAACGCTGACAAGAGAAAGGTGAATGGAGATCTTTTTTTTCCTTTCATACCTGAACTGAGCAGAGGAATGCCCGGGTTCCATGCAAGCTGATCATGTTTCTTCTCCTAAACAGTACAGTTTAATTTTTGGCAAAAACTGTGCTTATATTAACTACTTAAATTAAAGCAAGCCCATGAAATGCTTTACATTTGATGTTTTGCATTGAAGGATGAGATCCCTCTTCAGCTGTTAATTAGCAGTTATGCTTGAGGTGGAAGCTTTGCTTTGTAGCAGTTTAGTAGTCTGTTTATCATTTGAAATTAGACTTTTAAGTAATTTAAAAAATCAGGCAGAATTCCGAGCTTGGCAAGTCCCAAGGAATATATCTGTGAGCACGATGTCACGTTATGGACCCAGGGTACCTTGAATAAATGACAAGAGGTGCAAGGCTGCATGTGGCCTGATGGGTTGTCAGCAACAACTGATAACACTCCTTCAACAATTTCTTCTCTCTCCTGCATTTACCTGCAACTTTGCTGCTGCATTTCCCTCTCCTGCTGCCAGTCCCCTTGCCTGACACTTTGCCTGTCTCCTACACGCACTTCTTATTCCCTGCCAGTCCTTCCTTGCCAGCCTCCCTCTAGGCATCTCTTGTGGTTCCCCTGCAGTCCTTCCTAGTCTGCTTGCTGGCCTATCAACTGCCTTTAGCACTTTGCTACTTCCCTCATTTTGCTGTTACGTGGCTTGCCAATTGCAGTGGCTCAATTCATGCAACACACTAAGCCGAAACCAAATAGACCAAATATGCCTCATGGCAGTGTGTGAAGGTCCATCCCCACCATCGTTCTGAAACTCTCCTCCTGTTCCTAGACCCTCAGGGAGAGTTTCCAGCCTGTTCTCCTTGGTCTCTCTGGCTGATCTATTCCATTTAAAAAATGCGGCTGCTTCAGTTGGTGCAATCTGCCATGTAAGGGCTGGCCCTTCCCTTTCAACATTTATAAATATGTCTACATCTCTGTCAGGAACTTTGCTACAAGAACCATGTTCTGATAGCACATAGTTTTCACTGTTTGGGTGAAAGAATGCAAACATCGGTCCTCTAGTTTTAGAAAGTGCTTAAAAATTAAAGCAACACCATGCAAGTTTTCCGCTGTAGCTCTGTTCCTTTTTTGTGATTCCTTTTTCTCAGTATCTCTACGCATTCAGCATTCTTCCAATGAATTCAATGGATCCTGCAGAACTCATCAAACAGCCCCAAGATACCACCGAGAACCCATACCGAAAGCCTGGGGGTGGAGAAAGTTTTGCACATCTGTTACCAGATGCAAAGGTACAGGGGTACAGCATTCATATTTTATAATCTCTTGGGCTTGCTGAACTTCTTATGCAGTTTTGGGATGAGGGGAATAGCTTCACACTGCCACTGCCTGTGACAAATGGGCTCCTATTCTGGTATCATCCTCTTTGGTAGAAATGCACAACTTCCTTCAGTGAGTCAGGCAGCTTCTGCTGGACATTTGTAGGATCATGTGACATTTGGAGTAGATCAGTGGCAGAGGATGCATCACCACACACCACACATTCTTTCCCATTTCCTTTCTTCTTATAGGTAGCAAATACTGATTTTCCCTTCTCTTTGGTTGGTTAGCTGATCCTAGGCAGACTTCCAAATTTCCTTTAAAATTCTGGGCTTGCAATATTCCTTAGAAACAATAAAGCTACACTCATTCTTGGTTTTATTTATTTATTTATCGCGCGCGTGCACACGTTTATTTTTGTATCGGCAACTCCTCACGTTCCCGCTGTTTGTTTGTTTTTGTTTTTTTGCAAAGAGCTTTACTCCAGAGGTGTAACATTTCAAGCTGAAATACATATGGAAACAAATCTCCCTGAATTTGCCCTCTGCCCCAGCAGTCAATTTTGTTTTGCTTCCACAGGAGGAGCCTGCTAGCCAATTTTTTTTTGATCTAAGCCACAAGCCCAAAGGAAAGAAACGGCCTATGAAAGGAGAAGAGAGACAGCCACCGAAGCGGCCACCTTTCAAACCCCGTGAGTACCAGACTCCTTTATCTTTTCAGTATTGAGCGAAAAAGAGCACATGGCTGTAAATTGGCCTAAACCAAAGTTGGCTGTGTAGGTTTGATTTCCTAAATTAGTGTAGGGATCGGATCTGTACTCTTGTAAGAGTAGAACATTTTGGTATTTGTTTTGGAACTGTTCTGGGGGACCAGCAGATTTAATAAATCTGCACAAAATAATTAAGGTACTTGGAAAAGTCCAGAAGAACCCACCTCACTGTATTGATAAAAGGCAGTGGTCTTTTTATTGGTCTTATAATTGATCAGAACAAATTGAGACAAACTCTTGGGTAGTGTGAGAGATATTATCTAGTAGAACATACATTAAAGCATTTTCTTAATTGTGACAGAGTGGAAAAGAGAGGGAAACAGATCCCAGATTTGACCTATCTTAGCCTTCCAGAACCTGTAAATATCTCCTGTTAAAGGTTTAGCAGAAGACATTGATGACGTACTGCTTTACGTTACTGCCAAGTTTCTGATACCTGTTTCCTCTCTGATTTTAAAGCATTGCCAACAGCTGCCTGCTGGTTTTGCCTTGCCAGCCCAGATGTTGAGAAACATTTAGTGGTGAGCATTGGCACACATGTAAGTGTCTATTTTCCTGTGCTTTAAGATGAGAGGGCTGAATTATAGAAGGTACCCAAAATATAGATGTGGACTTTGTTGGTAATGTAGATAGAAGACCAGTGGGAGCTATTTGGAATATTGTTGACTTATAAAACTGATGTGGAGCAGAGTACATGTTCAATCATAAAAGTTATTCATAGTACATTTTTCTGTCACTGTTAAACAGATGTTGACAATCTCTCTTTTTCGCAATTCTTTGGCTGCCATTTGGCAGCATTCTGCACGGTCTTCGTTGCACTTAGGGATATTAAAATCCCATCAGTTTTCTATCTGGCTCTTTTGTCTAATAAAGTGGTATAAACATTCCTAATAATTACTTTTTAGTAGGTTTCCCTGGTTGTAACTTTCGTTTCTTCATGAGTTTGAATCTTTGTCAGATTTGGACCATATAGCATCTCAGAATGTCAGTTCTGTTCCTATTGGTTTAACAGTAATAGCATGGAAGAGATTGTCTAGGGAGTGATAGTGCTTCTCATCACTGTTTCTTGGATTCTTTTCCTAGTGCTACCTTGCCCTTGCCAAAGGGGGCTTGTCACCTGATCATGTCCTTATTTTGCCCATTGGACATTATCAGTCAATGGTTGAGCTTGCTTCAGAAGTGGTGGAAGAAGTTGATCAGTACAAGTCTGTGCTGAAAAAATTCTTCAAAGCCAAAGGGAAAAGGTGTGTGATTTATGAAAGGAATTATAGGAGTCAACACCTCCAGCTCCAGGTGAGGCACCTCTGTCTGTGCAGGATGTTTTTAACCCTTAGTGGAAATTTCTGAATGTTCTGGGTATGATTTGATGGTGTTAACAGCACTAAGAATCATGGAATACCCCTCCTTTCTTCAGTATACACTGTATCTGTACATTCCCTTCACAGGCAGTGTTCTGCTTATACCACGTTTTTCTGGTGATATATTGTGGTAGTTTCTAGCTGGCTGACCAGAAGCAGTATCTGAACAGCATCTGGCTACCACAGAGATTATAAGTGAGGGAAGAAAACTGAGGACTCCTGAAGAAAAACAAATCCTCAGTACTTCATCTCCCACAGCCAGTTTTGTTTTGTTTTGTTTTTCTCTCACGTTCATAAGTTTAAGCCTGCAAGAGAGGCATTTGCCTTTCACCATGATGATAACCTTTGCTGAGGGCCCTCTTTTGGTCCCATGATGGAGCTCCTAAGTTGCCTTGAAGGTTGCTTTTTTAACTTCCTTTTTTTATTCCTAAGTGCTGTGAAAATATTCTTCTAGGTTGTTCCTGTACCCCAGACCTGTTGTACTACTGAAGACATTAAGGAGGCCTTCATAATTCAAGGAGAGGAACGTCACATTGAGTTGTTAGAGATACCAGAACATTCAGCTCTCAAGCAAGTAAGAGTCAAGCTACTGCTTCCTTTGTTTATGCCAGAGGGTTGTTGCAAGGGATTCTGGGAATGTAAGAGTTGGATCCCAGCCTAATGTGCTCTTTTATGTGCCCCTTTTCCTTTATTTGTCAGCAGCTGGCAGGACACTGAGTCAGTTTGTATCTGATTTGGGTAATTCTGAATCCAGAGCAAAACTGGCAAGTCAGGCTTTGTCGAATTTGAAATAAGGCTTCCTTTAAGTTATCTGCCATTCACAGAAAATAAAAACAAAGCCTCTGTTTTTCATTCATATTTTAGCAATTCCAGTGTATATTTTTCTTAAATGTTACATGTTATCTGCGAGCATTTCCTGTAGCAGGCTTCCTCAATATGAGCACTCTGTAGCAGCATGGACTTCAGTTCCCAGAATGTTCAGCAGCAGCTGTTGCCACTGGCTGGTAATTCTTGGAGTTAAAATCCATACACCTGAAAGATACCAAATTAAAGGTGTCCCTTTCACAATATTCCTTGCACATGTTCTTCTGTAATTTAACAAACCTTTTTTCTCTCATAAAGAACAACTCAACCTGTTCATTCATCTAAATCTATCAAGAAATAACAGATAAAAAATTACTAGCATTGCTTTTTAAAAACATATAAACTCTACTTCCTGCACCCATTTGTCTGTAACTTGTCAAATGTTGTACACTTAAAAAGACCTATTAATCCGCAAAAAGGACTACAGCCTTAATACAATTTTGTCAAAAAGTAAGAAAGTTACAGACTTCAATTTCACTGTGTAACTCAATGAGAGATACACAAGACCTCAGATTTTTCAAAGGTGTGTTCCTCTTCACTCCCAAGAAAAAACAGGCTATGTGTGAAGCACTTCAGAGTGAATTAGTTTGTTACAGGTGCCAGAGTTCAAATCAAAATTTCTCATTCATTTCCCGAATGCTAGACTTACTGAGCAAAAATCCAGCTGCATCACAGCTTTGGCACTTGCTTTTGTTTTTCTGGCAGCTTGGCAGACATGTTTCAGAGATGGCAGAGAAGCTGTGCTCATGTGTTTTTCTCACCCACACCCACACTTCTTCTTTGGAATGTAATACACGAAATATTGTTACATGGAAATGCTTCTTGTCTTTCAGATAGTTCAGCCAGGGACACCATATTTTTATGTTGAGCTTGATAACGGAGAGAAACTCTTCCATCGTATTGGGAAAAACTTCCCCTTGCAGTTTGGAAGGTTAGTTCATTCCACTTGTCGTTGACACCTTATTTATTCACTTTAAAAAAATGTGTGATTTATATGGCTACTGATTGACTCTGGGCAGCTTACATTTGGATAGGAACAAAAAAAAAAAAACCCATAGGAAGTGAAAGCAAAGCACAACAAATGCCCAGAAGCAGAAAACAGAATAACAAAAGGATTACAGAATAACCAAGGCCAACCATTGCATAGACCATTCAGAAACTTTTGTTCTGGACTTTGTCCATCAAATGGAATGGAATGAAAGAATGTTAATATAAAGACAGGCTGTAGCTTACTAGTTGCTAACTCCAGTCTTTGTTCTCAGCTGGGACTGTGCCACCATTTTTTTTCCTTGGCATCTGTTCCTTCCTGCTAGTTTCAGTTGCCCCTCCGCATGATCCTCAGGTGGAGGCCTAAACAGAGACACCCAGAGGATATAATCAAATTGGCTTTTCAAGTATGCGGCTAAGCAGTCTATTGGGAATTTGGAGCACTATGACAGAGTATAAATAACACTAGTTTGTCTTCCGTTATTTTCCATAGGGAGGTGCTGGCCAGCGAGGCCATCCTTGGCATGCCTGAGCGTGCAGATTGGAGAAGCTGCCAGACAGGACGGGAGGAAGAAACTGCTGCAGCCCAAGCCTTCCGCCAAGCCTTTGAGCCCTTTGATTTTGCCCAGTTGGATTGAGCGCTTGAATGGAAGTGGGAAAGCTCTGTTGAAGAATAGCTTTCCTTTGAAACTTCTGTCCAGCAAATTGGAATTTTGCAGGGGTGGGAGTTCATCACTTTTCCTGCTGGCTAGGTCATGAAGGAAGACATTTTACATGACCGGAACAATGAGAAGCTGATTGCTTCCACTGAAGACTTCTTATGGAGCCTTGCTGGTCTTCAGCTCAGGATGTCACCTGCCCTATTCTGTCTGCACTTATTGGCCTCTGGCTTCCAAAAGGCCTTCAGAAGAGGTATGCGCAAAAGATTTTCTTTTGCAGCTGACCACTCTGTTCCGGCAGGTGAATTTAGGAGCAATGAATCCTTCTAGATTGGGGAGTCAATTTAAATCCTCTGATATTGGAGGTAGATTTGCAGTGTGCATCACACAGTACACCAAGTTCTTGTGCTCTGGCAGTAAGTCACGGCTATCCAAGTCCTACAGCCTATTATTACAGTAATAGAGTAATATTGGGACTATGTGGAACTTCTCAAATATGACATACCAGCCTTTTAATTTACTTGCATCTTTCCTAATTTTTATTTTTCAATAATTTCCTTGGAGTCCTGTTATATGTTGTACTAGTGAGAACTCTTACGTCAAATCTGATAGATTTCAGCTTTATGTGACCAGTGTCCCTTAACATTACTTTATTTATAATAAAATATGGATTCTATTTTTTGTTAGGCAATACAAGTTAACTTTGAAGAAATTACAACTTAAAGCAATTAAATAAAAGTGGCTGTGGTTTTCAGCCCTGCTAGATGTACTATACCAGGAAATCAACTTCACAGGAAGGCTAAAACTACTTTTATTCAGACTGGCTATAATAACAGAATCTTGCAACTCTAATTCTGCTGTACCTCCTCCTCACAGTTCAGTGAATTAGGGCGGTGTCTGCCTGAGTTGCTTCCAAATGTTATCTTGCTGTTCTGGACTTTAAAAAATGTTTCAGCCCCTTTTGCCTAGGCAACAGCTCCTGCCTATCTCCATCAAGGTCATTTTCCTTACTCTCTACAGTGGTTGTTAGAATCACCTAGGTCCGGTGATCTATCTTTACTCTTTGATGGGTTTGCACTTTCCCATTCAGGAGCGGTGCAGAAATGGGGGGTCTTAGACTCACAGGTCCTGCTCAAAAAGCAGATGGCAGCTGTTGGCCAAGAGGACCTTTGCACAGCTCTATCTAGTCGGTTTTGTCCCTTCCTAGATCGGGCTGCTCTCCAGATTGTCACTCACTCGCTTGTCACCTCACAGCTTGAGTACTGCAGTACACTTTCCATGGGGCTACCCTTGAAGACCGCTTGGACATTTCATCTGGTCCAGAACTCAGCGGTGTGAGCGGTGGTGGGCATGCCTTAGTACTAACAAGCCAAATATACCAGTTAGAGTGTAAACAAAAAAAGCAATCATCATTCTTTAAAACAATGCTACGTGTGAGGTCACAAAGTAGAGCCGTTCACTTGCTGAACCCTCTAGCAGGAACTTCCAAAAGCAGCATGCAACGATTTGCTCACCTCAGCAGCTTTGGTGGCAGCTCAGATTGCATATTCTGACAAAGTTAGAATTTCTTCTCCCTGTTCAGCCTAGGAATCCAAATTAAAGTTTTCTCAAAAAATGGCTATGTGGCCTTGTAGCATCCAGTGAAGGAAAGCTTCTTTCTGGTTAATTGGTTTCATTGTTGAACTGCTGTTACTGTTAGAACACTTTGCTAACATTCGGTGAAAATGGGCAAATAAGTATCGGGGGTGATATGGTGACTTTTCAATTAAGACAAAAGTTAGAGTGGCCTACTCACTGGTCTTCCCTATTGTAATGTACGGATACAAGAGGTGGACTCTGCACAAGACTAAAAGCTTTTAACCATGGTGCTGGAGGAAGCTGCTTCACAGTCCTTAGACAGCCAAGAAGACCAGCCATTCAGTACTGAAGGAAATCAAGCCTGTTCATTGGAAACAAAGATGATGAAACAAAACTCATCGTAGTTTAGACACATGCAAGCTGATGCATCTGTGGAAAAGTGAAGGCTGGGCAAGGTGGATGGAAGGAGAACAAGAGGCCGGAGCATTAGGTGGGCAGATGGAGTACAGTACAGGAAGCAACAGGAAGGCACCTGCAATAGTAGCATAACGCAGGACCTTTATCCACAGAGTCACCAAGGGTCGGCTACAACTCAACGGAATATAGTACATAACATCCCTGCGGAAATGTGAACAATGCTACCATATTTCTCCCTTTCTTGCCTTTTCCCAAGACTAAATATACTTAATTCTGCCAATCTTTTCTCATAGTTTCTAGCCCCCAAGCATCGTTGCCTTTCTTTGTAGCTTTCTTAGTTTGTTTGAATCCGGACAGCGTGTTGGCTAGAACTAGACACAATATCCAAGGTGGGGTCTGGTAAGTGTAGAATAAAACAATATTATTTCTTGTAGTTTGGAAGTTATGCTTTATTTGCAGCCGAAAAAAAACAGCTGTACAGTTGGCTGTAATAAGAGTCAGATGTGGCATTGTAATCATAGCCTGATCCAACCCATCCTGTCATAGCAAAACAATGACTTCTGTACATGTCACAACTTTTCAATATTGAAATAAATTACTACGTTCAACTCCATTCTGGCTGGATTAATTATTTAGAGAAATATTGTCCTTGGCAATTTTCTATCAGTCCAGATAGTACGAAGGGTCTGACAGTAGCAGTCAGTTTAGAAGCTGTGCTCAGTTTTTGCAGTGGGTGAATACATCACCCAAAAAATACTGTGAAGTATGTTGCATGGAAATACTTCTCTGTGGATGCAAGAGGAAGCTTTCAGTTTTTTGCAACATACGCCGCTGGGAATCACAGAAGTACATGCCCACACTTGATGTTTTATTATGTGTTTTATTATAAGATGAAAGGACAAGCACTACTATATGCTATAATGTCTGAATCCCATTCTAATCAAACCATGTATGCCAAGATTATTAAAAACTGAGCAGTATTCCCCACCCCACCCAGTTGTGAAACCAAGACATCACATGATGACAGCTCACCACCGTTTCACCATCTTTTTAAAGTTGAGTGAGAGATTTTCTTCCTCTTCCCTGTAAAAACAGATGTGGAGGAAGGAAGCCCTGGCCAGCTGCTAGGTTGGGGTTCCCCCCCCCCCATCTGCCTTGATCCACCTGTTCCATTCAAGTGGGAAATTGAGCAGATACTGTGAGGACTTTTGTGTAGCAAGATGGAAACGTTTTTGATAGTTTGGAGGATGAAACTGGCGGCTATGTAGAAAAGCCCAAGATTAGTTGTGCAGTCTAGGAATCATGTATGGGTGTCGTATCTTGTTTTCTGTTACACAGGTCTTGAAACATGTTCAACATGCCTATTCATGCCTATTGATCTTATCTGGGACGTCATATCTTACGAAGGTAAAGCTGGTTTTTCAGAATGAGCTACATTTTTGCAGTAAAAGAGTTCATGCTGCCTGAAGTTTAAAGCTCAAGTTGCAGGACAAGGCAGAGCAGTTGTGAAGGGAAGGAGAAATTCTGTACCAGAAACAACATTCTATGCCCTAGCAGACTTGAACAAATCAGAATACTTCTTTTTTCCCTTTTCATTTTCCATCAGTTTTTCCTCTTTTTTTCTCTTCCACTGATATACCAGCTTAACGCTTAATGCGTGTTCCCAGAAAGTGGGGTACAGGTAGTCCTTGTTTAGTGACTGCCTCGTTTAGCGACCATTCACAGTTATGACACTGATGAAAAAGAAACTTTATGACCAATCCTTGCATTTATGACCTTTGCAGGTTTGTAAAGCAAAGGAAAACTGAAGTAAGATCATAAGTACAGTTGTGGTTTTACTTAGTGACAGTTTCATTTAAGGAGTGAGTTGCCAGTCCCAATTGTGGTCGCTAAATGAGGACCATTTGTATATAATGATATGCTGGGTCCAATATAAACAAGAAAAATGTCACTCTTGGAAGAATCCCTCAGTCTGGTACCTTCATGTTCTCAATATATCCCTTTTACTTCATGTTGCAAACTGACTTGGCTTGTCTACATTTTTTGACTACAGTTCCTGGAGGCTGTAAGTCACGCTAAAAAAAAAAAGTTGTGCATCCTTCCTCTGCACCCTTAATTCTCTTCATTTCTATTTCTTGAACAGGGTCTTGCTTGTTTTGTAGTGCTCGGACTCCAGGGTAAGAAATCCATTAACCATTAGGTCACATGAGCCATTCAGAAGATAGTTCTTTCCCGGAGTTCCAATGTTTGAACAGGAGAAAAGACCAAAAACAAAGCCCATGAGCAGAATCCAGAGAAACACAAGAGTGTTGCAGGATTAATAACTGCAGGAAATCTTGGGAGCGTGTACAAGCAAAACACGGGGAGAGGCAGAATGGGAATGCATAAAGGTGAGCCTTCGAGGCACTCTTTTTAATGGAAGCAAGGTTTTGCTGGGTCCAGCTTAATTATGGGGTGTTAGGCTTCCCGTGTGTTCAGTGCCCTCATTTTTATGCATATAATATTGTAAGTTTTGTAGGTACCTGAAGAGAATGCATGTATTTGTATATCGCTGTAGGATCAGATTGTGTACATAACTCAAGGCTTTCCTCACAGAAAAAGGAAATCCAGAGGAGTATCTGGGCTGGCAGGAAGGTGAAGACTTGTGTGTACAGCTGAATCTGGTTTTCTTGAATATGTTTGGCTAACCACAGCCCCACCTTCAGCTCCCTGCTTTTGTATATCTTGGGTGATGAAACAGATCTTCAGTCAATTCTAAGGTCTTGAGTAACACTTCCTGCAATGGAGTCTTTTGGAGTTACGAGTATTCTGGTCTTCGTGACCTGCCTTTTTTTCATGACATTCTGGAGAAAGACCTCTCAGAGTAAGAGGCTGCCTCCTGGCCCTTGCCCGCTCCCCTTGATTGGAAACTTTCTGCAGCTGGATACCAAGAATTTCCCCAAATCTCTGGAGAAGGTAAGCAGGCACAATGGATGCCGTGCCTAATTGACTGCTGTGCTATACAGAGCTAGGTGTTGACATCAAATATGCAATATTAGAGTGCTCCTTAAAACTGAGTGGGAGCTAATCCTCTTGTGCAATACAATTTGAAAGGTTAGAATGCAAATGTGGCCTCTTCCAGCCCTTTCCAACCCTATAGTTCAAGGGAATGCATTACAATTGCAGAAAGGGACAAGAAGATGCTGTGTGTAAGACTGTCAAGTCAGGCTCATCACCAATTCTGCCTCCTCTTAACTGGGAGAAGATCCGATTGAATTTGGATCAGGCAGAAATGCTGCAAGAAGCTCAGGCTGGGCACCCTTTTCCTTCCTGACTGACTAGGAGTATCGTTTCAGAGAAAGAACCTGTGGTGGTGTTTGAGTCTCATGCAGTTGAGTGAAACTCAGAGAAGTAGGGCAAGAGGGGAGGAATGAGAAGGAAGTCAATATAGAAGAAGAAGGGGTGGGAGAAAAGGCCTCTGGAAGCAACCCCAGATCTGTCTCTGCCAGATACAGTTCTGGCAGAAAAGTCTTTACTCTCCAGTATCTTGAGCACATACAGTTGGAAAAGGGGTGAGGGAAAGAGAACTGGGGGATAGTCTCACTTTGGATGAAGCCCTATTCATTGCCTACAAAGGTCCTGAAGACATGGTTTTGCCAGCAGGCCTGGGGATCCCAGGTTGTTGTGGAGCCCATCAAGTGGTTTGTCTGAATTGTATTGTTGCCACCAGGGGGGTGGGGGTGCTGTGGGTTTTGTATTTGGGGTTTTATTTTTGTAAGCTACCCGGTGTCACAGTGAGCTGGATGGCTATATAGATCTTTTTTAACAAACAAACAAACAAACAAGTAGCACCTAACAGGATGACCCAAAGGAATGTGGCTGGAGACCAAACGTCCCCCTTTTAGAAAGCTCCCAGAGTGACTTAAATGGTTACAGCAAATTAATAGTCCCTTCATACAGGTTTGAAGTCTAAAAAGACATGATAAAGGAGAAAGATAACTCAGGCACAATTCTTCCTGTAACACTTGAGTGGACAAACTTTTTCAGTCAAGAGCTACAAGAGGTAACAAGTTTGGGGCCACTGGGTGGGGTAAGACTGAAAAAAACAAGGTTATGAGGCCAGAACCAAAAGTATGAGAGGATACCCTTTTATGTTTTGAATATCATTTTATTCCTCCTAATCCCCATCTCTTCTCCCTCTTGCTAATACCTCTCACTCCTAAATTAGTGGGCTGCAGGGAATTCTTATCAGCAGATTTGAAAGATAGGACCAAAGGTTGCCCACCCCTATTCTAATGGCCAGCTCTGATAAAGGGGGAATGAGGCCCAAATGAAATCACCACACATCCCCCAAACAATGGTCCTGCTGTCTTTAATCATAGTTTGTCCTCATGGAGGAGGGAGGGAGGCCCCCAGTGGAGCAGAAATTAGGGAGATGGCAGTTCAATGCACCTCACAGCCCTACTGTCAGGGTCAGGCTCGCTTCGCAATAAGACACGGACTCAATGAGTATTAAGGATTTCCGGTTTATTGGAATGGTGGCTGACAGAACGAAAAACGGGAACGGGGGTGCGGTGGTGAGGCGCCCTGTTTATACCCTCTTTCGGGGTCCCGTGCTTCTCCACCCTTCATTGTCCCTAATCCCCCTTGATGGGTGCCTTGATGGTTGCGTGGGCGTTTTCCCGGTGTCTTCCCTTGTCCTCTTGATTCCAGTGTGTCCTCCAGGGCACCAGGTGCGGCTTATCTCTGCTTATCGGAAGCCCTTCTTTTCGGCTGTATATGAGTCCATGGGTGTGGGTGCTTTGGGTGCTTGTTTTAATCTCTGATTTAATTATCTCCTTCCTCTATTCCTTTATGATCATGATCTACGTTGTGAGGCTCTTTGTGCCTTTCAACGAGGTCATGACACCTACCAACTGTTCCAGAGGGGACAAATCATGATAAGATTTACTATCTTGATCCTGTGGTCCTCAGTAGAGAGCATATTCTACTTCTACACAGCTGGATCTTTAAGTTCTTGTGACTGACAACAGCTCTGATGGGGACCTGGTCTTTTGAATCACACAGTACTGTAGTTAGATCTTTTAAAATCCTACAGAATAAAGAGGATGTGCTGCCTACTGATGGCCAAAAGAAGTGGTTGCCATATATCCTGCATCAGTAGCTGTCTGATTGAAGAATGCATTAGCAGCCTTGTATGAATAGCTCTCAAACAAGAGAAGGCTACCTGTGGTCTTCAAAGCTCTAGGAAAGCTGTATGTGCATGATAGCTTTCAGTTTTTAAGAACAACCTTGGTCTTAGTATGGCCAAACGAAACTAAGTCATGCCATAGCTTATGGTTTCTCCTCTACAGCTAAGTCAGAAGTATGGACCAGTATTCACCATCTACTTGGGCTCTACACCAGCTGTGGTGCTGTACGGACATGATGTAGTGATGGAGGCCTTGGTTGCACAAGGAGAGGAGTTTGGTGGCAGAGGAGAATCTCCCATACTTATGAAAACTGCCAATGGAACAGGTTTGTTTTGAGGAACTAAATACAAAAGAGGCACAAATCTATACAGGCATGATCATCTCTTCAGACAGAACAAGAGTAGATTTCAGAAGACATCCTTTCCTGCCTCAGTGACTGCTTCTTCAGCCACACATTACCCCCAACCTCAACAGCATGGGTAGGGAATCCCTGTAGCCCTCCAGATATTGTTGAACTATAACTCCCAGCAATCCTTACTATTGGCTAGGCTCCCTAGAGTCACTAAGGTTTGTGGTTTAGCAACTGCCAGAATGCTACAAATTCCTCATCACTTCTTTAGAGACCACTCTCATTGGATGTCTCATAGACCCAGCTTTGTCCAATGGACCCACCCCCTCCCCCCGATTCCCCCATAGATAGGGGAACAGTGACAGTTGATTGATCTTCAGATTCATACCATACATTTTCTCTGAGGTGGCTTAAACAGAAGTGTTCTAGAGTATTCCCACAACCCTGTGAGACAGGTTGGGCTGAAAGAGAATGATTGGTCCACAGGCATTTACTGAACTGCATGGTCTAGTAGGAACCTGAATGTGAGTCTTTCCAGTCTAACATTTTAGCCACTACACCACACTGTTTCTCCATCCTGAACTGTACAGATGCCAAGAATCAAGGGAAACTGAATTTCAGGTGGAACTACATATTCCATAAAATGATGCTCTCTTATTTATGTATTTATGTATTTATTTATATTTCAAATTTTGTCACCACCTATCTCCCTCAAAAGAGGGACTTTGGGCAGTTTACAGTAATTTTATCTGTCAAACTATCATCTAACCCAAGCCACCAACTGGTCTGAGAGGCAAATCAAGTCTGTCTTTCCAACCATTTGCCCACTCAGAGCCTACTTGTTCATTGCTTGGTCCTGATTTCTTCGTTATCTCCCAAGTGTATTTTGACATTTAGGAGCAAAGAAAAGGAGAAAGATAAACCCGCCATACACATTACCTTGACAGTGGAAAGCAAGGGAGGAAGGCACTATGGGCTGGTCAGCTATTCCAGATTGTGTAAAGATTAATTAAGGAGTGTGTGTGTAAAGATTAATTATGAGACAAAATATGGAAGTTCAGGTCAAAGAATAGTAAGCCGAAGGGATAGTAATTCCGTTTCCTTTGATGTGGTGGTCAAGCTTTTTTAGAGCGGGTAAAGGAGGCACCCTGGGCCCCTTGCATGGAGATGTCCACCTAAGTCTCATTGTGTATTTGAAATGTTCAGATGGCTATTTCATTCAAGGTAGCCAAGCTAATAAGTTAAAACAGTGTTTTTCAACTCCCAGAATTAAAGTTGCCAAGTTTGAAAAACACTGAGTTAAAATACACCAGCAAGCATTATTTCAAGTCTCCCCCCTCACCATTACTTGGATATTGACTTCAGTATATAAAAAGAAATGGAGAAAAAATTACATTGAGTGGGACGTAGTGAGAAAAATGTGTGGAGGGGGAAATCCTCCAATGAACTTTCTGCCCCAGGTTTCTCAAGGTCTTAAAAAGACCCTGGAGGAGGTGGGTGGGTGTAGCTCAGCCTCAGTTGAAGACAGCTGAATGCCGAATGCCATGCTTGTCCTTCAGTCTGCCCTATTTAGTTATTATCAACTGCTCATCTGCACTGAATTCCCTTCTAAAGACATTATGAAAGGCACAATGTCCAGGAGAGGCATTTCACAACAAAAGAAAGAGATCAAAATGTACATGAAAGAGCCGAAAACAACCAACCAGCAGCCCTTCTCCAGTGGAGAAGAGGAAGATGAGACCAAGGCACAAAGAGGATTCTAACTCTGTCAAGCATTTAGCTGAAGAATTTAAACAAGACCTGAAGCTGAAATGGGAGAAATCTTTTACCTCAGTAAAGAAGATTTAGTATGTATATCTGAAAGAATTAATAAACAGTTTAAAGACTTATCAAGGAAAATACTAGATGTTGCTCAGATAGCTAGTCAAGCTCTAGCCTAAAAAAGATTGAAGACTGAAGAAGACATTATGGATGTTAAAATATCTCTGACGGATGTGGAAGATCATGACAGGCAAAGTAACTTCCAAATTAGAGGCATCAGTGAAAAAGCTGACAACATTAACATGATAGATTATCTAGTAACAAAACACAATGATCTCTTCCCAGGTGTTCATTTGTCTAAAAAGGACATACAGTACAACCCCCACACTTGCAAAGCTGAAAAAATCAAGATACTGTAAATAAGTTTCCAAATGAACCTACCAGAGATAAAATTATTCAGGAAACCCATGAGCTGAAGGAAATAAACTGGGGAAGAGACAAGGCCTTATTTTTTTCAAGACATCCATCTACTTTAGAATTGCACTCAAGCCTCTAACAGAACTATTGGTAGAAGTGGAAATTTGTTATGAATGGAGATTTCCATTTAAACTTAAGTTTGAAACCACAAGTAGAGATCATTGTTACTGATTTTCAGTCCAGGACATGAACAAAACTCTGGGAAACTTTGATGCCAACAAAATTTGATGCCAACAAAAGGAATGATCTGGTAGATGAAATCATGCAGATGCAGTACAGCTGCAAAAGGAAGATTATAGATGAAGCAGGATTTAAACAGAAGCAATAACAGAAGGGAAAAATAACAAAACAAACTTTATATTGACCAGTTAAAGATCTAGCATACTATGTAAAACTTTAACTTGCATAAGGATTTAAAAAAATATTCTTCAGGTATAGTTGTGTACTGTCAGCCTCCCAGGTAGACCAGACAGGAACCACAACAAGATGAGCTAATTCTACTTTATTGTAAGGCTACATAACAAGATCTTGCAATCTGAAAGTACAATTCTCCCGCCATCTCTTTTTACAGCTTGATAAATTAGGGCAGATCCTTTCTAAGTTTCTTCTTCCCGTTATGCAGCTGCAGGCTCCTCCCCCTTTTATCTAATTGTTCCTAGATAGTATCTCTTCCCCTCGTCTCTCAAGGCCATTCCTACATACCATTACATATACTTTATAAGGCAGGGAGGGGATGAGGGCGCAGCAAAAATCTTCCCCACTTAGACCAGGAAGCATCTCGGTGATCTCTTGTTGAATTTCTGTAGGTTCACTTCTGATCTAAAATTGAACAGGGAGGGGCATTGGGTAGGAAAAGAAACATGGTTATTAAGAGTTTAGTAAAAGGGAAAGATTTGTTGGGTGGGAATGGATATGAAAAGAAAAAGCAAGAAGATAATTGATATAAGCAATAAAAGGTTTATGCTCACAGGTCCAGAATAAATTCAGATTATTTTATAGGATGCAAGGGGAGATGGGCGGTAGCAAAATTTGAATAATAAATAAATATAAATAAATAAATAAAGCAGCAGCAATGGTATTTGATGAGTGATAGCTGTAAATTGAATATTAGCAGGTTAGGGGCATAATAAAAACATACAGAATATTTAGATATGTAACAACCTTTCCCCCTTCATTTCTTATGTTACACAAAATGTATAGGATAGACAGTGTCAAAGACCAATATTTTAATGAACAATATTTTGCTGTAGGCACTAATAAGCCAAAGCAATTTTATTTTATTTGCTTATTACTAATAAGCATATAAATAAGTAATAAGCAATTTTATTTGAAGGTGGTTTAAACTTTAAAGTACAAATACGATTGAAGGATAACAATGTAAGTATTTGTATTTGTATTTATCAAGGGGCAATGTATCTGTCTCTTTTTGAAAAATTAATACTAAATGGTCACAGAACCTAAGGATGTAGTTTCAAAAATTTATCAGATTTTATTTGAAATAGATTATGGTGAATCTATCACAGGGCTAAAAGAAGTACTATGAAGTACTATGTAAAAGACTTATACATACAGGAACAATTAGACAATAATACTTGGCAGTCTCTGTGGTAGCATGAACGACTTTTATCAGCATCCATACAGGAAATACGTACTTCGGTGGTATCAAACCCCAATACAAATCTCACATGTATCTTCTTAATATTCAGTGAGATGCTGGCTGTAAACTGAAGGGAACATTCTTTCACCTTGAGTGGGAATGTGATAAAGTATCAGACTTTCAGAAGAATGTGTTTAAAGAAATGTCTTACATAACCAAAAACAAAGATTCAATTATCTCTGAAGCTAGATTAGCTACACATATTTGGCCAGAATAAAGAACTGCAAAGTAAAAAATTCTTATAGTTTTTTTTTCTTTTAGCAGACAAATTAATTACTGCTAAACAATGGAAGCCAGTTTGGTGTATTGGTTAAGGCACCAGGCTAAAAACTGGGAGACTGTGAGTTCTAGTCCTGCCTTACGTACAAAGCCAACTGGGTGACCTTGGGCCAGTCCCTCTCTCTCAGCCCTAGGAAGGAGGCAATGGCAAGCCTCTTCTGAAATCCTGCCAAGAAAACTGCAGGGACTTGTCCAGGAGTCAACATTGACCCAAAGGCACAAATTAAAAAACAACAACAATAGAAATATCTGGATATTTCAGTGGATAGATGACTTGATAAGATCTGATCAGTAGCTTTACTTGAAAAATCTCTGATAAAATCCATTGTATGGCAAGCCAAAGTAGTGAAGTCCACTGTTTTAGAAGGAATGGTGGAATTTCATTGTTTCATAAGAGATGAGCATCCTGGAAACAGCTTGTATTAAACATTATGGGCATGTTAAAATGTAAGAGAATTATGTAAGTTTTTGAAATTAAAATAAACATTTAATTTGGGGGAAAATAGAGGTCCATGGTTGACTTTTTTTTCCCCCAAAACCAAGCACAGTCCAAAATGGAGTCCACTGGTTGGTAGTTACGGTATTTGTTCTCCTGCACAAGCTTCCAGGTCTGATATATGGTTTGAAGGAGCTCGAGTAGCAAATGATGAACAAGACTGAGCAGCTGTTGGTGATCATAGAGAACACTGTTGGATCAGAGGGTCAGAAAGATTAATTATTTCCATAGTAGAACATTGCACATTGCATTACCTCATATTTCTCCATCAAAAACATTGGATAAGCAGCACAAGAAATTTTTCATTAACATTATGAAAAATACACCTGCAGTGCAATGTATTTTAAGGAATCCAGTAGCAACATTCTTATCTTTGTGGGCCCTCTGTTCTTCCTTTCATTGCATTTCTTTGGGTCTGTTCTACTCAGGAATTGGCTTCAGCAACGGGGAAACATGGAAACAACTCCGTCAGTTTGCAGAGACTACACTAAACATGTTGGGCATGAGCCAGAATATTGAGAAGAAAATCCAGGAGGAGACTGGTTTCTTAGTGGAGAGACTAAAGAGCACAAATGGTAAGAATTTAGTTCCCCACCCCAGACCACATGAGATGGACTTCTCTAGCAAACCTCTTGAACTAGACTCAAGAAGCAAAAGTCAGAGAAGTAAGGAAAAGGCTAGGAACACTTGGAGAGTCTCAAAATGTATCATGGATCAATAAGCAAAAAGCTCAACCACCCACCAATTAAAACTTAGAACCTCTCTCCTTAGATTGGAGTTTAGTCATCCAGGAGGTTCAGCCCTCCAAGTTGCTTTCCCCATGCATTGTGCCTGCTTTGGAAATAATGTATTTGTCCATTGGCAGGAAGGACATTTGAACCTACCTGCTTCCTCAGCCAGACAACAACCAATATCCTATGTTCAGTTGCCTTTGGGAAACGCTTTAATTATGAAGACAAGGATTTCCTGAGATTCCTTCACTTATTGGATGAAAATGCGCACCTTCAATCCTACACAATGACAAAGGCAAGTATAGGAGGGATCATCCAATGGAATTTCCATTCCAGTTGTAAGGAAGGCCAGGACAGCTTCTGTAAAAGATTGGAATGACCTTGGGCCAGTCCCTCTCTCTCAGCCCAAGAGCCAATCAGGTGTAGTAGGAGAGTTCTAATCCTGCCTGAGGCATGAAAGCCAGCTGGGTGATCTTGGGCCAGTCACTCTCTCTCAGCCCAACTCACCTCACAGGGTTGTTGTTGTGGGGAAAATAGGAGGAGGAAGGAATATTAGGTATGTTCGCCGCCTTGAGTTCTTTATAAAAATAATAAAGGTGGGATAGAAAATAAGATAATAAGATAATAAAATAAATAAAATAAATAAAATAAATAAAATAAAATAAAATAAAATATGGACAGAAGAAGAATCAGACCTTTGGAATTCCTCTCCCCGCTGCAAAAGAATAAATGTTGAAATATCCAGGACAAATAGTTCACTGATTAAAAACAGTGTCAGCTATTACTGTGGAGCAAGAATGACCAGCAAATCTAATCCAGGGTGCTTCAAGAGTGTTCCTAGCGGTATCAGTTCAAAGGCACTGGGTGTAGCTATTCAGTCTCTTCCCCCTTGATGAAGTTTCTCTGAAAGAAAAGTTATGTAAGTCATAGGAGGGTTATAAATGGAGGACAACATTGTCTGGATCCCTTAAAGTCCCATGATTATGATAGGACAACTAGGCAGAAAAAGCCTCATTTGGAAACACCCTATAATAAAGAAATGGGAAAGAACAATGGATTCTGCTATGGAGTTTCTAAAGCTGTCTGTCCTTCCTTAGAAACAAGGTGGTACTACCCTCTTACAACCAGGGGTGACTTCAGAGAGAATGAGGAATAGCTTCTTGTGAGAAATAGCAGTTGGAGATGAGGAAAGGTGGAGAAACTGTGGTTCAAAACTAATTCACTGATCCAGACACAAATGGTGTGTTCTTCTCTGTTTCTTGTAATGGTCCTGCCTCTATGAATATAACCATTAAGACCAGACACGGATCATCAATATAATAGATTCTTCCAAAAAGCCAAGATGGAGAAAATGTACCCAAAGTAGCAAGAAATATATCCCCATTCAGTATAGACTCAAATGCTATTCTATTTCTTCCCTTCCATCTTTATTTACTGTACTTAACTTGGACTCCTTGGGATCCAAGATGAAAACCTATGTGCTCAGTGCCCCACAACCCCCACAAAATAATTCCCCTCTCTTCAGTTGATATCTCAGAATCCCCACATCCAGCACATAAAGAGGTGGGGGGAAGTCTCCTTCCTTGGTCCCAGTGATGGGTCTGGAGCTGATTGGACTCCAAATCATCCTTCTTTAGTATCCTAAGCTGAAACATCACCCTAATCATATGAATTTTATCCACAAAAAATAAAGAAAAATAATTAGATTTTTAAAAAGAATACATTTACATATGCCTAGAGCATCATTGTGACTTTCTCCCGTTGTCTTCACAGCTCTATAATATTTTTCCAACAATCTTGGATTATCTTCCTGGATCTCATCAGAAGATATTTAAAAATACAGACGAGTTAAAACAGTTTGTTTCAAGGCAGGCGAAAATGCACCAGGAGACTCTACAGCCTGAGCATCCAAGAGATTTCATCGATGCCTTTCTTATCAAAATGGAGCAGGTAATGGGGCCCAAATGGTTTCTAAGGCAGCTCCTTTGCTGTTCTGGCCAAAGGTCAGCCTTGTTCAATGGTTAGAGTATCAGACCATGGTAGCAGGCTGACTGAGGGAGTTAAGAAGCCAGACTCCATGAACACAGATCTGCATTCTCCACGTTACATTTTCTAGACCAGAGATGATGGGGCGGGGGGGAATATGCATGTTCTAATGTATGGTGGCAACAGATGATAGCACCTGATCTGTAAAAAGCTGAGTAGGGTTGGACCTGAGTAGAACTAGATGGGAGAGTACTAAGAAAGCCCAGAGCTGTAGATTAGACTGGGAAATTTTAAAAATCCCAGAAAAAGCTAGTGACAGATAACATCTGTATTGCAGAAGAGAATACCCAGTGTACTAATTTATATTGACGATCAATGGAAGGGAGAAGAAAAAGAGGCTGTCTGAATGAAAAGAGAGATAAATTCCTTTCTTTTTCATCTTGTTCCTGCCACTAATTCTACCAGTACTACTGGACTGAAGAGGAGGGGGAAAGGCGAGTGTGTTTGTGCGTGGCAGAAAAGTACTAGTAGATTTGGAATGTAGGGATCTTTTGGCTGTTCACAGTAAAAAAAAAGTGTGAGAGAGGAGCCTAAGAGTTTGGGAAGGTAGCAATTCAATATGGGTCAGTTCTTTAATGCTCGATCCCAGGCTGTGCTTGAAAACCCTTGCACCATTGGCATGTCTTTCTATAATCAAAAGAAAATCTCACTGTACGTGTACGAGAAAGCACAAATGAAAGAGTTATTGCATGTTGTTTAAGGTTTTGAACATTAAGAATGGTTCTGCAGTGGACACAGTGGGACTATGTGGTAAGATTCTCATTGGTGAGAACGCTTGCCTCCCGGCTCCCCAACTCTTCCTCCTCCTCGGTGAAGCCCAGGTGCCATGGCACCTGGCCCCATTTCATCCTGTTTGACTGACCCAGTAAAGATGGTGGCTGCAAGGAAGGGCTCCACTAAATTGTAAAACATATTTTCTTAAAAACTAAAGCACTACGTCTCAGCCATAGGCATCCAGCAGAGACAATAGTTCGTTTGGCTTGCATCATTACATCATTGTATAAATGACACTGCTTGTGTAAGATACTACATTCATTACATTTGTCACATCATTTGCACAACAATTATATGTGCAGGATGTCACTTGCTGCTTTTGCTCCCCTTGCCCCCAGTGACCGTGGTCTCAACTTCCACCAAAGCAGTTCTCTCTTCTCAATTGTTCAGCATTTTCCTGACCAGTTTGGAGGAAAAGAATTAAAAAGGAGAATTAAATTCCCTTCCTGTCATGCTTTTTTGTATGGGGAACAGGTGGAGGAGTGGGTGGAAAGAGTTGAGCTGGAATTTAATTGCCAGTGGAGCAGCAGCACTCAAATGGAAAATAGGTTAAATATCACCTTCCCCACCATCTCCCTTTCCTGCTCAGCTGAGGAATGCCTGAGGCCAGCACAAATGTTTAAAGGGATTTTTTTTCAACTTTTTAAAAGATGTCAGGCAGACCAGGGAGGGGTGATGGTGGTTTGCCTTCAGACTTCTTTTGCCCCTATCTCTAAATGTCACAGGTATGTTTTGAAGAAGGTATGTATAGAGGACTGTGCCCTTAGGTTCCAAAACTGGTTCCCCATCTCTAGAGAATAGACTGGGCTTGGATTTCTGAGAAGGACTGGTACTGCACAAACACCCTGAAAGCTATTCTGCATGCGTTTCTTTTTCATCATTAAGACACCAAGCTGTAATTTAGCTGTTCTGAGTTCATTCATGGCTGGAATACCATGTATCCAAATGAAAATACTGTTGATTAAAACGTTCCAATCCGGATGTTAATCTCTGGATTAACATGTGAATATACTTCAGTAATATGTGAGATTGGAGATAGAGGTGCCTGTATGCACATCTGTGATTGAATTCACATTACATTAAGCCAGTGTTTGCTTAAGGATACTTTGCTGAATAAACCACAGCTGGTTCATAGAACACATTAAGCCTTAAATTATGACTTACAAATCTCAATGGGTTCATACAACATGCTAAGCAAAAAATTAAGAAATCACATATGCAGATGTGTGAATTCAGCCATTGTGTGATGGAAACTGTAAACGCATATGGTGGAGTTATTTTGTGTAAGTTAACATGCCTTTCTAAACATCTGTCCTCTATTCTGACACTTTGTACAGGAGAGACAGAACAGTTACTCTGTCTTTGATCTCCAGAGTTTGGTGAGGAGCACGTTAGACCTTTTCACTGCAGGGGCAGAATCCACCAGCCTTGTCCTGAAATACGGACTCCTGGTTCTCATGAAGTACCCCAAAGTACAAGGTAGGATAGCACTATTGGCTCTGCCTCTTCAAGCATGCAGAGAAGTGCACTGTCCATGGTGAAAACAAATGGAAACTCAGAAGACCTACCTTTCAGTGCTCAAACAAAAGGATTTTTTAACTTTTTAAAATAAAAATACAAATATTAAAAATACAAAATTAAAAAGAAACTAATGACAGAAACAAAAGCAAGTTGAAGGAAAAACCGAATAAAAAAGTGAGAGTCTATAGATAGAATTATTGTTCATTCAGTCGCTGCTTAGTTTTGAAGTGTTCTGCAGCAAATACATGTACAATTTTGTCAGAATTTTGCTTAAGCTTTGTAATCATTCATTCATTCATTCATATTTTGAATTTAGTCACTGCTCATCTCACTCACAGAGTGACTCTGGGTGGTGACTAAATGAATAAATGGTTAGTGACAGAAAACATTATTCTTACATTTTGCATACATTGTCTTACTCTTAGCTGGATACTTTGACAAAATGGGACATGCAGGTCAAAATTCAGAAATAGTCTGATAAACAGGACTCATTACATACAGTACACTGACAAAACGTTGTTGAAAAGCCAAGAAATGCCGTGGCATTTTACCTGTCACATTCCACTGTATCAGAATATTCTCAGGTGCTCTTGATATGGAGAACTATGCAGACATCCAGCCCAAGATATCTTTGCACAGCTATGGAGCCTTCTTTGCAGGGAAGCTTGTGTTACAACTCAAACATTTTTACATCCAGAGAAAGTTCTTCAAGAAATTGATGGTGTGATTGGCCCATCACAAAGGGCCTGCATGGCAGATCTTGATAAGATGCCCTACACAGATGCCGTAATCCACGAGATTCATCGGTGCCTGGCTCTTGTACCACTGAATGTGCCACGTGCTGTGATCAAGGATACATTCTTCAGGCAATATCTCATTCCCAAGGTGAGTCTAGCTCCTATATATGATCCGCAACTAGAGCTAAAACTATTCATATCAATGTAATACACCACTGTGGCTGCATCCAGTCTCACTGCAACTCTACGCGTGGCTGGCAAGTACCCCTTTGATTATATCCACATAACACTTGCTAAAGGAGTCAGAATAAGCTTTTGAGGGCTGTAATTTTCCAAAGGCTGGTGGTAGTTACCAGCAAGAGAGCTGTTTCTATGGGGTACCAAAACCATGAATCTCACCCTCTCATATTACATACCTGGGATTACCCTCCTTACCCTTAGGCTTCAGAGCAAGTCTATGCAAGCCAATTTCAATTATCTCAGAATAACAACATTCCACAAGCCACTTCCTTTCCCTGCTGTTAGAAGAACCCTATCTTATTTCCCTAGATGAATGTTTGTTTGAAAAATCCCACAGAACACGTCTACCTGCCCACAGTACATTCTATGCTTTCAGCAAAACAGATTCAGTGGACATGTATCAACAGATTGCTTGAAACATGCCATACCCTAGACAATGTTTAAATTTTAGAAGAAAAAAAATCCAGAAACCTGCTTTTCATCCCAGTAGTAGGAATCAACTAGATATTTTATGTCTTGGTGGGTTTTTTTTAAATATTTACTCATTTATTTATTTGATTTCTATAGCCGCCCATCTCAGCAACTGACTCTGGGCAGCTTACAATATGTGGCTGAAATTTGTCGCCTCCCACAGAGATGACTCTGCCATTGAAGGATTATGCAGTTGGTCCATGTTTGTGTCTGTTCTCCAGTAAAAACTGCAGCCACAGAAGGATTTTGCTCCATCCCTTTCTTGAATGGGATTTTATTGTTGGTCTTGCCACTGTATTTTGATTCTTTTTATGGGTAACCTGCCTTGAGATCAATGGGAAAGAGAAATAGCAACCTTCCCCAACCAGGTATACATTGTGCTGTTTGATCTGAAACTCCCAGAATTCTCTGTTGGTCGTGCTGGTTAAGAATTCTGGTGGTTGTAATCAGGGTCATTTTACAATACGTATCAAAGCATCAGTGGTGCATATTATTTGCTTTAGAGGGGTATCAATCCTCAAACCAATTATCCTAGCACCAAGACAGACCCATTCTGGTATATGTGCATTTCTGCCAGAATGTTTTTCTTTCTTTCTTGGAAAAGAATCTCTTCTTCAATGTTGAGCTTGTCGTTGTTCAACTAGGGAACTACCGTATTTCCTGCTCTGAAGTCCTCCTTGTATGACAGTAGAGAATTCCCCAACCCACAGCAGTTTGATGTTGGGCACTTCTTGGACAAAAAGGGAGCTCTGAGAAAGAGTGAATTCTTCATCCCTTTTTCCACAGGTAAAGATATCCTAATTTTAGAGCTGAAATTATGGGAGAAAATCATGTTAATGCCTGTACTTTCCTAGATCAAATGTATATTTTATTCACATTTTTGCAAAACAGAAATAGAAAAGTAGCCAAACACATTTCCAAATGAATGTAGAATTACCTTAAATGTCAAAAATAGCTATTAGATGCCCAGGGCTTTCCCCATACTAAGTTTGCTCAATCTGACATCCCAACTGTTGGGCATTTTTAAGCAAGCTGCCACAAAGAAATTATTCTTTCTCCATTTTTACTTGCAGGCAAGCGGGTCTGTATGGGCAAGAAATTGGTAGACATCGCAGTCTTTGTGGTCCTGACTACTATTCTGCAGCATTTTACTCTGAAGCCACTGGGGGATCCTGATGATCTTGATATATCACCAACAGCTGGTTTTCTGACAGTTGCCCCCAAATCCTACCAGCTCAGTGTTGCCCCTCGCTAAACAGAATCAATTACCCAACCATATTTTCTGCTAATACTGCAACTGTTTTCACGTCAGGCTTTGACGTTTCTAATCCAGCATCTGACACATACAGTAATGCTTGAAAGTAAAGTCATTTATTCGAATGCTTAGTTGCCCTTTAAAATACATGATCTTCAAAAAGGTGAAGTATAAATGTTTAAATAAATTTTTTAAAAATGAAAAACAGATTTTGAGCAAGTGATGATTGCAAGAGATCCATGAGATGCACCTCTCCTAGGCAACGGGTAAAGGGAGAGGCAGAAAAAGCCTTGTTCTCTCCCTGTGTGCTTTATTTATTTGTTTATTATTTGAATTTATACAGCCACCCACTTGACATATAAGAAAATAGCATAAGAACATAAGCAGTGCGCTGCTGGAGCAGATCCCAGGCTCATCTAGTCCAGCTGCCTGTACTCACCGTAGCCAATCAACTGCACAACGAAGCCCATTAGTCTCCCAGCAGATGGCCTTCAGAGGCAGTCACTCTGTTATAGTACCTTGCCTGAAGGGTATAGCACTGGCTCCATATACTTTTTAATGAATTACTTCTCTAAGAAAAAACAAAAAAAGGTCTGGCTTCAAAAAAGGGTTGGACCAGCTTATGGAAATCTTGGGGATCAATGGCTATTAGTGTTGATGGAAGAGTGACTGCTTCTGAAGGCCTGCTAGGACACTAGTAGGCTTCCTTGTGCAGTTGGTTGGCCGCCATGAGAACAGATGGGCCAGGGTCAGATCCAGCAGAGGACTACTTATGTTCTTACGAATTTATGTTCTTGCAAAAAGGACTGTTTCTCTAAAGAACTGAAGAAAAGGAAGGAATTGGCTCATATCTGTTAATCCTAATTAGCCTTGAAAGTTTGTTTACTACCTCAACAGCTAATAAAAATATTTTAATTACAAGTCAGAGAAAGGGATATCTACTAATACTCAATGATAAGTTATTGCTCAATAATGTATATATTTAGTCCCTTTGGAGTTAATTAAGCTTTGGAATGCCAGAATCCATTTATTCTCTTTCTTAATGTTTTTCAATACAAATGTTGTTCTGTTTCACAGATCAACATTTTAAATCTGAAATCTATTATATTCCTTTCACATACTCAGAACAATCCACACACTCGGCTCTGCTTTGCTTTCTCTCCCACACAAACCTGGGCAAAGCAGATGTGTCAGCATCTAACTGATTTTAGCTGATCTTGGGGTCAAACTAAGCAAGGTTTACCCTGATTAGAGCTTAGAAGGGTGATCATCAGGGAATCCCTGAACTCTAGAATAGATCAGGAAAGTAAAAAGTAAAAATCCTAGAAGTCAGTGACAAGCCATTCTATATTGTTGCCAAGAAAAAACATGGATGTGTCAGGCTCATTTTGAGGGAATCTTAGCCTTGCTAGAGAAAGCAGCAGAGCTTGTTAGGAAGATTCAGATGACTGAGGCAATGGCTGGGTCTCAGCCCTGTCTAAGGCACAGAAGACAGTGGGGACATTGTCCTCAGCGATGGCTACCCTTAAGTCTAATCAGTCAACATGCCTTCAAGTATCCCAAAATAAGTTCAATAACATTGCAGCTGGTGAAGATGATATTATAATGTGTTTCACAAATATCAAAATAGTCATCGAAAGACCGTATGATGAATATGCTCCAATCCTTGACCAATTAGAGGCTCATTGGTAAGTGACACCAGCACCAATTCAATGTGTATCCTATTTTTCTGAAACTATATATTACCTGAAAAGAGAAAGTGCAACAAATGGGTCACATTTGCATAGGAATAGCAGCAGGTACATCTGCAAAGTACTGTATTTTAACAGAAAAGTACAATCCCTTATTGATACCCTTAGTTTAGCATCCATCACCAGCTCTTGCAAAGACCTTGATCTCAATTCATTTTGCTATTATATGGATTGCATCCCCCGTTGGACAAAAGCATTATTTAAAATAGCGTTTCTGAGGCTTCAGTCCACTTCACTTTTGTATAATAGTAGAATTATTTCTGTAGAGAATTACTGTTGGCTACCATATATTTAGTTCAGTATGCTATAATACAATTTCCAGTACCACCAGCAACTTCTGTTACCTGTAAGATTTCCAGTTTTCAAAATTCATATACTTCTTCCAAAGATGCGTATAAATCACTGTTAATTGTTATATTGGCCAAGACATGCAAATTTAAAAGTAGCGGGAAACTATTTAACAGAGCATGCATATTCTACTATTTAAAATCTTCCACTGATCTACACACATAAGACCATGTGCGTAGGGAAAGCTAAACGCTGTTTCAAGAATATTTGAAAAGTTGTTGCCTTACCTAATAGAATACATAACAATATGGATTTTTTTGCCCTTGCTTGAACTAGTATGTACTAATTTAAGAGCAAAGAAAATATATGCAAGAATATTTGGTCAGATTTTCCTGCAATTTATGCATCATAACTGTATATTTACCTTTTCCATTTATATGATCAAGACATATTAACCCATCTCTCCGTTCCTTTTTAATTTTAACTTTATTTTGTTTGAAGGTGGCCTTTTTAATTCAAAAAGATCTATTTAATTTAAAAACAGCCAGACCTCACTGATATTAATAACTAGCTTTCTGTTACTTGCCTGATGAGATTTTTTTTTCTTTCCAATACCAAGAGAAATTTAGGACTGGATTACCTGTTGTTTGGGTTGTGTCTAAAAGGACATAACTGAGTTAATTCACTTTGGAAGATCAAAAGCACATACCACCTCCCCAGTTTGCTATCTATATAATGCAACAACGATATCTTCGCACGAAACTCTGGTATAGTTTTGTACACCGCAGATTAAGGAACGAAGAGGAACTTCTCTACAGCACCTCTCAAACTTATTTTACTAATCTCATCAGGCAGATTATGGACCCCTATCGCTATGTGTCCCAACTAAACTGTGGAGGTGACTAAGGACCCCTTTGCATAATCGACAACATTTGGACCCTATCCATGCTCTCCACCTTTTACAGCTGCCCAATGGCAAACTAGAAGGCGGAGCTTCCGGCGTCGGTTGCTAAGACAAGCACGTTTCTTTCCTTAACAACGGCAAGGAGGCTGGCTTTTGGGGTCGAAGTGACGCAGGTGAGATGTACCACCGAGTGTTCGTTTTGGGCTCCCGGCGTGGACGGAGCTGCTTCTCGCTTCCTCCTTGGACCGGGCGGCGTTCACCGGCCCCTCGTCTTTCGTTTGGCGGGTCTGGTCCCCCAGATAGTGCCGCCCATCCTTGCCTTTAGCCGGGTCTTGGAGTGCTCCTTTCTCCTTAGCGGCTGGGTGGGACTGTCCCGCATTCCAGCCCGTTTATGATCCGGGCGAGGCGAGTAACTGAGCAGGGCTCAGGAGGATGAAGCGGCTTGCCTGGGCAAAGGCAAGGCAGCCGGATAATTGTTTCAGCCGGCTGTGGTTCTTCCTCACCGCTCCTTTCTGAGGTGCGTGGGAGGAAATTTGGATTTTCACTTAAGGTAGATGAATACCTTCGGTTAGGTGTGGATCTGAAGTGGGCTTGTACTCTAGAGATGATTTACTGTCCCGTCGGCTTGAGTCGGGGGTGGGGGGAGCAGGGTGATACTTTTGAGCATGTGCAGAGTGTGTTTGCCCACGAAATGAGTAGCTGCAGTTAGCCCTTGCATAAAGGGAAAGCTTTCTGGGTTTGGAGATGTACTCTTTTATGTATAAAATAGAGGGCTTTGTTACTTGATATGTGTCGTGATAAGGAACCATTCTCCTTAGCAGTGAAGTGGACAGCAGAATATTTTTTTATTTTTTTTCTTAATATTTGGCAAGTCACCATTCTAAATTAAGGTGATCCAGAATCAGTGACCCAAATGGAGCTTTTGACTGTGGCTCAATAGGACACTGGGTTGATTCTGATTCCATGTGATCGTCAGATCAAAAGTTACTGTGAGATGTAATTGCATAATAGAGGCATAACGTCTAAATACACAGATGGGTCAAAACTTACCTTTGGCTCTGGGTTTCAGAATAACTGAATGGTTGGAAGTTAATAAACCACACACAGTATGGTTTTTGCTACAATCAGTACTTGGTCTCTGTGTAATTTTCATGGTGAAACCATAGTGCCTGAGAATCCAAAATGTGCACTGTAGTGGTCAGTAGTTAACTTACTTGGAAGCAATGCAGTTTTAGTTATCTCAAGGTTATTGAAATAGTTGGCTTAAAGAATATTTCAGAAACAACAGCATAACCAGAAAGTAAGAATGACACGAAGATGTAAGGCAAAATCTTTTATACAAAGATATAAGGCAACAATGTTTTACAGTTACAATATTAAAAAGATCATTATTTAAAAGTCCTACAAAAAGAGCAACACATAAGCAAGGTAAGCCCCTAGTATCCCCAAAATCATTTTTCCTGCAATACACAAGAAATCATATCCACTGGCATAATTTTTGTTAGAAAAGGGAGGTTATTTGCCCAAGTGTGCAGGCATTTTGATAGTGGGATGGCATTTCTTTCCAGGTTTTGGGGTCTCTTAAATCTTCCAAGAAGGCAGAATTGTACTTTATTTGTATTTGGATTCATTTTACTGCTCATCCTTTAGTAGTTGCTTGTTACAATTTTCAATGAAAGTTCAGAAATTTAATTTCCAATATATGATATGACAAGTGTACTAAGTATCCATGTTTCCTGTAAACAGCACACTGAGTGATGTTGTGTGATATTCTTTAGAAGGAATGCAGCACAATGACTTCCTTCTAAAGAATATCACCCAGTATTGTGTCAGATGTTGATTAATTCTTCCTCGTCCACTTCTTCCATTATTTTTATGGAGCTTAATGTCTTGGTGATTTGGTAATACAGTATTTGAAACTGGTTTAAACTGAAATAGACCCGTGTTCCCTCTACCCAGTGCTGCTTACTGTAAAGATAGCTCTTTTGTAGGGCCTCCAGCAAGGAATTTTCTTCTCCTTATAATACCCTTTAAACCTTTAAAATATATATGAGTACACAAGATTGATTAGCTGTTAATTCCGCTGGAGAAAAGACATTGTTCCTTGTCTGAAAGAGTGGAAAACATACAGAAGTATTGCTTTTTCTGAAACTGTGGCTCCCATTATGGAATTTAAACGAATGGCAGTAATTTAGTCGAATAAACTGGGATCATCACAATCACTATAGTTCAAGTCTTTCATTACTGTTACTATTTGAAGCCTGCATATTGTAATAATATTAGCAAGAATTAAAAACTGTAGACAAACATAATTGTCATATAAATGACAGTTTTTATTTTTATTCTCTTAAAAGAACTTGGCTGTATTATACTCTCAACACCTCACTATTACACTAAATTATTTTTTTCTTTTTTCTTTTTCTATATAGCATAAGGTATTTCTCCAAAACCTGACCTGAATTCACAGTACTAGCCTACACGTGATTGGTTTCCTTCAAGATATTCTGCCCCCTCTTTGGGGTCACAGTGGACAGACAATGGCAGACACCGGGGAGGGGAAAAAAGAAGAAGCAGATTATAAGAGACTTCATAGCTTCCCATTGATTAGGGTAAGAATGGAAGTGAAGAGATATGATATATTCTGAATCAAAAGATACAGAAATGTAATGCCTTTGTTACATCTTAATTTGCCACAAAATCTAACCAGAAGAGTGAGAGGAAGGATGGAGAGAACTAGTTGCCATAGTGACTGAAGAGTTAGCAGTTTATCTGGGAAAATCAGATTGCCCAAGGTATATAGAACAGCTTTGATCAAAATGTGCATTTCTGTCACTCATAGCTTAGTAAGCATCATCATCTTTCAAGGCTGTTTTGTATCATACCATTATTTTTTATAGCATATCTATGATGAAGCAGAAGTCTTTGCTATGGGCTCAATCAAGCTGTTACTTCTTTGTGTATGTTACATAATCCATGTGAAATTTTCTAATCAAGGAGATCCTGCTCTCCCTCCATGTTTGAATGATGAAATGTGGATCACTCTAAAGCTAGTCTAAGAGATTCACTCCAAGGCCTTTGGTAAGGTTGTGAAAAAAATCAGGCTTAAGATTACTGTATGCACAAAGATGGAAAGATTTGGCAATACCTACAATGGAGGAGTGGTTGGTGAAGATGACAGAATTTGCTGAAATGGCTAAACTGACTTGTTTGATTAGAGAAAAAACAATATCTACATTTATTGGTGACTGGAAACCCTTTATGGACTTTTAGCTTAAAAAAATGAACTTATGATTTATGGTTTTGATGATTAGACAGGATAGATTATAGAAAGAAGAGAGTCATGATGTGACTTTAGAGAGAGAGGTTAAAATAAAATTGTAATAAGTACTATTCCAGTCTTCACTAGTGTAAAGCCACTTCTTTATATCTTTCTTTATATTTTTGTCTTTTTTCTGTTTTTCTTCTACTTTCTCCTTTCCTTCTTTTTCATTTTATTGTAGTTTACATTAGTTCTTATTGTTGTTGTTAAAACTTTCAATAAAATAGATAAAAATCAGGCTTAAGATGAGAAAAAAGTAGAAGGCATTTATCATCAGGACTTCATAGGACAAACTGTGTGCACACACTGCACAAACTGGGAGGGATGAAAGGAATGTGATTCCAAGAAAGCAAGACAGGTACTGTAAAAGGAAATGTGAATGCTATAAAAGTAAGGGTGTGTGAATGTCAGAGATAACAAGAGGAATATAAATCATTATAAAAAGAACTGAAATAACATTTGAGGCATATAGAGGAGAATTTTATCTGGAATTAGAGCATATTGCGTCGACAAGGATCACTGGGGAAGAATCTGTAGACTGCTATTTTGGTGCTTAATTGTCTGTAAGGAATAAAAGCAGATTTACTGGAAGAGATTCGAATCCCTCCATCCTTCACTTAATGTCTTAGCATTGATTATGATTTGTTATGCATTAACCAATCTTGGCTTAATACTGACTAAGATCCTCCTCCTTTGTAATTTTTTCCCAGCACTCAGACATGCCAGAGGAAATGCGAGTAGAGGCCATGGAATTATGTGTCACTGCATGTGAGAAATACGCCACCAACAATGAGGTATTGACTCTAAATCCTCTGTATTTGGTGATGACCCCAGATATGCTCCGGTTACTCATTTTTAACCACCTCTTCCAAAAAGGAAAGGTAATAGAGGAGCCAAGGAATCTACATTCTTATAGACTCCAGTGTCATTTATATATATTAAAAATAATCATAGTTTGTATGACTGCCCTCTTAACTCTGCCTTTGATGCTAAATCTTTTTCTATAAAAGATTATTTAAGACTTCTAAGTGACTATGGAGCAGTTTTTCCCAACATGGTGCCTTTATTCTTAAAACTTTGCACTGCACGCTAAGATTTGATCATGTTAACTGTGATAATTTTTTTGTAGCTCAGCAACCAGTGTTGTGTGTACTTAGCCCCCTCAGTTAGCACATAGTTGTTTCCATTAGAGGAACTGGATTCAGGTCTTGGTTAGGGCAGAAAAATGCCTGCTAAGCTCCATTCAAGCATCCAGAAGAGTGTTAATCATGCAAATGTTTTAGAGAAGCCCTGCTCCCCACCCATGTCACTCAGATGACATTGACTCCTGCAGGCACTGGCGTTTAGCACAAATGGCTGCTGCAGAGTCGCTGTGGTAGTTTCCTCATTAACCACGAAAAAGCAGCATATGTGAAGCTTTCCTCCTGCAGACATTTGTGCAAGTCTCTGCAGGAGGGGATGTCGTTTGAGGAATGTCAGGAAGGAAGTGGGGGGTTTCTGTTCCCAATATTTCAACTGATGAATGGAGCTAGTAGGATAAAGACCTTTTGTTACATACGTTAAAGATCGTGGCAATAAATATGCTGATTTTCTCCTATTAGCTGTTTTGTGAGTGACCAGATGTGGACATACGTTACCTACAGCTCAGGCTATCCCTTTGTGCATTCCCTCAAACAACAAAATCTTCTCTGATCAGATTCAGCTCGACTTCCTGGATACAATCATGTAGTTTTCATGGCAACAGTACAGATGTGGCTTGCCATTGCCTTTTTCTGGCATGTTTTTTGGACTTCCTCACCTAGTCTACAGGTCTGTACTCCCTGGAGATACTAACCAGGCCCCAGCCTGCTTAGCTTCCAAGCCCAGCGTTGCCCAGGTGTTGCTACCTGCTGGGACAGTCCATGAAAGCTTTTGTTCTAGTAGCATTTTTATGAGACCAAACATACATTCCATTTCAGTAACTTGTTGCCTTTCTCTTTCTGCTTCTGTTCTCTTCCGTGTTGAACTTTTCCTTCAGAGTGCTGCCAAGATGATCAAAGAGACAATGGACAAGAAATTTGGCTCTTCCTGGCATGTAGTGATTGGTGAAGGCTTTGGCTTCGAAATCACCCATGAAGTGAAGAACCTGCTGTACATGTTCTTTGGAGGCAGCCTAGCAGTTTGTGTTTGGAAATGCTCCTGACACATTATTTTGCTTTTGAAGCTCACCACATGCAGGATACATTTTTTTTCCAGACTTTTAATTGTTTTTTGTACAATTCAAAGGGCAGCTTTATTTTTAATAATAAAAATGTTGGGCTTTTTCTTATTTATATGCAAGTTTTATGAGAAATATTTAGTGTGTATCTGTAAATCTGTTTGAGCTACCTAATCCAGCTCATAGAGTGTTTGATTCTGATTTTACCAATGTGTCTTCTTGCTTAGAGGTGGGATTGTGCAAGAGCAATTGGGTTTATGAAGCCATACATTGGAGGTAGAGTGAGAATTTTAACCCAAATTTGCTGCTGCTTCTCCTTGCTATCCTTCCCGCTTTCTGAGAGCAGACCTGAAAAGAAAGGCAGCGGATTTCTTTCTGCCTAGGTGACAGCTGCGGGCTTGAAAAAAAAAAAGCCAGTGAGTGGTTGCTAAAATGATTGCCTCGCCGCCTCACTATACCTAAAGAGCACTGATAGAATTTATGAAGCATACGGTGCAGAAATAGAGCTATTTTGCATAGTATGGGGATGGGGTGGGAGTATCATGATGCCGATATGTTCAGAAGCTGGTGATGGGAAGAATGGGCCTGACCTACCCATTTCTTATACTTCTAAGTACAATTGTACTTCCATTTTGTAGGCTGATGCCATCACAGGGGCTTTTGGTTAATGGAACGATCCTAATTGTATTTTCTATATCCCTTGTTAGAATTTGGAATGGAAAGGGGATTTACTTTTTACAATAAAAACTTTTTTAAATGCATGACTCCTGAGAAATTCTCCTAGAATCCTGTGTATGTGCATGAATGGTGGGGGACCAGTGGGTATGAGCTTCCAGCATAATCCGAAGATCTCTTACAGCATGACTGAGTTCAGTGTTATAGCTCAGTTAATGCTTATTTCACCATATTGTGGCTCACCTCCAACCTTCCTCTTGGGACAGCAGAGATTGCTATTCAGTTGCTGAGTGACAAGTGCATGTATTATAGTTTAACTAGAACTGAGCCATGTGATGATCATAGTTCTTAATTCATAGCTGCCCTCTACAGTTGACGTGCAATCCCAAGACGTGTCTTAAGGTGTTTCAAAAAGGTGCCATATGCACTCATGCACTTCAAAACCTGATCTCTGGTTAGCCCTAATGTCATACTTTAAATATAGGAGACGTGCTCTGTGATGTAACAGTTTATTTACATAAGTGGTTAACTGCTGTAGAATCATTCCACTGAAATCAACAGGACAAATGCTTTATCCCTTTCAGAAAAAAACAAGAAATCTCTCCTTGCATATTTTTCCTTTTCTTACCCTTACCATAATATCTGGCCATCAGATTACATACCAAGATGTAACAAAACTGCCTCCCAGCACAAGTTTCTGAAAAAAGCTGGACTGGAACCACTATAGAAGGGTGCCCCCAAGGCCAAATCCTGCCAGTCTGTTAAGAATACCTCATGAATATCAAAAGATACCAAGAGGTCCAGACTAACCAACACAGCTGCATTTCCCCCTTCCTGTCATCCAATTGCTGGTGTTGCCTTAAAAACTCAGGCACCCCAACCGGCATGGAGCTGAAGACCTGTTGCCTGAGTTTGAGAGAGAGAACAATTTTACCATTGCCAAGGTAGCCCCTTTTGCCTACCCAAAAATACAAATTACAAAGTAATGTAGGCAAAACAAAAGGCATTTATTAAGGGGGGTCAAGTGTTTTTATAGGGTACAGAAACAAATGATACGTTTGGTATACGTGATACATCAGAAAGCAACTAATCAATAAAAGACATTGATTACATGTGAGAATTGAACAACAGAAAACGCTGACTGCAGGTAACATTCCACAAGTGGCAAATTTATGGGTTACATCACTCCCTTTCCCAGCCAGGTTTGTATCCATATGCAAGTGTATTCAAGGATTTTCAAAAAACACTATTGCTCTGAACTTAAAAGGAATGGTTTGGGGTAAAAGGACAACATGGTTTCCTGAACTTCAAAAGAAGGCATGGATATCACCTTTGTTAAAAAGTTAATAATGCAGCTTAAAATTCCAGGTAACACTGGCACAGGACATCCACCAAGGTGATCAAAGCAGCCTTGCTATCATATCCTGGCCTGATTAAAATGGGTCCAGATAATCAGCATCTTCCAAATAAAACTAGAGTTAAGAGGTCGCTGCCATCTTTGCCCTAGAATAGCGTGTGTGTAAGTAGACTATAATTAGAGAGGTTTGTTATTTTTTGGGAAAACTGTATGGCCACCCTTCTTAAACAAGTAACTCTGGGCAGCTGAGAGTGAGAAAGTGAAGGTTCCCCTGTGCAAGTCATGTCTGACCCTTTGGGGGATGCCACTTTCACAACGTTTTCTTGGCAGACTATAGCGGGGGGTGGTTTGCCATTGCCTTCCCCAGCTGCCACCTTCCCCAGCAAGCTGGGTACTCATTTTACCAACCTCAGAAGTATGGGAGGCTGAGTCAACCTGAGCCGGCTACCCAAGAATCCAGCTTCTGCTGGAATCAAACTCCGGTCGCGAGGAGAGTTTCGATAGCAATACTGCTGCCTACCACTCAAAAACCATATTAATAAAAGGCAATATAAAACAATTAATACAATTAAGAATCATATTGTAGCCAAAGGCAGCTCAAAAGAACTCACTCCTACAGATCTACTGGGTTGCACTGATGTCCTGGCCCTAACACCTAAGGAAAAACCCAGGGGGAGGCTGTTCCAAAGGGCAGAAACTTGATCTTTTGAATTAACAGAGGTAATCTCAACAGAAGTCTTACAACCAACTCCTTTTTAAGCAAGGAGGAGAGAGAGCAGCTGTCACAAGGAGGCACTGATTCATCTTCCATTTTCATGGGGGCAGTCCCTCCCAGACCAATTTCATCAGACAAGAGGGGCAAGGGTTGAAGGGTGATGACCATCTCTTTATGTCTAAGTTTCTGAAATCTACAAGATGATAAAACAAAACAGGACAAGAAAGTTACCCAGATATCCTTAGGATCTGCCCCAACAATGGATTGAAGTCAAGAAGGTCCAAGTCAATTTTATCTACAAAGAAAATCCCTGTATTTTTTTTCTCACAGCACTATGAGGCCAATACCCAGGAAAATTCATGGTCAAGTATGAATTTGAAGCCAGATCTCTCCAGGCTAAATTAACCACAAGATTATTCATCAGCGAAGCCAGCCAGAGTCACTTTATGGATACTGTCTCTTTCCTACAAAAAATTGAGAAGGAATAGGTTCAGATTATTCATGGTGCCAACAGCCACATACAAGTACATGCTACAACTAAAGTAGCCATAAAGACTTATGACTTATCATATCCCTCTGCCATTGCCCAGCATAGGTATCTTACTCACTGGAATCAAGCCTAAAATAGGGGGAAAGCCATCTAAAAGGACCAAACATTAAGCAATAAACATAATTATTCATGTTCCTTGAGTTTTCCATGTCCTAAGTCCTTTCCATTCAGGATAAATTCTGATGGTTAAAAATGGTGTCTTCAAGTCTGGGGGTCAATATGTTGGAAAGCCCAGTCACCAGCTTATTTATGTGAGCCAGGACATCATGTTTATCCATAATAGCACACTGCGTGCAATAGGAATTGTTTATTAGGGTTCAGGATATTGTGTGAAACCAGCCAGTAAGCATGTATTTTAAACTTATTTTGCCACAATGTAGCAGATCAATTTTATTAGATATATATCCCATCTTTATTTTGTACAATTTAAGGCTGCACAGATAATGGTCCTGCCATTTTCCCCACAACAACCAGTCTGTGAGGAGGGTTGGGCTAAGAGAGAAGGTCACCCAGCTCAGTCCCCCAGTTTCTAGCTGAGGAACTTAACCACTACACCAAACTGGCTCTCAATTTACAGAAATGCATAGTAATCATGAGTCTTTGGACTCTAACAGAACATTAAAAAAATCAGAAATAATTCTGCTATTAGTGATACTGATGAAACATACAGGCATCTGCTTTCAAAGAAAAAAAAATATTGGCCAGGAAAAGGTTGATCAGCATTGCAAAAAAATTATGAACCACAAAACTACTGACTACTTTAAAACCCAAAACTCACATTATGGCATATAATAAAAAGCTACAGTTGCTCTTGTATCAGCACTGGCAATTCTTGAATAATACTGTCTTCTAACATAACAGGTATTTAGCAAGATTGTTTTTTATCTTTGTTCCTCCCGACAGGATCCAGAGTAAAGTTCCACCCTCACCTCTGGGTTTAAGAGAGAATTACTTTACCCCTCTGTGTTGGCCACTTAAAGCACAATCAGCCTTAAGAGGGCAAAGCTAAAAGGGGAGATGAATTCCAGACATAGGTCCATCCATATGTAGTAGCTTTAATTATCTGACTCAAGTTGATACCTCTGGAGGTGGTAATTTTCAGAAATGTTGTGGTAATGGATAAATTGCAGGTTTTATTTTTGCATGTCTGGGATTTTGTGGAGATTTTATTAAAGCAACCTTTACTGATATAATGCTTTGAGATCTGGTGGAGGAAAGGAACACAGTCACCAACTTCTAGACTAAAAGTAAACAAGAATCAGCAAATCTAAGAAGAAAGAAGGTGGAGACTTTCCTTACTGAGAATTGAAAAGTAAAGACAAGAACCTTTTGGTGAATCCAAAGTAAGACAGAAGCCAGTGGATGGGTTCATCAACAGAGTTTAATCTGAACAGGTACTTTACTTTGTCAATAGAGAATTGGATGCATCACAGAAAAGTAAAGGTTTCTGAGATGGCTAGTAGCCAGAATGTGACCAAGGGGTTAATTAGGTATATAAAGTGAAATTAAAAAAGAATTTATCCACAATATAAAGAATAGAATAAAACTTACCATTATTTTCTTACAAAAGGAACAGCTATTACTTCAGCCATTACATTCATCCCATTCAACTGAATAACTTCCACAAAAAGTCTACAATTTCCTTGCAGAAGGCCATTCTTCTGGGCAGACAAGCTATTCCTTGGGTCTGTGCCTGGAACAAAATAAAAAAGAACCAATTAATGTTGTTGCTGTAAAGAGTTCAACTCAGCCAGTTAACACTCACAAACTACAGAAAGAGGTCAAACTGTAGTAAATTCAGTCACCTTCATCTCAAATTCTCTTTCTTGGGCATTTATTAAGAATTGATAACACTCGTAATTAATAGACGTACATCAACTTGCATTTTCTGCACAGGTATACGACAGAAGTTGAAACAAAGGAAATTGGTACCCTTCCCCACCTCCCATCCATAGTAAGACCCAGGACTTGGCCTTATGATATACCAGTGTTTTTCAACCTTAGCGACTTTAAGGTGTGAGACTTCAACCCCCAGAATTTGGGGAGCTTTGCTGGCTGGGGAATTCTGGGAGTTGAAGTCACACACCTTAAAGTTGCTAAGGTTGAGAAACACTGGTATATACCGAAAAACATAAACGTGTTTCTCACGACAGGATCCGAAAGCAGAGACCAAACCCCGCCCCAAGTTTCCGTGAGAGCGCGCTCTACCCCCCTGTGTTGACCTTCCTAAAGCACAGATCGCTTTAGAGGCGCGAAGTTTAAGGGGCCGAGAAGGGTCACGAGCGTTTCAACCCCCAGCCTGCGCGGTGAGCGTACCCTTCACGGGCAAGGCCTCCGCGCTCCCTTCCCTGCTCTGCTTTCCGAAGGAGAACCGTTTTTTTTTTCCCTTCGCCCGCCAGCTTCTTCTTGCGCCCAGCCATCCTCCCCTCTCCCGCCGTGGCCTGATGCACGCCGCAGAAGCCCCGCAACTGCAGCGAAGGAACCAAGCCGCCGCTCACACCAGCGCGAGAAAAGGAGGCGAGAGGCGGCCGCCGGCTTTATATACAGCAAGAAGGGCGATCCCGCGAGACTGGCGCCGGAGCGGCCCTGGCGGAGAAGAGTGCGCGCAAAGGCGGGGCGAGAGGAAGGCAAAAAAAAAGGGGAGTGGGGAGGACGTGGAAACCACCCACTCCGGATTTTTCGCGGAAATGGCTGTGGGGTTGATTGGTTTAGCGGGCGGGCATCTACTATGCAAACGATGGTGATGATGAAGAAGAGATAGACAGACAGATAGCCGCCCATCTCACGGATGTAACTCTTTGGGAACCCCAACTGTTGCGCTTCATCTCATCCTAGGTCGGAAACAAGCGTGCAGACGTTCTTCAACCCCGGTCTTTCTTTTCGGGAAGGAGGGGTGTTTTGTGTGATTTGGTTAAAAATGGTAATCTTCGAGCGGTTTTGCTCCAAGAGGGAAGAAAAAACTCCAGCATCACGATGCACGCATCCTGGGTGGAAAGAAGTTGCAAGAGAGAAAGAAAGCCGGGGGGGCGGCCGGGGGGTGGTTACCACACACCTGCCACGTAGTCCTACGTAGTCCCATTTTCCTTCAGGGAGCTGAGAGGCCTTTACAATTACAACTTTGATCTTCCTGGTTCACGGAAGAAATGGCAAGTTTTTACTGCAACATGTATCGTGAATCTTACAAATTACTTTGTAACCACTTACGTGGGGTGGGGTTTGTTTCTAAGTTACAGTTACAACTGCCGCCAAACTTTGCACGCATTCGGCCCTTGGTATAAAAGATGTTTTCCGGTTTAAGGAAGAAGCCTTACTAGCGTTCATAATTAGTAATACTGGAAAGAGGCCTGGATAAGAATGAAGTATTTGTCTTGTGTCTGGACATTGTAATGTTTGCAAAAAAAAAGGGGGGGTGTAGGGTAATTTGGTAATATAACCCCATGTGCAGTTTTATTTTCCTTTTTTTTTAAAAGATTTTATTTGATCAGCTGCACCTTCCCTCACATTGCAGCATTCATTTGTACATTTGTGCCATTTGGATAACAGTATTTCACAAGTCACAGCAGAAACTTGGTCTGTTGCATGAGGTTGCACTATGTTTGCACTAGTTTTTTACCACTTATGTGTAACTTGCAATCATTGATTCTATTTTCCGCATCAAACACATTTGACATTACTTTTCAGATCAGTACTCATAGGACCATGCTTTTTTTTATTCCCATCAAAATTGCTTTACATTTTCTCCGCCTGTTCAAAACTGAACTGTTTCTTGCTCTGAGTACATTCTTTTTCATCCCTACCACATTAAACATTCCTCTCATTTTTTGCAAGAGCTCCTGCAGTAATTCTACTACTTTTCTTTCACTTCTTCCGCATCCATTTTTTTTTGGCCAAGGTCCTCACATGGCACCAGCAAATAATGGTCTGTCCCATTCAGAACTTCTCATGATCCTTATATCCTTCATCAATTTTATCAATCTTTCATCATAAAGCATTGTACCCTTTTATTTGTTCCTTTCTGATGTGTGTGCAACAAGACTTAAGCTTAAACCACAAACAGATCATTTTCTAAACAGACACTCATCAGTTGCCGAGAAATCCTAACAGCACTTGTGTTGAAGATGGTTAGAATGCAGGACTGAAACCAGGGAGACCAGTCCCCATGCTGCAATGCAACATCTGCGTGACAAGATCTATCACTATCTCAGCTCCTGGTGACTGCATAAGCACATCAGTCTGTTTTCCTGGGAACACAGAAGCGTTTTTCTGTCTTCTTCCTGGCTTCCTTTACCACACAGAATTGTTCAAGTGAAAAAGGAGCAAACCATGTATGTTGCTCAGATCCTTGCAGCAAGGGTGAATAAAAATGCATTTGATTAACCCTGCCGGCTCTACCATGCTTGATAGCACCAAATTCAGACAAGCAGAAGCCCGAGGCAAGCAGCATTCCTAGGCAGCATAGGGTTTTGCTGAAGAAAAGGTAAATTCCAAATTCCCAAATCCTTAGAACTGGGTTTACAATTCTAACCTTCCCATCTTAACTTCTCATTCCCACAAAACAAACAAACCTACATCCATGCAGAAAAAACCAAGACCCCCTAGAATTCTGATCATTTCATTTATTTTAAACAGACTTTGAGGTGACAAATACAATGCCCTTGTTGAAGGCATGATGACATTTATGGCAGCTGGAGGGAACAGATAAATGACAGTAGTGGTCTTAGATCTAACTTTGGCAAGTAAGCCTACCTATCCCTGACCAATCATCATGTGTTATTTCTCAGGGATAGGGGTTCTCTGGCCTTCCAGAGTTTGTGAACTCCAGCTTCCCACATTCCTTGCAGCATATTTAACAGGATATGTAACATTTTGTGTTCTATCAGAAGAGGCCAAGTGGCCACTGAGCAGACCTCAAAGATGGCTTGCTCTAAAGGTGGAACGAAGGAAGCATTGAGGAGGCAGCAGAATCTCTGACCCAAATCCACGGGGGGGGGGGGTGTTACTCGCTTGTTCAGCTAGAGCAGCCTTTCCTGATACGTGTTGGAACTGATTGGGAAAGGCTGTGTTGGACTGCAAGGGGCAGGACGGCTGGTAGTTCTGGGAATTCCAGCCACACTCCCAGAAGGGGCTGGGCTAGGGGAGGCATGGCACTCACCAGAACATTGTGCATCTATTTTACCATCTTGGGAGTTCTCACAGGAACCACCATGATTACGGCCTCTTTCTCACGAACATCAGATACTGCAGCGCCTGGATGACTGTGCCATTGAAAAGCCAAGCGAGGGCTGGCAAAATGCTTCCCATGCACAGAAAGCTTCCAGGGAATGAAGACAACAAAAGCTAAAACCCTTCTCAGTGGCATGGTAGGTTTTCTATATACAGGGTGATTTTTGTTCATGGAGGAGCGGATCACCTTACAGGTCCCACAAAGAGACTTAAGTTGCATGTTGGTCATCTCAGTTGCTGCTTGAAAAAGATATATGAATAGGATGTTCTTCTCAGCTACATGATTCAGAACCGGGCTAGGTCAGACATCCATTTTGAGTACCCTGCCCTCACATAAGAACACCTTGTGACACCAATTTCATTTTCTCTTCCTTGAGCTAAGCACCACCGATGAGATGAGTTGCATTATGTAAACTCTGTCATCTGGGGCCTCCATTGTAGATAATTCATTTGCAAAAACAGCCCAGCAATGCAAACAAACTGATTTCAAGATGTCACCAGAGTTTAGCTAGAATTAAGACGCATCAGCAGGCATATGGCTGGCAAGAGGAGCTCAGCTAATATACACAAAACTTCAGAAAGAAAGGACTAATGTGCCTCAATTTCTGAAGCAAAGAAATAAGACCAGCCAAGTTTTCCCCAGACTGGCTCCTGGCCTTGTTTCAAGGCAACAGCTACTCCTAACACAAACAACACTGAATGGGGCGTACAAGAAAAAAACATTCATGGGGTCTGCGCTAAACACTGGTCCAAGCACAGCTGGATATGGGACACGGCCTGATTCCACTTCCAGCCAGCAAAACAACCTTGCCCCAGACTTTCAAGCACCAAACATGTTTCTGGACAGGGAAATTCGTTACTTTCTTGGCCGCAGTAACCGAGTCAACATTATTGTGTTCGAAGTTGATAATCTAGGATGAAAAGAAAATTTAATGAGCTCAGTTATGAGAAGCTACTAACCTACAAACAGAGCGCCCTTCCACTCCATTTTTTAACTTATTCATTTCTTACCATTGCATCCCACCTTTCTTCTATGGAAATCAAAGCGGAATGTGAAAAATTGCCTCTCATTTTATCTCTACAGCAGCAACTGTTAGGGTGGGCTGAGAAAGAGTGACTGGCCCAAAGCCACCCAGCAGATTCCCTGATCAAGTAAGAAACCAAACATGGTCTCCCCACTCCTACTCCAATACTCTAATCACCCTTCCACCCTTGACTTTACTCGCTTTCCCCATGGTTTTTACATAGTATCATCTAACTCTAAAAATTATGCTCAACTATATACTAACCATCCTATTTTTCATCCCAGGAGGAACACATGCTAACAGCTCTGGTTACTTAACCAAGTTCAGCCCCCAGTTGGCCCTCATTTTATCCCAAGCAGGTGGAAACCATCCATACACCACGTGACACCCACCAGGTGAGGCACTTCTCTTATCCCAGCATCCTTTTTTGGGTGCAGGGCCACTGAAGTTACCTAATAAGCAAAGGGTCTTTTCACATACCTCCATTCTGGGTAATGTAACGGACCCAAGGCAGTGCCTGGTAGCCACTCTTCTCAATTATTTTTAAATAGCGAACCTAGAGAAGAAACACAAGCAAACCTTCAGCCTCAGTCTGAAGAAGTCCATTTGCTTCCCACATTCATAAAGGTGGGACTGATAAAGGATAAGGAGAAGCATGAAGCATATGGAGAATGGACAAGATCATTGTAATCCCACGTAGGTTGGCAAGGCCCAACAAGGATAGCCTGCTTACCTGGATTCCAGATGTGGTGAAATATGGGATTTCAAACTTCACACTGATGGGAGGCTTCCCTTCTTTGTCCTCAGCTTCCACGCTTGGGAGCCCAAAATGGGCCCGCATCAAGTACTCCTTCCCTCCCTGCAAGTCAGCAGAGAGCCAGAATTCATTTTACCCCACCTCTCAGGGCCCCTCACACCAAAGAGCTGAACAAGGACCATCCATTCAACAAAATCTGTGCAATTCTATCCAGAGGAATAGACAGGGTTCAACAGGATCAATGAAAGTGAACTAAACATTGCTGGGCAGGGCAAAGCCCCTTTGAAACAAGTTAATGAAATTTGCTCTGAAGAGTTAGGCAGCTACAGAGTAGCTGCTTAAGAACTGTCTACACAAGGTTTCTTTAAAAAGAGAATACAAAGACCTCCTTTCTTATATCATTGGCTTTTCCCTCAGAGATGTTCGCAATCAATGAGCTTACAGGAAAAGACTTGATGGACCACACAATGGCGCTGTTCTCAGGAACCCACTTGACGCTCCCAACTGTGGTTTTGAACTTTGGTGAATCAGCATCATTTGGAACAGGAATGTGAATCTCCACGTTATTGGCTGTGGATCTGCGCTTGAACTGACTCTTGGCCTAAAAAGATTTCAAGATTGTTATAAACACCAAGCTTGCAGAGGGCCCTCGTCCTTAACTGACCAATTTACCCAGCCCTGCAGTGTTGAAGGTACAATCCCAAACAGACTGAGTAATCTGCAAAGTGTAATTTCTAATTTCTTTATGGTGTTTTTTCCCCCCAAGTGCTGTGCCAAGAGGCCTAGCTTAGGATAAGTTATGCTTAGTTTGAACAAAATCAAAAAAGCATGGGCATTCTTTTATTGGCTAAGAACCACTCCTTTCCTGGCCTCTGTTTTCACTGAAAAAGGTAGGGCTGGAAATTTTGGGTTTGCTTTTCAATTATTTTTGGTTGTTTTTTTTACACACCATCATAATCTAATTATGCAAAGGGTGCTCCGAGGCCACACACAGCCTGTGGTCACCTTTGTGTAACATCATGTATTTTCAACATTTACTGTGTGCTCAGTGGGGGGAAATAAAGTGAAGAATGGACATTGTGAGCCCTTTGAAATCCTTGACCATTCACTGCTTGTGTAGCCCTTGCCTTCAGAGTGCTTTAGTGGCCTGCTACAGTGTCTCAAGAACCTTTGGGAACAGCACTCAAAGGCCTTGCTTTGCACAATGGACCCCAAAAGAGTTTTCTGGATTCTGCTCACCTTGATCATGTACTCTATGCGGCTGTGGGAATGCTTTTCTATAACCGACTCAATCCAGATCAGAGGCTTTACCTACAGGTGACAAGATAAACCGCTATCGCATCACTGGCTTCCCAAGTGCCAGAAGATTCATCAGTTTCTCCTTTATTGCTAGAGAAGGGGAAAGCCCCTTGCAGAGGACTCAAGATGCCCACCACTACCAATCCTATAGTGTGACCTGGCCCTTGGGTGGTCCGCAAGCAAGCCAGTTCTGCAGCACTTTCTTTCTGGAATCTCTCTGCTTTCATTATTATCATATATAGCAGCGGTTGATTGATTCTGCCCACCAGGCATTTAACAGACGTCATCAGGCCTGGCCTAAAGAACGGCTTAAAGCCACAAGCTCTTAAAAAGAAGGAGCAAAAAAAAACCCACAGGGATTCTGTCAGTAACTGAAGATTAAGACACACATACGTGAGTATTAAGGCGATAGGACATAAGCTCAAATTCCCCATCAGGTGGGATAAATGAAATAGTCCTATCATTTTCAAAACGAGAGAGACGAACACACTGGTGGAATTTCACATCTTCCAGTTCCACAGATTTGCTCTTGCCGCCTGTCAGGGAGATAGAAGAGAAGGCCCTGGCTTGGAAAGTGTACCAGCAACAAAGGGAAGCTATAGGAGTAGGTCTGGGCTGAGATCAACCTAGGCCAGGGTTTCTCAACCTTAGCAACTTTAAGATGTGTGTACTTCAACTCCCAAAATTCCTGAGCCAGCTATTCAAGTGCCAGGAATTCTGGGAGTTGAAGTCCACACATCTTAAAGTTGCTACCATTGAGAAACCCTGCCCTAGAGGCCAACTTCCTAAAGAATAACAACCAATCACAGCTATAGGAGGAGAAAAGGGAGGCATGTGTAGATCAGGTGCAGAGAATCCCAGCCCACAGGAGCACCCCTGCCCAATCCACATGCAGAAAACAGACAGATACATCACAGTAAAGGACAGAATTTATACTTGCTGCCCCCAACCCTGCCCCCTCTAAGCCAGGGGTTCTCATACTGGGACTGATGATCCACTGGTTAGTCATGACCACAGTACTGTAAACTTTGAGAACCTCTCTCGAAGTTTCAGAATGAAGAAATTAACAGGAAGACATAATTCAATTGGTTAAGGCAAAATGTTTCTGGAAGAATTCCAATTAGCACAGAGGATTTCAAAGGATGATTTTGTAAGGTTCATTCCAGTACAATGACTCTAGTAATGACACTGCCACCATATCTGAGGGGTTAGCAGCCCACAGCCCACAAGCAGCCCCTTAGGCCCTATTTGCAGCCTCCAGAAACCCTCCCAGTGACCCATGGAGCAAGCACAGCCACAATTCAGCGCTTTTTTGTCTTTTAAAGGTTTAAGGGCCCAAATGGATGTCTTAAGCCTTGCAACATCTTAAAGCATTCATCATATCCTTTGGAAAAACCACACACATACAATTCCTTAAAAATTAGGCTGCAAGGGCAGGGAAGAAGAGAGGCAGGTAGGTACCCTGTAACAAGCAGACATACTCACGGCCAGTATTATCAAAGAGGACTTTGTCATTCAAGCCAAGGCGAAGCTCTGGCATTCCAGACAAGAAAACCCTCATTTTGATGGATCCAACAATTTCGCTGCGCAGAACATTCCCGTTGGCACTAACCTGAAATTGGGGGGGGGGGGGGGTGTAGCATCCACATTTCAAAATACTGACAAACTCAAAACACTGAGGCAAAACTAACAAGATGAAATTCAGTGGTGATAAAGGTAAAGTGATACTCTGATATTAAATGTAACATAAGCAGAGGATGCAAGGCACCTGGTTTTGCGGCAGTACTGACAAAATCGATCTAGAGGCCTTAGCTGATCGTAAATTAGGAGTGTTCACACTAAATACTTCAAGCAAAGGAAAAGTCCACCATTGCTGGAGGCTTTGTAGTGCATCATCAAATGGCTCCTTCTGCTAAAAGCAGTGATCAGTTATGGCACTCTTACTCAGAAGACGGAACAGGTCTGTTTTCTACATCCCCATGCAGGAATACCACAAGCAGATACTGTAACAGTAAAACGTTTAGACCAGTGTTTCTCAACCTCAGCAGCGTGAAGATGTGTGGACTTTTAACTCTCAGAATTCCCCAGCCAGCCATGCTGGCTGGAGAATTCTGGGAGTTGAAGTCCACACATTTTCAAAGTGCCAAGGTTGAAAAACACTGGTTTAGACAGAGGAATAAACTGCCTGGAGGGGTAATGGAGTCTTTTTTGTTGGAGGTACTTAAGCAAAGCCTGGGTGGACTATCTGCCAAGGACGCTACAGGTACAAGATCTCTGTTAATAAGCCGACAAAATGAGCTCCAACTGATCGTTGAGATTCTATATAACTGGGATTCTCTTTGTCATTCTCTTATAATTTTTCATTGTTTCATTCCACCAAAACATATCTATATACTACTAAAACTCTTGTGTCTGTCTGATACTTTGTAACCTTTAACTGGGTGAAACGGTGCATCGTAGGGCAACAATTTTTGAACCAAGGTACCTCAAATGGGCTAACCTACAGAATGCATCCAAAATCCAGGACTCCTGACTGCCATGGAAAAGAATTTGGCAGATTCTATAAAATGTCTTATGACATAAAAATTATCAGGAAACATTTTATGACATAATACAAAATGCTATAAAACATTTCCTGTGGTCAACTCCTGATGTTTGACTGTGCTATGTAATTCAACATTGGCTACTTTCAAGGCAGATACATCTCTCCCTTAATTTTTAAGAACTTTTCTAGTGAAGGCAGTATATTAAAAGCTCTGCCGTTGAGGAATCTGGTAAGGAAATATCTCTGAAAGTATAACCCAATGGGTCATATGTTGTCTAGTAACTATTAAAATTAAGAGACTCAAAGAAACTTGCTGGACCTCTCTGAAACTTGAACTGTAGGACAGTGGTTAGAAATGAACCCTTGTTTAACACTGAATGACTAGGCTGGGAAAAGAAATCTCAATGAAAGGTCTTGAAAAGCTGCTGCCAGCCAGGTCAAAACAGTAGAATGATCGATCTGCCTGGACCATAAGATCTGAAGAGGCTCTTCTGAAAATGCCCCCACTTTCAGATCTCTCTCTCAGTCCCTCTCTCTCACACGCACACACCATTCTTCCTGCCTTTAGAACAGCAGTTAAGACACATTGATCAATATCAATTATTTTAGTATTTGTAACCATAGGCATACCAAAAGATTAACAGATTCTATGACATCCAGGAAGACTTCATTTTTCCGATACTTAATCCCTTCAGAACGCCAAGACACAGCATTTGTAACAGTGGCAGGAGGGCGTGGGGCTCCAGTTTCCAGCTTGTGGCCTTCTTGTGTTATGTATCTATATCAGCACAGGGAAGATGTTCAAACTGTGAATATCTGCATATTTTAACCTTAGAGATTTGTTTGAACTAGGATTACGCCAACCAAAACAGGACAGTTTTAGCCATCCTGAATTGGGTTTATTAAATATACAGAAAATGTGAGTCTTTCAGCTCCAAATCACATACTTACTCTTGTAAAATTTTACTGTCTGTGGTTTGGGGATATCCAAAATCCATTAACTCATCTAGTAGTTCATAAATGATCACAAAATTATCCCGAATACTCTCTTCTTCCAGTTCCTTGAAATATTCAGAAAAGACCTGAAATAAAAAGGTCAAAAGAATGCAACATACCCAAACAGTAACATTCCAATTTCATTACCAAATTATTATTTTTTTAAAAAAGTTGTTATTGTAATCACAATTACTCAATTTTCAAATGTCAACTACTACAAGGGCTGGGGGCAGAGGAGAATGTAATCAATGTATAATATATTCCCCCACTCTAGTCATTTATTAGTCAAGTATGATACACTCTAGAGAATAAACCCCAAGCAAAACCTCAGAATTTGAGTTATGACAGAATCAATGCCACACTCACCTGAACTACCTTGTACAGAAATGAGAACACGAGAGAGACACAGGCATTCTTCTTTGAAGTGGCAACCACTGGGATATCATATTCAGGAGTTTACAGGCATTCACATTTCCAAGCTATTTGTTTTTTATTTACATGTATTTTAGGTTTTAAATACATATCCTACTTAATGCCCTGAAAATTATTAAGTAACTTGGGTCAAAGATTTTATAGCACATATCCTAACTTTAGAAAACCAGAAATGCAATGATCCAAAAGTTCACTAAAATAATAATGCATTTCTAGGCTAAATCAACAAAAGTACAATGTCTAGATTATGAGAAATAAAGATACTCTATTCTTTTGGACAGACCAAACTGGAATAATATGCCCAATTCCAGGCTCTCTTTTTAAGAAAAATATTAAACTAAAGTGAGTCTAAAGAAAGGCAAAAAATTATCAGGAGGCTGGTTATCAGATGGATACCAGGCTAAACATATGGAGCTGCATATGTTTAGCCTGGAGACAATTAAGGTGATGTGAAAGCACTCTTCAACGGATTGTCACATAGGTAAATGTGTTTTCAAAGGATAGGGTCAAAACTAACAGATTCAAATTATAGGAAAAATTTCACCAAACATTAATATTAATTTCCTGCTTCTCATTTATATTTGACTGGCCATCATGAACACAGACCTTAGAATTGCTTTTCATGTTCTCTTCATAGTATGATATGTTCAACAATAGCAGGTAGTCAACTTTCCTTCACTAGAACAGAAGTAGATGGATGACCATTTATCAAGCATGCAGCAATAGGGAACTTTTTTGTCTGAGCAGGGATTGGAGTAGATTATTTTTGAAGTTTCTTTACATTCTGAAATTTAAAGGTTGATGTAATTATTTTTCTTTTTTCTTGACCAGATTTAGTGCAGGGTGACCAAAAACATTCAAAACTGATCAGCCATTCTCCAATCTATATACTACTAACACTCTCATGTCTGTTTGTTTGTAACCTTTAACTAGGAAAAAGTTGCATCACAGGCCAACAATTTTTGAACCAAGGTATCTCAGAAGGGCTAACTCACAGAATGTCTCCAAAATCCAGGACTCGTGACTCTCATGGAATAGAAATTTGGCTAATTTTATAAAACATTTTATGACATAAAAATTATCATAAAACATTTTATGACATAATACAAAATGTCTTAAAACATTCCCTGTGGTCAACTCCTGATGTTTGACTGTGCTATACAGTTCAATGCGAATGATATGGGCTATTTTCAAGGCAGATACATCTCTGAATATCTCCCTGAATTTTTAAGACCTTTTCCAGTGAAGGCAGTACATTAGAAGCTCTGCCATTGTTGACGGCATTGAGGAACCTGGCAAGGAAATATCTCTGAAATGACGACCCAGCGGGTCACAGGTTATCTACTATAATCTAGATCTCCAAGTAGTGATTTTATGCCTGGAAGCATTTGTTGGAAAAAAGCAAACAACAAGTAAAAACTGAGAACAAAGTACAGATTAGCATGTGGATAACAGGGAAACGGTTGCCTTTCTTTTGACTAATTTAGTTATTAACTTTGGCTTCTTTTAAGATTAACTCTGAACCAGAACGTTTGGCTAAAGAGATTCCTTAAAAATTGCCTTCTTCAGTCATCTGGAGTCCTAGATTAAGGTGCCAGCTCATCAAAGCTTATTTTGGCAAAAGATACAATACAAATTGTTGTGTTTAATCCACATGAAGCGAACACCTCCATGAGCCAGAATAGGTGAGAGAGTCCCTTCTTCTTCCTTCTCCATAAGAATAGGCATAAAATGCTCTACTTCCGACATATCCACATCTCCGCGGTAATTTCTACAGATGAGAACCTAAAACAGCAGGGGTGGGGATAAGTTAACTGTAGAATCTGCATTACCAAAGATAATAGCTATGCATGTTGAAGTTCTTGATAGATTATGCTCCTTTTATTAGAAGCACTGAACTGGATGCCAGAAGAAGCCCTGATTTTCTGCCATTAGTGGTCTAATTAGTTTAAAGTCAGGGAAGGAGAAACAGATATACACACCCTTTTATTGAACAGCAAAATATAAGTGCGTAAGCAAGAATAATATTAAACAGATTTTAGTCTTAACTTGTGGCTTATTTCGTCTTTCTTCCTTCTCTCAACAGGGGACAATCGATGACCATTGACAGATATTCAAAGCTAGAGTTGGAGTGCATTAAGGGACTTAGTGAGGGAGAGAATGGGATGACAAAGAAAATGTGGACATATGGTGACTTCCTGGTACTCCTTCCTGTTTGAAATCCTCTCCTGAACATACTATTTTAAATCAGAATTAGCATTTCATGTTTCTAGTAAAGCAAAAATTTACACCATGCTTAGCCGTTAGTCTTTACAATACCCTTTACTGTTTTTCATACAACAGACCAAAGCAGCTACCTTTCTGAAAGCATTTCTTCATTTTACACTTTACAGCTGGTAGACTGCCCCTACGGCTGGAAGTTTCACGGAAGCCCCATCCCTCCTTACACACCTTGCCCTTGAGATCCAATACATAGACGGCGCTAGCCGACATGACAGCGGTGCTCCACCTGCCCGCACACGAGCGGCTCCAGCACACCCGAACCCAGAGCCCCTCGGTCTGCCCAAAAGGCTCCGAGCTCACATCCGCTTCGCTTGCACTTCCGTTGTAAAATTACAAGACCTGAAGATAGAGAGCGAGTGGTGCCTAGAGCGGCATCTAGACCACACGAGTACTGCAATTGACCATAATGCTTGTACAGCCGAACTTCCCTCCAAGATATGGCTCTATGATAATGAACGCGAGGCCATCCAGCCAATGTTAGAGCCCGCCGGCCCGTGAGGATATATTAGCCAATGGCAGACGTCGCTGCAATCAAGGCAGTCTGCCGACCAATGGGATTTTCAGTCCAATTTTTCCGGCTCCAAGCTAAAGGAGGGCGGATACCTGATGACATTTCAGGCGCAGTGACCAATGAAATTACACCTTCATGAAGATGGACAGATTTACTGGCCGGTAGCAAACCCCATAGAGCCGCCGGGCCGAAGAACATGGCGAAGACCTACGACTACCTCTTCAAGCTTCTGCTGATCGGCGATTCCGGCGTGGGCAAGACGTGTGCGCTCTTCCGCTTCAGCGAGGACGCCTTCAACGCCACCTTCATCTCCACAATCGGTGCGTCATCACCTGGCAATAGGAGCACCCCACCTACCGCCACTGTCGCTATGACAACTCTTGTTCCCTCACGACCTCTTCCGGTCTGAGTTACCATGGCAACCGCCCCCTCCCATCTCCTGTAGTGCAAGTGAGGGGCGAGGGCGCGAGGGAGGCTGCTGTTCAGCGGCGGGAGCGGCGAGAGGCAGCGTCCCCTCTGAGACGCTGCGGAGATAAAGGAAGGGAAGAGTTAGCAGGGTGATCTGGGTTCACGTTCCCACACCAACAGTCAAAGCTCCCTGAGTTCGGCTTTCTCAGAGTGATTGTGAGGATGGCTCAGATGGGGGAGAGGCCTTCCGTACTGGTAATTTGGCGGAGGAAGCTTGTAACAAAAATGTAGTAAATAAAGCCGCCCAGAGTCACTAGCTGAGATGGGCGGCTATGGAAATCAAATCAATCAATCATTTTTAAAAGACTTGCTAGCTGAAAGTTCAAACCACTTTTCCAGGCAGAAAATTGGTGGAGAACTGTAATGTACTGTACCTTTGCAGGTTTTAGAGGAAGGAGAGAAAGGAAAAGAGAGAGGACTAGCTGTGAAAGGCAAAAAACAAAGCAAAACAATGGGATTATGACAGACATAGATTAGATCAGAGAAATCCTGTTTTCAAATCTTTCACTGAACAGTCTCTTATCCCAACCTATCACAGAATTGCTTTATACAAAGCATAATTAAACTAGAATTTGCTGCTGTCAGATGAGATTATGGCTTTAAAAGGTGACTGAACAAATTCATGGGGAGGGCTGTCAAATGGTATTAGTTTTGATGGCTTTATGCCGTTTCTTGGATGACAGGCAGCATCCTCTAACTATCAGTGATTAAGCAGCCCCTGTTTTTAAGTTTCTGTAGGTGAGATATTGATCTGCTACTCCAAGGTTTCTCTTAAATTTCTGTAATTATTTTGAGGACAAGTGGGTGAATGAATCATTCTGAGAAAGGATATTATATAAAGGTATATGAATAAATAAATGAAAATGCAAAGAAACTGCATTGTCTATCATCTTCATCTGAAAAAAGAACAAGAGGATGCTCTGATTCCTTAAAAACAAACGTCATAATATGTTTCTAAATAATCTTTTGTAGGTATTGATTTCAAAATCAGGACGATTGAACTCGATGGCAAGAAAATTAAGCTGCAGATATGGTAGGGGACACCTCAGGGGCTACCAATTTTGCTGTATCAAAATCTAATGTAGCCAGCTTCTAGATGTGGTGAGCCTACAACAACACAGTTGAAGAGCACCACATTGGGAAAGATTGCTCTAGAGCAGGGATGGTCTTCTTATGCTATGTGGCACGCTTCAAACAAAATGCCAAATTCTAACCATTATCTTTACATAGAATATCTTTGATTCCATGTAAGTTCAATAAGTATTCCTAGAAAGTTTTTTAAAAAGTAGTTGGCTGCGGACTGGTCTGAACCTGCCAAGAAAAAGACAATGACAAATTGAAGTAATAGGTATATCCTGGGATGGGAGGGAAGGGAGCAATCTGATCCATTTGATTGGATCCTTCTGATAAATTGTTTTTTGACTGGACATTGTTTAGTAGTTGTCTCATTCTTCTCATCACGTGCTTATATTATGAATCTTTTTAGTGTATATCTTCTGTAAAGGCCATGGATCTGTACACAACTAAACAATCAAAAGGAGTCCTTGATGAACCATCCTGCTGTTTTGACATTATTGTATTCCCACAGGACCTATTGTCCATTCATTCACTGGTTCCCCTGTACTGATCCACTTCTGTACCTAGAAAGGTCTGCCTCTTCATAGTCCAGGGATCATGAGTAAGCAGAGAATCCAATGGCCCAGATGCCATCAAGCTTCCACCTTGCCCTTCGTCCTAAGAATAATTCAAGCTGGGATAAGGATGGAGCAGAAATCTCTGTCTTCTACTTTCTGACATCATAGATTTATTAAATAGTGCTGTAGTGTAAAGTCCCTTTTATTTTATTTATTTATCTATCTATCATTGTCACCGCCCATCTGCTCCCACCAGAGAGACTCTGGGTGGTTTACAACAAAATAATCAATAAAACCATAGGCATACAATAAATACAATATATAAAAATACAATTATAAGACTTTACTTTTAAAGTCCCTTGAAACAATATTTTGTCCTATTCCTCTAGGGACACAGCTGGGCAAGAACGTTTCCGGACAATCACAACTGCTTACTACAGAGGAGCAATGGTAGGTTCAACTCTCTACAGTACTGATGAGAGTTAACACTGGATAGACTCCCTCAAAGTCCCCTCCAATCTGCTAAGATGTTCTGCTGATACTTCAGTATTTTTAACCTTGGCTATAGTCAATGTTAGGGACGCGGTGGCGCTGCGGGTTAAACTGCTAAGCTTGCCGATCGGAAGGTCGGCGGTTCGAATCCGTGTGACAGGGTGAGCTCCTGTTGCTAGTCCCAGCTCCTGCCAACCTAGCAGTTCGAAAACATGCCAATGTGAGTAGATTAATAGGTACCACTTCGGTGGGCAGGTAACGGCGTTCCGTTTAGTCATGCCGGCCACATGACCACGGAAGTGTCTACGGACAAATGCCGGCTCTTCAGCTTTGAAACAGAGATGAGCACCGCCCCCTACAGTTGGATACGACTGGACTTAATGTCAAGGGAAACCTTTACCTTATAGTCAATGTTAACGCCTTTTTTTGTAACCTTGTTGTTTTTTTCCCCTTTTCTCCATCTTTTCTAATTGCTTAGAGTTCAACTTACTTTCTTTGCTTGCCATAGCATCATTTCTTTTCTTTTTTGTATGTTTCAGCACTGATTCCACATTCCCTTTTCCATCAGATTTAAATCTCAAAGTTGAATTCTTTCCACGCAATTCTCATCTGCCTACCCTCCCTCACCCCATCAAGTCACTAGTCAGATCAGTCTCCTACTCCTTTCTATCAAACTGTTTCTTGGAAAAGCTTTCTCAGTGCTGTCAGCTAAGTTATATCAATTATCTCATTTATATTTCTTGTCAAGTTACTAAAAAAATTAAGAAGCAACAGGCTACTTTTCTGTCTCATTCTTTAGGGCATCATGCTGGTGTATGATATTACCAATGAGAAATCATTTGAAAATATTCAGAACTGGGTCAGAAACATTGAAGAGGTATGTTTTCTCTATTAAAGTGTACAAAACTTCTTTTTTAAAAAGTGCCAGATTTTAAGTTACTTCTCACAAGTATTAAAAATGCAGGGGGGAAAGTCCTGTATTTGTCTCCTGATATCTGGGAGACATTAACCCTAAGTGGTAAAGTTTATACTCGACAGCATATTGTTCAAGGTTCAACTTCTTGCATCAACAGATAAGAGGATTGGTTAAAGCTAATGGGAAAAAGTCTTTATCTTCCTAAAACTCTGGAGAGCAGTCGTCATCATTCTGGGTAGACAATCCTGCTAAATAGATTTTGCTGACCTGATGACTTTCAAGTGTGTTGGGATTACAGTATCTAGAAATTAACAACCAGTAGAGCCAATAGCTGGTTTGGAATTTTGGAAATGTGATCCTAAGACATCTAAGTATTGCCAGGTTGTTGAAAGCTAGATGGATATATAATCTTTCTTGCCATAGGGCAGCTTGGCATTTGTTCTTAAACTGGTTGAAATACTTTCTCCCTAATAATGTCTGTCTGATTGGTGTAGAAAATTGTACTGTGGAACATCATTAATACTTTGCAGTCTAAGTAAGACTGTATAGCACCACATGCTGTGAGAAATCTAGATCTGAATGTGAACACGTTTCTTATAATTGGATTCCTTTTGTAAATTAGTGGCATGGATGATATGGATATATGGAGCAAAGAACTGAACTAGTTGGCCTTTAAAATCTCTTACAACTTTAGGATTATGTAAAGCTTTATGACAAAGATGTATACACTGGCAATTCTTCCTTAAGCTGTGGGGGAGAAATAGTACATACATGCCACCCATGTTGCGATAATTTCTCATAAACTAATCCAAGATATTTTCTTTCTCTTAGCATGCATCTCCAGATGTAGAAAAAATGATCCTTGGAAATAAATGTGACATGAACTACAAGCGGCAGGTTTCCCGAGAGCAAGGTGAAAAGGTGAGGTTGGTCCTAGAATCTAGAAATTCAGGGGATCACATAAAAAGCAGTAAATGATTACCCAGCTCTGTACTGTGGGTTTCAGATTTTGTCTACTTTTCTTCAAAGGAAGGGACTGGAAATATTTCAGAGGTGGAGGAACAGACATAATTTAGGAGGTTCTATATTTACTTGGGACGCGGTGGCGCTGCGGGTTAAACCGCTGAGCTGTCGATCGGAAGGTCGGCGGTTCGAAACCGCGCGGCGGGGTGAGCTCCCGTTGCTCGTCCCAGCTTCTGCACACCAAGCAGTTCGAAAACATGCAAATGTGAGTAGATTAATTGGTACCGCTTCGGCGGGAAGGTAACGGCGTTCCGTGAGTCATACTGGCCACATGACCCGGAAGTGTCCTATGGACAACGCCGGCTCCAAGGCTTTGAAACGGAGATGAGCACCGCCCCCTAGAGTCGGACACGACTGGACTTTACGTCAAGGGAAACCTTTACCTTTTTTATATTTACTTGATGTTGTATCGAGCTAACAGAAAACAACAAAATATTAGAACAGCCATCCTGGCAGTAAAAACCCAAATACCAATTCATTTTAAGTATATATAAATCATAAGCCATTGAAAAGACTACAGCAGGCTCCAGAATCCTTCAGATACTTCATATAATCTGCTTGAGTTAAAAATCCTAACCTATCTTTGTTCTGCAACACAAGCAGTGAAAAGTGAAAGCTCCTCTCTCTGACACCTTTTGTTCCTAGTCTAGGCATTGAACTGAATGTGGCATATGGGTGGAGATGAACTAATTGGAGTACTTTGAACATTTAGCCAAATGGGGCATGTTGTAAGGCAGAAATGAACATTAAATTAGCACAGTTGGCTCAACTTGGATGACTGTTTTTCTTTCCTAACCTTTGAACCCTTAAAGGCCTTTGGCCTTTCTATGTTGTTAGAAATGTAGTAAGGTAAAGGTAAAGGTTTTCCTTGACATTAAGTCCAGTCGTGTCCGACTCTAGGGGGCGGTGCTCATCTCTGTTTCAAAGCCGAAGAGCCGGCATTTGTCTGTAGACACTTCTGTGGTCATGTGGCCGGCATGACTAAACGAAACGCTGTTATCTGCCCGCCGAAGCGGTACCTATTAATCTACTCACATTTGCATGTTTTCGAACTGCTAGGTTGGCAGGAGCTGGGACTAGCAACGGGAGCTCACCCCGTCACGCGGATTCGAACCGCCGACCTTCCAATCGGCAAGCTCAGCAGCTCAGCGGTTTAACCCACAGTACCACCGCGTCCCTATTAGAAATGTAGACATTGTTACAAATATGGAAGCAGTTTCTAGCTTTCGTGAAAGGCAATTTTCAATAAAAGAAAACAGAAGTCTACCTGTTGGACTGCAGCTAATACACCCACATCAGATTGAGTGCATAGGTTTTGTATTGCTACCATATTAGAATTTTGTGTTTCTCAGGAAGCAATGGAGAGGGGCGCTTTCATGTCCAAATTCTGTCTCCTGCAATTAATCTGAGGTCTCTTTTTTCTTCAGCTGGCTATTAGCTATGGAATTAAATTCATGGAGACCAGTGCAAAGGCAAACATTAATATAGATAATGTAAGTATTGGCTCCTCACCTTATAAAACCACTGCTGTCTTTCGTCCAAATGGCAAATGGTTTATCTAACGTAATAGCCCAAATGTGATTCTGTGGGGATGCTCTGATTTGGATTCCAGTGCTAAGAAGGGGCTGGACTCGATGTCCTCCAATGGTTGGTGTTGAACTATAACAGTAATATAGCTGAAAGGTGGGGGGGATGATTTGAAATAATTACGTGAATTATATTTAACTCATATTACATTTAGTATTATTTTTTAAAACCCACTTACCTCTTTACCCTGGCTATACTCAGTTTCTAGAGCATAACCATCAGCCACTCAAATGCCAAGTGCACCCCTGAAACTGATCTAGTCTTTCAGAATTCTTGTTCATTACATGAGCTTTCTGCAAAGTATGTTGCTTGACCTCATTTGCACATTCTGTAATTTTAATCCCAAAGATCTAGCAATCTTACTGCACATACTATGCTCACATAACAAAAACAGTATACAGCTAATGCTGTCCAGATATGTGACTGCATAATGGGCTTTGTCTATGCCAACTGGGAATTCTGGCACTTGTAGCTGCCACACATCCCAATTGTTTATGGCCATATGCTGCTGGCTGTTTACAAATGAATGAATGGCCAAATGTTTTCTATATCCTTGCTCATTTTGAATAATCTGTTTCGTGTTTGAGTTAATTTTGGTTTTCTTTATATAAAGGAAGGATAGCTTTTAAGAATTCAAAAGCAATGTGGGATGCAGCTTGTAGCAGGGAAGCATTGTTCAGTCATGCATTTTTGTATTTCTTGTTTTCATTTTAGGCATTTTTTACACTTGCCAGAGACATCAAAGCAAAAATTGACAAGAAACTGGTGAGCACCTTCACTATAATCAAGTTCTTTTGGGGAAAGAGTATGAACTGTGGCAAATACTCTCTTACACGAGTATTAAGATATTCCCTGATTGTTTGACTCACTGACTGGGTTATCAGCCTAAATCATCTTGTGATATTACCCCTTTCATCTCGCTTAGCTTTGCCCAATTGTCATCCAGATCAAAGTAAACATATGAATCAATGAAGCCCACAAACTCATCTGGATGGTCTGTTGGAATCTTGTCCCACCACATTTCCCTAAAGGAGTCTTGGTCATCCTGAATAGGGCTGCTGAGATGGGGACCTTCTGACGAAATAAATGTACAAAAGAACAGACACTTTGCTGCTCTTATTGCCACCATATAGGCTCACGTGGGAGCACATACCAGTGCGTAGTCATAGTCAAGACTATGCCATCATCATTTCAGACATCTGTTCACTTGCTTTATCCCCTACAGCTTGTTTTAAATCAGAGAGCAGTGCAGAATGGGTGACTAGGAAAGGCCTTGCATGAGCAACCTTGTCAAGCACTCTGGCAATCTCTGTGTTCCAGGTGCAAGGCGAACTGCCCACCGAACTGTCAGGAAAATCCCTAAGTACACGTTGAAACAATTAAGATCATCAGGTGTTTGGGGTCTTAATGATCCAAGGTTTCATAACCAGTTTGAGCAGAAGGTGGTCTGACCATGGTAGATGTCGCTGCCCCCCGCATTCAGACTGTGCACCATGTACTCCAAAGTAAACAGATCCAGTGTGTGTCCACCTACATGAGACAGAGCCATACGTATCTGTGATGAGCTCATAGTTTCTATGGAGGTCATGAAATCACAAGCTGGCCTAGACTCCTCCTATGGAGTAAGAGATTGAAGCCTCATGGACTCCAAGGCCAGCTTAAGACATGGCCAAGAACTCCTGCACCAACAGCATTCCTAGTTTGTCTCTAAGCCTAGGCTCATATACAGAAATTTGCAACTGGTGACTTCAGAGCTACTGAAGCTACTGGCCACCACAGTGTTTCTGAATAATTGCAGCAAGCCCTCTTCCCTGGCTTTCACCTCACAACTGCTCTAAAACCTAAAATCCAGGAAGGCCAATCTATAGGATCGCATCCCTATCAATGCCCTACCAGGTCTCAGCAATATGCACCAGGGCTGGGCACTAATGTCATGGATGTGTGCTGTCAGCACAGTCCTGTTGCAACTGTCCAAGTCCAAGGCACCCAACCGTTTAACCACCTGGGCCTTGGAGCCTATGGGTTAGAAGGGACCTTCATCAGCGTGCAGCTTTCTCTTCTCCTGTAATGGCCTACCCAGGGCAAACTATATGACTTCTAGGAAAACTTTATGATTAGACAACAGATAGTGATCATATATAACAGAATTCGTAATTGGAGTCATATATTGGTCGAAGGAGTCTGTGATTCCAAGGTAGGTGCAGAAGCAGTGTGTCTTTCTACTTTGTCCAACTGATTTCATAATTACTATATATAATTATCCTATATCCCATATGTGATTCTGCTGCTTTTGGGATATTCTGTTGCATAACATTGCTGGCAGCTTAACATTATTTGCACGTTCCAACAGTATCCCAGCATTATTTCATTAATTTGGCTAGTTCTGCTGGCCTAGCTGGTGTTACAAAAGTATACTAGAATTTCCACTGTATTCTCTCTGCTAGTGGATTTTAAGTTTAGGAATGACTTTTAAATTTCCTAGTAACTGAATCTTGCCATTCTTTACCTTTCTAGGAAGGCAATAGCCCTCAGGGCAATAGCCCAGGAATGAAGATCATCTCAGATCAGCCAAAGAAAAGCAGTTTTTTCCGATGTGCCCTTCTGTGAGGGGCTTGGCCTTAATGTGAGCTGCTACTCAACCTTTCTGGACTTGTCCATTTGCATGGGCTTCTTTCCTCTCTGGATCTGATCCCACACCAGTCTAATGCAATGGGGAAAAGTGGCTCCTTCTCGTGATTGACCCTTCTGTGATAGAGAAGCATTATCTCTCTCCACCACTGCTGCCACCTGATAAATGTGGCATGTAGATCAAGAAATCAGATACAGGAAATATTGAAACAGGCTTTTCCTTCTCTCTCTGGGGATGTGGTTTGTTAACTGTATCATGACTAGTAGAAAAACTAATGATCAGGATAATTCTAGATGATTTTCCTCTGCCTTCCCAATCTGTGGAGGAGTATGTGGCGTAGCCTGTAAGACTGAATGAAGCACTGACATTTGTAGCAGATTACTCACCCTCCCTCTTGGAGTTAGGAAAAACAAATTAGTCTGCTCTTGGCACTCATTCTAGACACTCCCATGATAGAAGTTGCACAATGTCTCAAAATAAAAATAAATTATTTTTTTAGAGAAATCAATGTACGTTCTTATGTGTAAAGATCAAATTCCTTTCCTCTTGGGCCTCCGTCTCAAGTAGAGGAGATTGATGCAGGGAGAGGATTATTTGACTGATACCTGTCTGATTTTGGAGGGGGTAGCTGTGAGCGACAAGCTTTTGCAATCATCAAGGTTCCCAGTAGGTTAGACAACACCAGTTTACTCTGCTTACTGCACCTTGGCCCGTCTGTGCTAATCTTGCAGTTCTTCTTTGGCATTAGACTCCTGTCTGACTTACAAAGAGTTGCTTTCTCCTTTGAGGAGGTAACTTGTGATCAGCCTTTTTTGTGGGATTGTGCTCCTGAAATTCACGAGCACAAACTCAAACTTGTATCCAGTACTGACCCTATTCACATACACTGCCACCATAGAAACCTATTTTGCCACTTTTCTTCAGTGTATTCTGGATTCCAGTATAACTTCTGTATCTCTGAGAGATCCACTTATATGTTGAAGCCGATCTGCTTGCAGGACTTCTGCTTATTATGGACTGACTTGGGCTCCATGCCTAAAACTATTTCATCAGGGCCAGAGCTGCTTCCTATGTGTTTTCCCACACACCTCGGTGTGGCATTATCAAAGGGGCAGGTGTGTAAGTTACGTGATGAAACTTGTACTTCCTTCCTCAGGATTACTGGAACAGATTTCCAGACTTTTCTGAACCCATCCTTCAAATGAACAGCAAGTTATCTAACAAAATAGAATCCTGATCTCTGATATAATATACATATTTATTTAATTTTTATCCTGCCTTTATTATTTTTATATATAACTCAAGGTGGGGAACAGACCTAATACTCCTTCCTCCTATTTTCCCCACAACAACCCTGTGAGGCGGGTTGGGCTGAGAGAGCGTGACTGGCCCAAGGTTACCCAGCCGGCTTTCATGCCTAAGGCGGGACTAGAACTCACAACTTCCTGGTTTCTAGCCCAGCATATACATGTAAGTTGTAAGGTGCGTAAGTGTAAGTAAGGCATTTTGAGTTCTTTCTGTACATGGCAGGACCTCTGATGATCTCAACGAGTGACCAGGTGTATGGTGGCAAAGGTACTCTGATAAGTATCCTGATCTCATGTCACATTGGGCCTTATGTATCATAACCAAAACCCTGAACCTGGTTCAACAGCTAGTTGGCAGCCACCATAGTTGTTTCACTAAAGGTGTAATGTATATACAGTAGCCAGATGCCCTATTCAGCAACCTGATCAGTGGATTCTATACCAGCTACAGCTTCTAAGCAAGTACAAAGATAGCCCTACACTGTATGTATCACAATATGTTGAATGTGACTATACCAGCATGGGAGCAGCAACAGCTGGCCTAACCCGCCCAACAAAGGACATAATTCGTATACAGCTAAAGCTGGCAATAGGCACTCCTAGCCCTAAAGGTCACATGGGCCTCCAATGACAATGAGTCTAGGAGCATCCCTAAACTATGTATTTGTCCTTTCTGAAGGAATGCTTGATATCTTAGTAGCTTTCTATACCATTGATCACAGTATTTTTGTAGCTTTAGTAGCTTTCTATACCATTGATCACTTTCTATACCACAGATCACAGTTTACTTGTTTTAAAACCCATTTAAAACAAGTAAACTCAAACCCAGGAACCACCCACCACAAAGTTTTCATCTTATCAGGATTCAGTCTTATTTTTTGGCCATCATCCACTCTGTCACTGCATGCAGGCATTGGTTCAGAACATGTTGGGCCTCTCCTGATTTAGATGCTTCACAGGAGTAGGGCTGAGTTTCATCGGCAGCCGGTAACTGGCAGCTCCAAAATCCCTGATGACCATCCCCAGCAATTTATCATAGATGTTAAACAGCAATGAACAGCAATGAGGACAAATTAGTGCCTTGTGGCACTGCCAGGATTTAGACTACCCTCTGATGCCATCTGTGCAAGTAGGAGCAAAATCACTGTAACACAATGCCTCAAGTCCCCAACTCATAGAGAAAATACTGTGATCAATGGTATAGAAAGCTACTAAGATATCAAGCAAGATCAGCACAGTCATGCTTGCTCTCCCACAAGAAATCGTCTGTCAGAGCAACTATTCTGTCTCAAAATCAGGTCTGAACTCACTGAAAAGGATCAAGATAATTGGTGTTCTCCAAAAACATCTGCAGCTGCGTACCTACTCTCAAATACCTTGTCCCAAAAAGGGTGTTTGCAGTTGGTAAAATCTTCTTTAATCCAGGGATGGTTTCTTCAAGAGTAGGCGGATTACTCCCGCTTCCAAGGAACTATCCCATCAGACCAAAATGCACATAAAATTTCCAACAGCCATAGAAACAGTACCAAAGCACTATCTACACACCACCTACCAACAGACAACTGATTAATGAGAACACGTTCCTATTTCCTAAAGCAAATCAGAAACATTATCTGTGTCTGCACAAAATATATCACGTGGTTATTCATCAGTTTGGGGGGAGGGGTTGTGCAACACATAAAGCCACAAATGTGGCCACTAGGTTTTTAACTGATTTTGTTACATGTATCGTGAGAACCCAGCCATGAAATACTTGTTTCCCCAGCACCACAACCTTGCCACGGAAGGAAGTCACACAGCTGAAGCAGCTCAACCAAATGGAACAGTTCACTATTTACATTCCAGATATGTGAATCCAGCATACAACCAAACTGTCTATTTAAGCACAACCATGTACAGTATGGCCAAGCGGCCTTTTCACTTATTCACCATACCTGGGTTGACAAAAATACTGCCCCTTCAAGAATCCAGTACCTAAGACATTACAGACTGGAGAGAAAGACTGTAGGAAAGGATTCCTGTCTATTACCTTATAATGATAAAGACACAACATATATGATAAGCAAAGATCCAACTTATTGTCTGAAATCCTTGACAGAGTAAGCACATATGCACCCAGGGATCTCTCCCTCCTTAGCTAAAGTTGATACTAAGAGTTGGACTTAAATTGACCTTGTAAGAACTTGGCAATGTCAAGTCTTTAATCTCTGCCTTTGAGAAACTACAGCTAAAAATACATACATCCCAAATTGTAAATCATGTTTTCACCTCAAACATCTTAATAAAAATTATCTTGTTCCTTTATCCCTCCACTCTTTTCTCAGTTCTTTCAGTCCAGTAGACAGCTCAGCCACCAAGATTACTGTTTCCCCTTCCATTTGCTAGGCCTGGCTATGCTGCAGCACATTTGCTAATTTGGTCTTGTTTCCTGAACACATGAAGAGGCAAATCTCTATGGAAGCACTCAACACAAGAGCTCGATCAAGACTGAAGTCCAGATATCTGTCAGCAAGCCATTCAAGATACACCAGGTCCCAGCAATGGTTCTTACTGGACCATGCATTTCTTTCAAAAGAAAGTAGCAACCAAGAGTGGAATTTATACTCATGATTGTGGTTCAAGTGTTTCATTTGGGCTGAGACCAGGTTCAGATCCCCACTTAGCCATGAAGTTCCCTTGAGTGACTTTGGGCCAGTCACTCTCTCTCAGTCTGAGCTCCCCCACCAGCCTGTGATGAGAATGACACGAGGAAAGAAGAGAACCACGAATGCTCTTTTGGGTTATGCGGAGGAAAGAGAAAATGAGCTGCAGTATGTCCTGCAGCGATAGAGGAGACGTGAGAGCAAGTGTCTTATGACAACCCTGCGGTGTAGCTCACTTGTGAAGCTGAGCTCCCTAACTCTTAACATCTCATACAAAACACTCCCTCAGACCTGCTCGCAGCTCCTCTAAGTTTCTCTTTTGCTTCCCTTAACGGCATTCATCCCTCCGATCGTGAAACCGTCTAAGTCGCTTCTGAAGCCGCTCTAGAATTTAACTCTCTATGGATAAAACAGCCGTTCGCCGGCTTAGGGACCCGCCCCCTTACTCATTCCGAAGTTTCTAGTGGTTGTTCTTTTAACCCGGAAATACTTTCGTAGCCTTCTCCTCACTACCCCTGAGAGGGGACGGGGAAGGCGAGTGTTGACTCGCTGAAAGACAGGGGGGATGTCAGAATATCAAGCTGTCCAGCGGGGCCCTCTGCGTCTGAAGGGGGGCATCGGCGACGCGTCTGCGGGGAAACGGTGAGGGGAGCCTCCGAGGGCAGAAGTCGATCTGGAGGCGGCCGCGGAGCCTCTTGTGTTCATTCGTCATCTTGTTTTTAACCGTTCTAGACTCTTTCTTTTGGGAAGGCGGGGCTTCTTTTGGCGTTAGCCAAAAGGAAATAATAAAATCTATTTTCTAGCTTTAGTTATCTATGAAAGATTCCTTAAGGAACACCTAACAAAACAACAGTCCTCACGACCACAGCAACAAGAGAACACTGAGAAGCACAAAAGGAGAAGTGATTAATTTGGCTGTTGCCCCAAAAGCTCTTCGCCACCTATCGGAAAGCAGGGCGAGGCTGTCTCGAAAGGAAACTTCTTAAGGCCCACTGTTGGAAAGGCTTGGCCTTGCATAGTCACCCACACGTTAAAAGGGCAAGGAGCTGATGCATCTGAGACGTTGGGGTCTGTAGGAAAAACTATTTGGCCAGTGTTTCATACAGCACAGAAATCCAATATGTAAATACCAGGTAGTTCTTGCTTAATGATCACAGTTGAGACTGGGATTTCAGTTGCTAAGCGAAGTGGTCATTAAGCGAATCCGACCTGATTTTATGGCCTTTTTGCGGCAGTCATTAAGTGAATCACTGTGGTCGTTAAGCAAATCACATGGTTTCCCATTGATTTTGCTTGTCAGAAGCCAGCCGGGAAAGTTGAAAATGGTGATCACATGACTATGGGACGCTGCGACGGTCATAAATGCAAACCAGTTGCCAAGTGCCCAAATTGTGATCACGTGACTGCGGGGAAGCTGTGACAGTTGTGTGAGCACCAGTTGTCAGTTTTTTCAGCACCGTCATAAGCCTGTATCATCACTAAACAAATGGTCATTAAGTGAGGACTGCCTGTATGTCTTCTCTGTCAAGCTCCAATTTTATTGTAGGTTGAAAATGCTTAATCCCACTTGCAATAATTAAGAATAGGAGATGTGATGCATAATTAGCAAAGTGTGTTAAAATCCTGATCTCCAATATAGAGACCACATCCCCAGGCTTGATCAGAGTTTCTTTGTGCCCTGTCGCTTGAATTTGTCCTTTTCCTAACAAGGAAGTCCAAATAAAAAACAAAGCAGGGTCTAATTATAGATGTAGAAAGTTGTCTTCTTTTTCCTATCATGCTTTATGAAAGAATTTACTTACGATGGGACGTATCGTAATTATCTCTTTTTAGAAAGAAGAAGAAAGACACAGAAAGAAGCAAGATTGTGGACCAGATTGTGAGCAGCAAGAAGCAGGAAGAAGAGGAGGAAAAGAAGCGGGCTCTGGACAAACGTACTCCAGCACAGTTGGCCTATGAAAAGATGCAGGAGAAGCGGGTCAGTGTCTTAGAGAAAAAAGGGCCACTACAGAGAAAGTTCGAGTTAAAGGGAAACTCATCAGGTGCTATAAAACGTGGACAGAACTAGCAAAAATGTTCCTTGGCAGAATGACAATAACCAATACTCTCTTTTTATTCTGTAGCAAATAGAACGAATCTTGAAAAAAGCATCCAAAACCCACAAGCAGAGAGTAGAGGTAAGTTATTGCTCTGTGAGCTACATGTTCCTGCATAATGGCAAACAACTGTGTTACGGCTTAGCATTTTTTATAAGCCCAACCTAAGATGCCTTTGAGGAGGAGAAAACATGGATGAGAACTTTCAGCTGTGGATAGATTTAGACTTAGAATTTTATCTCTTATACTGTAAACTGCTGTTAAATCTGAAGTATTTGCAAAAGAAGGTTAACCAAATTTTCCCCTCAATCTCTCCTCACATCCTCCTGTATTATAGAACAGTCTGAGTGGTTTCTCTGGCAGGCCATTCTTCCTTGGTCATCAGAGAAAACACAGAATGTAAGAAAGACCTTAGAGATCATCTACTTCAACCTTCAGTCCAGCACAGGAATGCACTACTACAGCATTCCTAAAAGATGGCCATCCAATCTTTGTTTAAATATCTCCAAGTAAGGGGAATCCACCTTAGGCAATCTGTTTCACTATTGAACAGCTCTTAGTATTAGGAACTGATGTCCAACCAAAGTCTGCTTTAAAATGAAGTAATTTAATTAAGCTCACTACTTCTTGACTTAACTTCTGGAAGAAGACTGAAATCTATCCCATCTTATAAAGAGCTGTCAGATTTTTGAAGACTGTATATCTTCAGCCAGCTTTTCCCTTCTGATTAGGATCAGATCTTGATAAGCCAGTCCCTTTATTTTCAAACTTTTGGAAAATGATAGTCAACAAAACCACTGAATAATTTTGGGTACTTTGTAGCCTTGGCTATATCTTTTTTTTTCAAAAGTGTGGATAATTGAATCTTCCATGTTTCTCTTCCCTGAAAGTTTTCTAATCTGGTCCAGGAAGGCATTATCCAGATTTTCTGTGTCTATAGCACACTCCCATATTAATATCATTGTTGTTTTCTCTTCCTTGTATTCTTATCCAATGTTCTTGTCTGGAGCCTTGTGCTCAAATTGCTGGATCTCTACACAGTTGTGAACTTTCATTTAATACCACTGCTCCCCCACACTTTTTGTCTGATCTATTCCTTCTGAAATGTATTTATTTACTAAAATTTGTATGCAGTCCCAATCAAAGGACTCATAGTTTCATAATCCAAATCCACAATCATTAAAACAATTCACAACAAGCAATAAAAACCACACAACTAAAAATTGGTGTGAGATACAACTGCCCCATTGTATCTCCTTTTCCTCCTTGAAATCTCAGCCAAAGAGCAGTTCTTAACCAGCTTCTCAAAATTTAAGAAAGGGCCAACCTAATCTTTGCAGGAGAGGACAAAGACAAGTTGCTCAGTAGAGCTGGGGCAACCATCAATTTTCACTCCCTTCACTTCATGCCAAGTGAGGTGGGATCTTCAGTGTGGTTTGCACGTACAGGATAGGCATGTTCCACATACTCTTCATTTTACACCAGATACCTTGAGACACGTAATTTCCTTCCTGTATTTACATGCTCGTTATTGGGTGCCTGATGTATTGTGGATCGCTCCCAATCCCAGTCCACACTTAGCATCACACTATTTTCTGGGCTGTTTTTCCTTCTTTCTTCCAACTGAACATCCTTGCGATTAGGCTGCTAGAAAAATTGTGTCTAATGTGTTTAAAGTTTCTTATTTTGAATTAATTTAGATTGAATACATACAAACTAGATCCACTGAAAACAGGCGTATTGTAGGTACTCACAACAGATTTTATTTAAATGGATCTCTGCTGAGTCTAAACTCTGAAAGGATATTTGTACTCTGTATGTGAGTTGTTGCTTCCAATTTATATTCTTTTCTTTCCTAGGATTTTAATAGACACTTGGATACTTTGACAGAGCATTATGACATCCCCAAAGTCAGCTGGACTAAATGAGCATCTTTTCCATCAACATTTCTTCTTACAGAATCTTTTTTTGTTTCTGAAATGAGCGCAGAGCGGTTTTGAGCTGGAACTCATTTGGCAGAATTGCTGTTTTCCTGTAACTTCCTATTCTTGGTCAAGCTTTTGATTTTAAAGAGATACATGTATCTGTTCCTTGTCTTCAAGTAACTGGCGGTTAGCTGTTTAAGATCTATATCAGTTATTTCTGCTGTATTATTGCATATTTAAGAACTTAAAAGGACAAATTAGTCCTTAGCTAATTATAGATAAGATCACACAAATACAAAACACTTCGGTTTTATGCAGAATTCTGTTGCTGAAAGAACAGAATGCTTGGGGTGGGAAAGTTAATCTGTGTACCTGTTTTCTAACTTGATTACTGCAGTGTAAAAGAATACTACCAATACATGCAAAGGGAATAATTACAGCAGCCAAAACTTTCATCCAGCGTACTTCCGTCATTTCGAAACACCCCAACCTGATGGCTTCACCAGCTTCTCCAGCTTCTCAGTAAACAGTCCCAATACGTGAACATTTACTAAGAAATATTGTAAAAGACAGAGAATTCTAATGATTCCCAGTTTCATCTATTGGAAGGACTGCCATATTCCCCACACTGTGATTTGCTTTTAATCATGAAAATTTGCCTAAATAGAATTATTAAGAACACATACTATCTTGATTTTAGGTAAAGAGTGAGCCTATACATACTTGAAAGTTATATACCACTGCAGAAAAGAAATTAATTGAAACTGTAAATGAGTTGACTACTTTAAAAACAGCAGCAATACTGTTTTAATTTTTACCCACTTGAAGCCTGCTCCCATGTATAGGCATGGCAGGATAAACATCTTGGTTCTATAGCATCGTTTAATTTTGCAACTGAGATACAAAAAGGGACAAAAGTGAAGGGCAGACTCAGATTATATCTCAGGAAATGCATGCGCTGCTTCTGGTTTTGTAGTTTTTGTGGACTTTATGACCTTGTTAATGTTTATCTTCCTACATTTGGTTTCAGACTCAGGTCTGTGGATTCCATTTAGGGTTCTCTTGGCATAAGGTGTCAAGTTAAGTATATTAGGGCTGTGCACCACTTTAGGGTCTGCAAGAGTGTGCACGTAGTACCTGTCTGCAATATCTTAAAGCAGCCATTCCTTTTCCTAAGAAAAGACACACCTACTTTGTGTTGCAGACAGGTGTTGCATTCTCACTTCTGCACCATGCTGCATGACCCTAAAGCATGCATCAGTAATGCAGTCTGAAAAGCTTTTGGATGAATCTGAAAGTTGTCAGCCTGGCTCTCAAGTAGAATGTGTTTACTCCCCAGCCCCCACTCAGTGTCTTGTGCTGAGATGAAGGTTCTAATTTGGTGCGTTGTGCTAGTCCATTCAGTTGGTTTGGTATGGGTCACCATTGCACACCTCTGATTCCCTGATGGTAGTCTTGGGCTGCTGGTTATCTATTGTGAAGAAATGGGACGGGACAGATTAAAACAAAGGAGATGAGAAATATTCTATCTGAAATTTGGGTGTGCAAGCTGTTTTAGACATGAGGTTCACTATTCAAAAAAGTTGAACTTAGAGTGGCCCAGAATTTTTATTGCAGTAGAAACAGAGTGTATTTTTTCTGCTTGAATCGCCAGCCACATCTTGTAAAATCGGGCATTGCCTCTAATGCACACCATTCTTTCATTACAGTGTCTGCAGTAGTCTCACACATTCTCTATAGGTCTGCTCTTGCAAAGCAGGGATTATGCCAATTGCTACAAAATGGTGCTGCCAGTTATTGCCTGGAGCTGCACACTTTTTAAATATACCTTTTCCAAATTCAATACAAGGTGCTGGTTTTAGCCACTGAAGCCATATATAAGTGGTTACTGAGCAGGTCTCCTTTACATGCTCTTCTCCTCCCGTTCCTGTTCTGTTCGGCAGCTGAAGCCTCACACCAGACATCCTTCTCTTCCCCCCTCTCTTCTATCCCATTTATCAACGCTGCTTTCATCCTCGGATGTCATTTTAGTATTTATTTAAGAATACCCACATCAAAGAAGATGTACTTTAAAAAATTATTAGATCAGAAATCATGTTACAGGATACACAATAGGAGCCAGAAAGGTTTAATACAGATTGATTTGGGTAATTTTTCCCCACCTTGCAAAATTTAATAAATACAGAAGTAAAAAAACACAAGCAACTCTTTTCCTATCAGAGCACACTGAAGTAAACCAACAGGAAAATGTGGGGTTTTTTTCCCTGCATCTGAAATCTTCAAGGAGATGAACCAAAAGGACATCACTTAGAACATTGCTGTAAACTAGAAAAACAGTTGCAACCTTTGAGGCACACACAGTGGAACCCAGTGCTATGCAAATGAAAGCCCATTTGCACACGAGAACAGTCTGGCCCTGCCCGCCCCCTTTCTGTGCCCCCGTCCGCCGTCTGCTCTGGAGATTTTGAGGGCATATGCGGGGAGGGGGGGGGGAGAATGTTCCCTTTTCCAGTTGTACTGATAGAAATGTGTTTCCAGCCTTGACCTACCTATGGAATGTGCAGGCTACTTTGTCTTTTGTTACATTTTTGCAAGGAAATATCCCTTATTCACATTAACACCCAGGAATCTAAGGCAGAAAAGATTCTGTGGCACTGCTTAATGAAACCGCGGACAAAATACAACCACAGAGAATTCACCCACATCATTGAAGGGCAAATGTGTTTTGTGCTGCAAACCACCATGAAAAGCACATTACTGGCAATAAGTTTTAAACAGAACACATCACATGGATTGTGTTTTTCCAGTACTGAATGCGCCTAGCACCTTTGGGAGGACCCACATAAAAAAAGATACAAGCAGACAACTTTTCCAGTTTCACAATGTGCTGTCATATGGGGCAGGGTGAGAACAAAAGCCTACATCCAGTTTGTGCCTAAAGCCTTAATATTTAAAGGTGGGGAAGAAAAGATTTGGTCCCATATTTGCTCTGCATGATGTTAGAGAAAGAAAGAGAGGCGGGTTCAGAAAAGAAGCTGCCATTCCATACATGACTGACGGGGTTTTCTTGACCTTCAAAGCCTGGGTGTTTCCCCCACAGATTTATATGCTGCCCAGTTCACTGAGGGTTTGATCCAGCGTTCGGTGCAGACTCAAGTTCTCTTCTTTCGCTTGGGCAAGTTTTTCTGGTGAGAATGGGAAAGATATTAGGGAAAAAAAAATTCAGAGAATAGGACTGGTTCTAATCTGACCATTTCACATTCCAATTTTAGTTGCATATGTTTAAAAACATAGCTGTATTCCTTCAGTTACATTTTCCCTCAAACTTATGCTATGCCTAATACATTTATCCAAAAGGCCAGTCAAAGGAGAGAAACCTGTTCTGAGATCATGAGATTCAGCTAAGAAACACCCAGGAAGTCTGGCTCAGCAACATCTGGGGGAGCAAAGATTCCACAACCCTTTATTAAAGGAACTGGATTAGTGAAAGATTTAAGAGTTCAGCAAGTGATAAGACTTGCAAGGGGCTCAAAGATAATCTAAGCCCAACACACTGCTCAGTGTAGGAGTTAGTTGGGGATAGGTCTTATACCTGAAGGAGGAAAATCTAAGACTGAATTTTCCACAAATTAACCTCATTGGTTGGAGTGATACAAATGGAGAACAAAAATTCTATTCTTAGGATAAAGTTACATAAATAATCTCCAACTCTGTACTGTTCTGTTGAATTAGTGGTCAAACTTAACTTAGACTATCATCTTATAGAGCAAACAAGGAACAGATGCCTTATACTTTAAAAACAGAAAAAGAAAGCAAATGAGAGAAGATTCCAGATACACACATATATATATATATTTTAATTGAAGCCAATTTTTACAGAAAAAGACTTGTGAAAGCACAGAGAGGCAAGGAAAGCAGAAGATTCTTAGTAGGAGCACCCAGCAGGACAGAAAGCCCCACTGTATTTATCTACAAGGAAGTCATATCATTGAGCGCGTGGTCCAGTTCCTCACTGATGGCTTTGTATTTCAACTTTTGAGCATACAGCTCATCTGCAGGGCAAAGGATGGCAAGACAGGCAGGATGAAATGCCGAAGTAACAGGAGCATAGGCAAGTTCAGAGGTGGTGTTGCCACAGAGCAAGGAAAGGTGGAAGAGATGGAGAAAAGGAAAGAAAGAAATATTAAACACAGAAATGAAACACTACAGATACTTCACACAGAACTGCATGATAAGCGTGGAAAGATTTCAGCAACAGGAGGTTTGGAATGTTCAGAGATTGAACGTTCAATATTAAGTGTGAAAAATGTTTTGAATTCGAACTGCTTACACTAGCCTCTCTGGAAGTGTTTTATGCCCCAAAGAGGGTTGTTTCAAGCATAAAACATTTCCAAGTGATCAAAGTAGGATATTTCAGACTTGGAACAGGGCACTTTGCATTCAGAACAGTTTCAATTCAAAACATTTTACACTCCCCTATTCAGTACTATATATGCCACCTTGAGCTCTTAGCTCTTCAATTACATTTTTACAACAATTCTTTAAAAAAACCTGTAAGGTAGGCAAATTGCAAAGAATGGGCTTTGTTCACCTAAAGGCCAACCAATCAAATTAATGACAAGGGTGAGAAATGTGGAGACTTAACTAAACCTTAGTTATTCTTATCCTCAGGTGCTCTGTTAAATTGCACTGAGATCTTGAGTGAGATTGCCATTTAGGTTCCCTAGGGCAGAAAAAGCCTTCTAGAAGCCAATTCACTGAAATGCAACCATGCAAACAGTGCCCTGTAAGAGCTTTCCATCCCAAGCTTTAAAAGCTTTATCCCATACCTTCCAAATCATCAATGGTCTTTTCCAGTTTAGCAACTGTTCTCTCTGCAAACTCAGCTCGTGTTTCAGCCTAAGAACAGACATTAAAGCAATCAAAAGGTTGTACTACTGATCAGACACCACTTTCCCTCCTCCCATCTCCAAGCCAACATGATCTCTGGCCTCACCTCCTTAAGCTTGTCAGTCAGAAGCTTGATTTCCTCTTCATACTTGTCCTCTTTTTCAGAGTACTGTGGAAACAAGGTCAACATTAATCATTTTGTTTGTAAGAGGAGGGAAGGGGGATTGCAGAAAAAATAGCAACTGAAACCACCTCATTTCTCAATTGTATGTATGTATGTATGTATGTTGGATTTCTTCTGGGATGGAGTGGTCAATGCAAATCCCAGGGGCACACACTGTCTCCAACCTCCCTTTTTTTTTGCACCACTAAATTTCAGCAACATTATTTTTCTGTTTCATTTAAAGATAAAGAAGCAAAATAGATGCATTAAACCATTACTAAAAACTAAAAAGAGTTTTTAAATGCACCTATGTCCCATAATATCCCCGAGTTCTCACTCAAGGCATAAAGGACCAGATTCAAATATTACTTTGGACACCTTATGTGAAGACCTAGCTTTGTGGAGAATAATGGTGGGGAAGATGGAAGGAAAGAGAAGAGGACAACCAGCAGCAAGATGGATGGACCCAATTATAGTGGCAAAGAGTATGCTGTTGGAAGACCTGAAGGCCCCAAATCACCCTGGAGAACATCCATCTATGTGATCACTAAAAGCAAACACTGACTTGATAGCACATAATCAATCAATGTCCCATAAAACTGCTCTGCTATTTCCAGGGACAAGACTGACATACGTAACCTCAATGGCTGAGATTTTTTTTTTAAAGCGCGTTCCCCTGGCTATAAGGTGCTATCCAACTCTGAGAGGAGCTCATAATATATATAGTACTCTCTTCTCTACTGGTATCTCCATTCCACCAGTCCACTGGGGCAAGAGACAGTGACCCAGTGACCTTCCATGGCCGACCCTAGGTTTGAACCTATTCAACATTCAAACCTGTATATTGGCTTTCCCTAAGCCTCCTTGCATAGAAAACCTGCCAACTCATCCTCCAAATGATATTTTCCAGGCATTTATTGTTTGGTTTCAAAGCAAAGATCAAAACAACCTTGTGTGAGATTGTGCTAATGATGTCATCTGCATCGAGGGCACAGAAAATGTTTCTCCCTGCTGCTTATTATCCTGAATTGATGAGGAGGAAACAGCTGCGGAACAACGGCCTGTTGATGTATTTTGCAATAGGCAAACATTCAGGAGATGTCATTTACCATTTTTTAATATTTTTATTCATCCACGAGTATACATAATCTCCCCTCAAAAAGATGAGAGCACACTAGAGATTATGCACTATCAAGTTGGTGTCAACTTTTAGTGACCACATAGCTAGATTTTCTCCAGGATGATCTCTCCCTAACCGAGTCCTCCAATGGTACACCCCGCACAATTGTAACAGTCCACCCCGCTTGCTGATCGTTGCCCTCTTCTTAATATGCCTCAGCAGAGAGGATAAAGCCCCAGGCCACTAAAGCTGAATATAGGGGAAAGGAAATCACCTTGGTGGTTCATTATAATATCCAGAGGCCTCGCCATCCCACCTATTCTTGCACCTATTTAAAACACCTGAAAGCCAATTCCTGACCTTTAAAAGAAGCCACCAACCTTCTCTGACTGAGCCTCAAGGGACTTCAGGTTGTTGGTGACGTTCTTGAGTTCTTCTTCCAGGTCACTGCACTTCCTACACAAAGCCAAAGAAACCACCGCAGTCAGCTTTTTCTCTTATTATTTAAATGAAAACATCGTTGCCATCAGAAGCCTTTGCTTTCCCCAGCCTTGGGAACCTCTTTACAGATTCATTGTTTCACTTACTTTGTAATTTATTTGTATCCAGCATGCTTATATGTAAACATCTCAAAACAATCCATAATTAAAGATAAAACATTTTCAAAATACGAGGTGTGGGGAAAATTAAAAATCATTCCCATGTAATAGCCGCCTCCACCAAAAATCCTGAGTGATGAGATTTCAGTGTGCATTAAATAAGATATGCTCTCAGAGGTTAGGGATTATTTGAACCCATTCTGGATTAGAATGATTTGGAAATGGAATCAACCCTGGTTATCCTGATAGGTGACTGTTACTGGGAGAATGGAAGAAGGGGATCTCTCAGCAACCTTTAAGACCATTAAACTTGAGGATCGCCTTGACTGGGCCTTTGAGGCTGGAGTGAGACACTATGTGAGTGATTCTGCTCTAAAAGCAGAGTCAATTTCAGAGCCCAGAGCTGGGGGAAATATGGTGTCTTGATCATTTAGTAATTATGCTGCAGGGTACTGTAAGTCTCCAATGCTGTTTCATGCTTATCTAAAGCAGCTGGTACCGTTATTAGGGAATTTGAACCCAGGAGTCACTGGAACATAATCTGCTCATCTGGTCATTGACAGAGGGCCTGTTGAAAGTCCCCCTCCTCTCATGAACTTCATAGGATGGACAGTATGGGCTAGATGGCAGGCCTTCTCTGAGGCAGCCCTTACTTTCACCCCAGAAATATGTGCAGCCCTCATCTTGTGAGTACTCCTTAAGGAAGTCAAGGCTGTATTGTCTCCTTTATTTATTTATGTTTTTATCCTGCCTTTATTGTTTTTATAAATAACTCAAGGTGGCGAACATATCTAATACTCCTTCCTCCTACTATTTTCCCCACAACAACAACCCTGTGAGGTGAGTTGGGCTGAGAGAGGGTGACTGGCCCAAGGTCGCCCAGCTGGCTTTCATGCCTAAGGTGGGGCTAGAACTCACAGACTCCTGGCTTCTAGCCCAGCACCTTAACCACTAGACCAAACTGGCTCTCAGCTCTAGCTCCTACTGGTCTTGTATGGGGGTGTTCACTTTCTGCAATTAATTTGGGGGATTATGATTATGCATGATTATGATTTTTTCCTTATTGCTGTATGCTGCCAGAGTCCTTCAGGAATGGGGTAGGTTAGAGGGCAGAGAGAAAGAGACACAGATGCTGACAACATACAACTCAAGAGTCTCAGGAGTGGCCACTCACATCCAAGACCAGCCCTTGGACACCCCAGTTGGCTAGACGAGGACAAATAAGATGAAGAGCCACCAAGTCAACCTATAGTTCTACAGAGAGATGGCTCTCAGGTCTGGCAGCTAAGTAATCTACATGCTCTGAATAGAGCTCAAACAGGTATTTAGCCAGCTGAGAGGCAGAATCATCCTGTGTCCAACAGCATTAATTATTAGCTGCAGTGCTCTATGTGGGGTTGCCCTTTAAGAGGGGTCCATAAACTACAGCAAGAGCAGAGTGCCCAGAGAACACAGGTTGGGAAAGGTGATTCTGGATGTCCTCAAGCACTTTTACAAGTTACTCTGCAGGTAACTAACGAGTTCCTTGCTTTAATCAGATTTCTGACAAGCAATGATCAACTCACAGTTCAGACACCTCAGCTCGTTCTTCAGCCCTTTCCAGTTCCCCCTCCAGAATGACAAGTTTACGGGCAACCTGGAGAAAGACAAAAAATAATCACTGTATGCATCAAACAATACAGTTCTGACATAAAGCAACTATGAGGGTCAACATCTGCGCTCCAAACATAGCAAACTGGTATTCACATGAAATTGGCACTTCCCCTGAATACCATAGAGTCAAACTGCAGTGGTGAAAGGCTGATCACCCTTATATCCTGCTCTTGAACTTCCTAAATGATCCTGGTTGGTTACTATGTGACAAAGAATGCTTGGGCCTGATCTATCTTATGCTTTAACTGAAATTTAAGTTCTAAATGTGCAACACAGACTGGAGCACATTCCAAAGAGAACATGTGAATCAGGGCTCGCAATAAGGACAGGAATTTGCTTAGAATAAAATGAAGGTTAGGGGCATCAACTGCAAGTCACCTTGTTAATTAAGTTACCTTTGAAACAACAGCTCAAGATCTTGAGAACTACCTACTCCCTGCCCACTTTATGACTTGTCTAGCCAAGTTTTATCTGCTGCTCCAGATCTTTCAGGCAGAGCAAGGATTTCCCAGACACGCTGCCTGAGGCGGTTTTAAACTGGAGGAACTGAACCCAAGGCCTTCTGCAGGAAAAACAGGCGCTTCACCTCTGGGCTGTGATTCCACCAAAGCAGGCTGGAAGACATGGCGTGACAACTGTCATTTTGAGTGTGCAACCTTTCCCTTGTTTCTTAAGGGCAAGTGTGCTTGCCAGCCTTCAAATATGTTCAGGTGCCCAGGAACTGGAACCCCTGCCCAGCCACCCTTGTTCCCAGGTGCAGAGCCTCTCTCCCAGGATTGCTGCCTCACCTCCTCATATTTGCGGTCAGCTTCTTCAGCAATGTGCTTGGCTTCCTTCAGCTGCATCTCTTGAATCTCCATTTTCTCCTCATCCTTCATAGCCCTGTTTTCAATTACTTTCATACCTCTGGGGAAGAACCCAAAAGCACATTTTAAATCCTCTGGGAAAATGTGCTTCTCTACAAGTGTTATATGTCTTGTTATAACAGATTTTGTATGTCTTGGCAGACCCACATTTGGGGCAGCCATTAAGACCAACGAGCCAGCACAGTCCTGCATGGACAGCAACTTTTGGATCTGTTCAACAACTGGAAAAATTATGTGCAAAGCGTATTTTGCAATTATGCATATTTATTAAATTTATACGCCACCTACCTCACTGTATAAGTGATTCTAGGTGGCTTAAAAGTAAAAAGAGAATAAAAAATCTTACCAAAAAATGTGCAAAATTAAAAAGACAGAGCACATTCAACCCACCAACCATCCCCAGGGCTGCGTACAACTATTGGATCCCCATGCTAAGTGGCAGAGCCAGGTCTTAATGCTTTTCCGGAAGGCTTGAAGAGTGGGGGCCAACCTCACCTCCGGGGGCAATGGTAGAAAAGGCTCTCCTCCTGGACCCCGCCATGTAATGGAACTTAATCTTGGCTAGTCTGCCCACGCGCCAAACTTTATAGTGATGGCTTCCTGCATCTCTACATTCCTCTATGCTTTATTACAGGGTTTCTCAAGCAGGGTTCCGTGGCACCCTAGGGTTCTGCGAGGGGTTCCCTGGGAGATCACGATTTATTTAAAAAATTATTTCAAATTCAGGCAACTTCACATTAAAAGGTAAGTTTCATTCTTTATCTTCAGTTTAAGAACACTGCGGAAGCATATAGACAGGCCTACCCATGAAACGAATATAATAATTTTGTAACTTCCAGCCTATATCTGAGCCTGAACGTGCAAGGGTTCCCAGAGGCCTGAAAAATATTTCAAGGGTTCCTCCAGGGTCAAAAGGTTAAGAAAGGCTGCTTTATTATTATATGTTGTTGGCAACTTACATTTTTCTGATAAAATAAGCACTCATGTACATAATGCTTCTAAAATCTACTATTATGCTCATTCATGTTTTTTATAAACTTTATACCATACTTTTTATGCCTATGTATAAATCAGCTAAATGTTTACTTTGAATTCTAGGAGTTGAAGTTCACATATCAGGACAGCAGCCACATCAGGAAAAGCTATACTGGATTAATACATATTCCAATAATATCTAAATAGGGCTTAGATTTTTTCTTCTTAGTATTATTTTTTAAGTACAAAGCAATTTATAGCTAGTAATATTTATTAGAATATTTCATACTTCTTTAAACTGATCCACTGATAGAAAAACATTTGCTCAACAAAACACGATTTTCATAACTCTAGTGGCTGTTAATATATAGCCACCATTACCATATAATCTCTAGACATTTTTTTTAATTCTTTCCCACAGCAGAATGTTGAAAAGAAACTGCGTAAAAGGGGTCAGGACTCTGTCCATCTGTCTTTCTGCCAGCAAGTTAACGCTCTGAGAACTGAGCAGAACAGGGGAGAGAAGCTGGCAAAAGGAAGATTGAGTTTAAAAATTGGCTAGGTCAGGCTGGGGTCTGAAAAAAAGAATCCTCAAGAACTTTCCCAATGCAGCCCTATGAAGAAAGCAAGGGGACCGTGGTTTGGAATGCTGGCGCGTACTTCATTGTAAGCCAATCACATGACCCAGAGCAGAATGCATTCAACCCACACTGTGCTTCCCAGTGCACACATACAGGCAACACAGAACAAAAAGAATTTAAAAAGCCACGATCTGCACACTTCCCTTACTTCGTTAAGAATTCTTTTAGCTGTATTATTAGAGCAGTATTTTGCAACCTCAGTAACGTTAAGATGTGTGGACTTTAACTTCTGCTGCCTGGAGAATTCTGGGAGTTGAAGTCCACACATTTTAAAGTGGCTGAGGTTGAGAAGCACTGAACTAGAAGAGGACAGTGGTACCACCAAATATGCACAAAACTTCCTCTGCCCCCTTACATCTCCAGTGAAAACATAAAATCACTGGGAGCAGCCATCAAATAAAGCCACATCAACTGAACAGCGTAAAACCTTTGTTCTTGTTCATTCCTCAGCACTCCTGTCAGGACTTGCTATGGCTTTTTTTTTTAAGATGATTTAGCTGACTCTCTGTAAGACTAAAAATGCAAATTTGCTAAGCCAGGAGCAAAGCTGACAGTGTACCTGATTAAAGTAGCTTAGCACACAAATGTCTCTAGCTCTGATTTCCTTTTACAAGGAAGTAATTCTCTGCTTATTTCATTAAGCTGTCTTATTGTTAAAAGTCACTTTTATCAGGCTACTTTGGATTCCTTTGAACTTCCTAAAAGGAACACATTATCCTCTCGACTTAGACCACTTAAAACTTTTCAAAAACTATTTAAAGCCAAAGTAGACTGACTTTTTAAAGTACGCATTATTCTCACAGCAGTGAAGGCAATGACAGGCATGCCTGCCATTCTCAAGATTTATCCTCTATGCTGTTCCAGGTTTTGGGGATAAAAACATTCTATAACTTAAATGTTGGGGAAAATCACCCTGCTGATTATTAGCATTTTGTCACTATATTCTAGCAGTACAGAGAATTTGGGAGCCTCATGCAAATTTCAGGTCATGGATGGCCAGTCCCTAGTTTACGCCTCATAGTAAGATAAAGCAAAACAGGCCAGCAGGGCCAGGTCTGGAACTCAGCAGCTGTCTGTCTCCACCTGCATAATCTAACTCTAAATCAGGAGGGAAAAGTTGTAAAAAATAGTGGGTGCCCTGCAACTTTACAAGATTGGTACTGAGAACAGAGATGCAATCAGGGCTAATCTGGAGAGTTGTTTGAAGCCCCTCTTGACTGAAGTTCTGGCTTTTTGCCTCCCAGTCTATCAATACTGACCTTGTTCTGAGCATGTCAAGCCACACCTAAGCTTACACTGTTTGGCACAGTATCTTTTGTTCCTTATTTTTACAGAATATTTATAGTCAGGATGGCTGGGGACACACCTGGGCAATATATGCTCATTTGATTGTATTAACTTTAAATAAAAGTTCCTTTACTGAAACAAAGCGGTGCTGATCCCCCCTGGTCATCTAAATGAGGGCCAAGGCTTTTTCATCGGTGATTGACACACAATTAGCTGTGCTCTTGGCTGGAAGACCGGCTGCCAAAGGTCCAGCTAGGCACTTCCACAGCCATACGGCTCCGACCAGTGCCCTGATACCTCTCACTCTCGTCAGCTGCTTTCTCTGCCTCCTCCAGCTTTTGCAGAGCGGTGGCCAGGCGCTCCTGGGCACGATCCAACTCTTCTTCCACCAGCTGGATCCGGCGATTAAGAGCAGCTACTTCTCCTTCAGCCTGAACGAGAGAGAAATTCTCAGTTGCTAAAATGCAAGCAGCTCAGTGAAGAGAAGTGAGGTGGCATCAAACTGCATGAAAAGAAAAGCTCTTTGAAAGCCGCAGGGAAAAAAGAATTGCTAGCTTCACCCCCCCACCCCTGAAATTCAACCTCTGCCAGCTTACTAGGAGGCCTCCTGAGAGAAACGTCTCTGCAGACTCAACACTCAGAGAGTTAAAAGCCAATCCTACCTTGCAGGCACAGAAAGAATCATTAATGCACGTTGAAAGAGGAGAAGGACAGCAGTGTCAGAGAAGGAGAGGAAGATCTTTCCCTTCCTGGTGTGAAAGCTCAGTCTACATTAGGTCCGTCGGATCTGGGTAAATGTTCCAACTGCAGACCAAGGAACCGGCAAGAGAATGGGAAGAGCCGCCTCTCCATAAGCCACTATGGAACCGAAAAGTTAAGACAGATCAGATGAAGGCAGGCAGGCGGGCAGAGGGACCGACAGAGATTTAGCTTGTTTTTTTTTCCTTAGCTGGGCTTCCTGCAGCGTGGAAAGAGGGAAGAAGACCGACGAAAAGGGACAGACCATAACGGAGAGCCTCTCCGGGCAAGCTGTCCAATTCCTTGTCTTCGGAGCCCCCCCTGGTTCCACGGGCACTTGAGGCGACCCCATCCGAGGTGGTGACAGGGGGGAAACGGGCGGGTGCCAGATCTGGGTGTGCTTGGACCATTCATTGCGAGCGCTCGCTCCAAGAGCTTCCTTTTTCTGCCAGGCCCGGCGCAGCGCGATCCTAATTTAATTTTAGCGGGAGCGGGAAAGCAAACCACGTCGACGCTCTCTGCTCGGGCGGCGGGCGCTCCGCCTCGGTGGCTGAGATTGCGGGGCAAACGCTGGGCGAGGCGAGGGGAGGGGTGATAAAGCCCTTTGGACAGACCCCGCGATGCAGGAGAGAGGAGGAAGAAAGAGACGGCGGTGCCGCCCTGGCAGACGTGGAAGCCAGCGGTAGCCGGGCTGGCTCCACCCTCGTCCGCCCGTCCTCCAGCCTTGCCTTATACGGGCAAAAGGCATATCCAGGCTGCGGTGGCGGCATGGCCGGGCTGGGATGTGGGAAGAGAGGAGGGAAGCCGAGAAAGCGAAGGAGAGGTAGAGCAAGAGGACGGGGCTCGGCAGGAGAGGGTTGCCAGAGGTTTCCCCGCCGTCGATGCTCACTTTCTCGCGCAGTTCCCGCTCCTGGTCGCGCTGGCGTTGCAAGATTTGGGCGCGGTCCTCGGCCTCATCGGCTTCCTGCTGCAGCGCCTGGATCTTGCGCTTCACCGCCTCCAGCGAACCTGTAGTGGCAGACATCCTAGCAGCGTCTGGTCGGGTCCGGTCCCAACAACGGGTGCAGCAGCTACACGTGGGCCGCAGCGGCAGGATGCGGCTCCGGTGCTGGCGGGAGGAAAGCGGCTGGGGAGGGGTTTTGACGTAATCACCGCTGGAGGGCGGGCCTGTGACGTGGCCACCGCTGGCCGAGCCGAAACGAACCCGCTCCGCAGCCCTTCGGAAGAGCGAGGTGGGGCTTGAGCGCGGGGTGGGGAGAACGCCTAAGCGTCTCCTCACATCCTTTGCGGCCCGGTGTTTCGGCGCGGCTTCTGCCTCCAAAACGTCTGCTGAGCGGCAGGAATAAGGCAGTTCAGGCTGCCCCACCTGGACGTGCTGGGAGGGACTGATTCCGTGCAGGCTGGGAATTTGGGGAATGCGAGAGTCCCAGACTGGGGACGGACCACGCTTTGTCTGTCTCCGCGTCTTCAGGGCTAGCAAGAAGAGTTCTCTCTCAGCCGGTGCCTCGTTCAAGGCCCAACTGCGGAAAGAAACGTTTCTGCACGAATTGAGGCCCTCTGCCTAATTAGGAGCACGGTACATTCCCACTCTCTATGCCAGTGTTTCTCAACCTTGGCAGCTTGAACATGTGTGGACTTCAACTCCCAGAATTCCCCAGCAAGTATGGGGCGCATGTCTGGCTGGGGAATTCTGGGAGTTGAAGTCCACACATCTTCAGGCTGGCACGGTTGAGTAACACTGCTTTATGTGGATGTTGTAAGACCAGGGAAATATGTGATCATCAAACTACCTCTAAACAAGATTACTCCAGCCCCCTGCTGGGTTCAGTAGCACACATGGAAGGGTGCCTAGGAAGCACTCCAAGGACAGTCCAGCTGGGGGATCAAAATTCACCTGGAAAGGCAACCACAGCTTGTGTTAGCATAGCATGCTTCAGCTGGTTCCTGAGAACACACAGCCTACCAAAGCATAAGTCAACAAAATGGGCTGGATATTTATTACATGTTAAATTGCAAAAGAAAGGAAGCTTATTGGGTGTACAAATACACCTATTAAGACTTTATCTCAGCTGGTTAAGCATGTTGTACGTTCACAGCCCTTATCGGAACTGGCATAGAAGGATCTAGGACCATCTTCCTTTTGTCCCTCGCTTAGTGGCTCTGTGGTCACCAAGACTCAAGTTCAGCTTGAGGGAGTGTTTACATTTAAACGAAATCATAAAAGGTTGGTTCAGCATATCCTGGCTCAAACATATTTTTCAATCCATTCAATCATGTCCGATTCTCGGAGACTGCCTGGGCAAGTCCCTGCAGTTTTCTTGGCAAGGTTTTTGCCACTGTCTTCTTCCTAGGGCTGAGAGAGAGTGAGTGGCCCAATGTCACCTAGCTGGCTTTGTACATAAGGCAGGACTAGAACTCCCGGTCTCCTGGTTTCTAGCCTGGTGCCTTAACCACTAGACCAAGCTGGCTCTTTAAAGCCATATATGGATCAGCTATTAGAACAGTAGTTCCTTCCAGCCATTTTAGACCTCCTCCTGTGGATTTTTCTCCCCCAAACGTGGAGCCTTCCGAGGGGTTTACTTGACCTGCTCTGTGTGGCTAGAAAAAGGGAGAGTGCAGGACCAAGACGGTGATCCTTGTGTAGCAAAGAAAGCGTGGAAGAGGGGTCCTCCTCCCAGAGACTCAACATCCTTAAACAGACCTTTCCAGTGTGTACATATTTTGTAGAAGGCAACATGTTGGGGTGGAGGAGAGAAGACTTTCAGCAGTCTTTGTCTTCAATTCAGACAGAGTAAACTCTAAGAGAAAGCAAACAGCAGCTCTCACTTCCCCTCAATTACTGTACAGCTGGGCTCTTTTACACAGAAGTCACTAGTATCTGACACTTTTTTTCCCTTCCTCTTCCCTATCTTTTCTTCCTTTCAGATTGTGCCTTGTTTTTTACACTGTATGTTTTTACATGTTTTACACTGTATGCCAAGGGCAGGGAACATTTGGCTTGCATGATTCTTGAAACAGCTCCAAGAGCCTTTAGACCAGTGTTTCTCAACCTTGGCAGCTTGAAGATGTGTGGACTTCAACTCCCAGAATTCCCCAGCCAGCCATGCTACCAATGCTGGCTGGGGAATTCTGGGAGTTGGAATCTGCACAACTTCAAGCTGCCAAGGTTGAGAAACACCACTTTAGACTGAGGAGTGAAGTGCAAATGCTTTAAAGCAAGGGTTAAGCTTAAAACAAATTACAGTATCAGTTTCTGTGGTGATAATCAAAGTGGACAAGGAAGCAACGCTATGTAAATGGGTGGGGCTGATACTTCCAGTGTGGTTTTGGATGGAGAACCTGGAGCTTGCTTGCTTTCCCTGCTAAAGCTTTCCATTATTGTAGTTCACACATCTGTTTCAATTGTTCTGCTCCAATTGGTGGGAGGTTACACTTTTTGCTGCAGTTTTTTTTCCTGTGAAATTTCAACAGTGCACTTGCAAAGAGCTGCAAAAAAAGAAGCTTGGAAGCCACAACTGGGTGCTTTGAAATGAATTAGACAAATAAGTTTGGGGTATGGGTCTTAGCAGGACAGTGGGAAAGTGTATTTGTTGCTTTTGAAGTGAAGTGCTTGTGCATCCATAGTGGGGAATGTGGAGTTCTTGGTTCTCTCTGAGCTTGGTTGTTTGCATTACCTGACTAAGTACCGTCATCAGTACAACTGAGTGTGGGTAATGAAACGTCTGCAAGCAAACAGTCAAGCTCAGAGAACACCAAGAACTCCACAGTTCAACCCTGAGCTACAGATATTCTCTTCTGTTGGAAGGGGAAATGGGCATACTTTCTCCAACTAACATTGGTATGTTGTACCAATAGTGTGCTCTGACTGATGCAATTCTGGTCTGGTCAAGATGGCTCAGTTTCTAGAAATTCTGTATCACCTCTCTGCCTTACTGGTACCTTAGGCCTCAATTTTTGGGAGAATTACTATACAGGTAGTCCTCGTTGAATGACCACTTGTTCAGCAACTGTTCAAAGTTATGTCAGCACTGAATGAGGGGTATTTACAATGGCTCCTCGTAGTTGTGTCTGTCATAGGGTCCCCGCGGTCATGTGATCGCAATTCAGGCACTTGGTGACCCGGCTCACGATTATGATATCACAGCATCCCACAGTCACATGATCGCCATTTGCAACCTTCACTGCCAGCTTCTGACAAGCAAACTCAACGGGAAAGCCAGCAGGAGATTGCAAAGGGTGACAACCTGACATTGCACTTAATGATGGCACAAGATTAGCTTAATGACAACAACTGGAATTGCCGTTGCTAAGTAGCACAGTCATGTGATGTTGCACTTTACAATGTGTTGCTTAGTGACATAAATTCTGGTCCCAATTACCATTGTTAAGTGAGAACTACCTATATTCTGGCTTCACTACATCTTACAGGTTGCATTATGGGAACTGTAGTAGTTGCCACCTACTATTAAATTGTTGTAGATACCATTTGGTCCAGGTCCCTGGAAGATTCAGAGTTTATCCATTGTGGACTAGCCATTTCCTCCACCTCACTGGCCCCCAACTCTCTTTTCCCCAAGAACCCTCTCCAGAAGTCCCTGTGGAAAATTTATACGTACGTCTGTAGCTTTCTTTTCAGCTTGCTCCAATTTCTCCTGTGCATCCTTCAGAGCTTCAGAGTACTTATCCAGCTCATCTTCTGTTCCTTTCAACTTCTTCTGCAAAGCCACCAGCTCATCCTCCACCTATCCAGAGACAAAGTTAGCCATTAGCAGGTACTGCTTAGGAGTAACCTGCCATCTTTCTCTGCCTGTGGTGAAGACTAGTCATAAAATCACCTCCATCAATTTACCCTGTGGCTCTCGTAAAGAAGTTTTTCCTTAGACTTGTTTACTGTGCATTGGATTTAAGTGTCCAGACTTCTGATCTTCCTATGCAGATTTCATACCAGGAGCCTAGTTTTATTGAATGCTCAAAGAGAGCATTCTCTCCTTTTTTGGCTCTGCTCATTGTGTCACCAATGTCAGTGCTTTGTTTTTCCTGTGGGGTTTGTTAATATTCATTTATTGGTACTGATCAGGATCCTTTCGTATGCATAAAAGTTATTTCTCTTCAACAGCAAGCCTGGGATAGATATGGGGCAAATTATGCCTCCCCATGAAAATTAATATGCAGTTATATGGGAGGAAGACATGCTTCAGATGCAAGGCACACAGGATGCATCTATAAGGGATTTTCTTACATTTACTTGTCACTGTTTTTAAAATATCATCTTCCTTTCCAGTTCTGACCCTAGGACCCCCCTTTTACCCAGCCCCACCAACAGAAAGTCTTCCAAACAACTGAAAAGAGCTGGAAAAATAAAAATTGAGTTTTCATAACAGCCATCAGTTTCCCTTTGGCGTTTGAGGAAATGTTACCATGTTATGGATGGTGATTATGATGATGGATTCATTCATCAAGCTAGGTCACAATGTAGCTTGGTTTATATTGTGTGAACCCAGCCACTATGGTTTGCTGAACAATCCATAATTATCTGGTTTGCAGATAATGCTAACCAGCAGATGAATTTTATGTCATACTAAGCCAGAACTAAACCACATTATGGCTTAATATTATTAGTGGATGGAGCCACACATTTACACATATGCGATATGCTAATCCAAATCCAAATAAATCACATAGCTAAGATGTATTTGGATTTGGATTAGCATATTGCACAATTCCATGCATTTATATTGCCTGTAAATGACTTTTATGGCTGAGACTGGGTTCACCCATTGTACTAACCCATAACCTGATTTACTTGTTTGTGCCCTAGCACATTGCATGATATCAGCTATTTTGGATTGTAAAACATTGGTGAGCCTATCTAACCATAGTTTATTCTGTAGGCCATTATTAAGCAAACATTAGCTTCATTAGCTCAAAGTGAGAGCCCAGCTATTTATCTGGTTGCTCGTAGAGTCACTTTTTCCAAGCCATTACTTTAGTCTCAGCGGCCAAAATATGTTCCTTTCTTATCTTAATGGCACCCGCCCTCCTTCCACTTTCCCATATAAATCCATATTGCTTCCTGAAAGCAGCTATTTATATCATGCTGAGCATGCTGTGGGTGTCAATTTGTCCCTCTTCTGAAGAGAATTTCTGTTATCTAGTGGCTGGCTGGTGATAATGTGATGGGCTATTCTTTGGCTCTGGGGCGCTGGGAAGGAATGCTTTGTCTGCTCTCTGTCTTCTGGTGTAGTAGGAAAATCTGACCTGATAAAGGCAAAAAAGTACCCCTCACTGAACTGGTTCAGGTTTGGGGCTTGTACTATCATCAAAATGCTACTTAAAGGCCCTATATTTTAGTGAGGCTATTCATGAGACTTCAGGTTCCAACAAAGAGAAACTGTCTTCTCTCATCAGTTGCTGTTCTAGCAATTTATCGAAACCCTATATTGAAGCAATCTCTTCCAAGACGGCTCCAACAGTGAAGAAGGAAGCAAAGTTGACACTGGACACCCTAAAGTTGTATCATCCTTTTTCAAAAGTTCTCAGACAATGAGGCATATATTAGCTAGGTTCATACATTGCTCTAAGCCATGGCTCATTATAACCAAGGTTTGTGAATAAGCCAGAATGGCTATGATCTTGCCACATGCTAAGTGACAAATCATGATGTTCAAACCACAATGGGTTGTAAGCCAGAATCAAACAAATCACATTATCTGTTCGTGCAATCGGTGAACTTGACTACTGTACTTCTCCTTTGCTAAAATCAGAAAATGGGAGGCTGAACAACGTCTGAAGCCCATTCTTGGGCCCAGAGATGTCCAACTCCTACCTGGTGGTGCCTGTATCCTCATGCTGTGCATAGGAATAATTATGTGAGATGTGGTTTGCCTGCCCTGTTCATGCCAGCTGTATCCATTACAACAGGAAAACATACATCAGGCCTGAATCCCTATCTAGTTATGTGAGTTCATAGCAGTTCATTTGGCTCAAGAATTCACATAGAGCTGATAGCTGGAACAGATAAAGCAGCCATCAGAGTTGAGCAGGAAGCAACCGCTTCATCCTAGCAACATTTTTGTTGCATTGTAGAGGGAAAGTAACACAGCCCCCACCAGCAATGCCAGAGCCATGGCCCCAAAGGTCAGCATTAAACCCAGATAGTGAGCAAACTGTGCTCTCCCTCTGTTACAGAAGGCTACAAATAAGCACTTCTTAATCCTCCTTCCATCATATCCAGCCATGACCTTATCCATCCTCACAGAAAATATGAGACAGCTGTTCAGTCTCCCTTCAGTCCTTTCAGACATTTGTTTAGGAAAATTGAGGGAAAGGTGGGTAGGGTCAGTGGGATGTTTCAAAATAATTCCCTCTTCTACAGGAAGTATGTTATACCTAAAAATTAAAGATCATAATAGCATTTGTCTAGTTACCAAGAATGATCTGGTGCTGATGAACAGGAGGGATGACTTGATCTCAGCCTTAAACTTCCTGAGGGTGCAGCAAACACACACCCCGCATTTACCTGAGAGTAAGCCCCACTGAATAAAGGGAAATCTGCCTCCACTCAGCCTTGAGTCTCTAGCATGGAAATACCACAACTGAACGAGTCCTACTTTCAAGAAATGGAAAGGCACTATAGGGAACACCAAGTATTTACTCCAGTAATTGTACCACGACTATTACATACCACTACTGCAACATCTAGCACATTCAAAAAGCACTGCATGAATACCCAGCAAATGAGAATGATTTTCTCTGTTGCTCCCATCACATGCATTCCCCTCACCTGCTTGCACTTGTCCTCAGCCGCTTTCTTGTCCGCTTCAGCCTGTTCTGCTCGATCTATAGCATTCTCCTTGTCCAGTTTCAGCATCTGCATCTTCTTCTTTATGGCTTCCATCTCTGCAGTTTGAAGCAAAAGTGGCTTCAGGTGCTTTTATGTAGAAGAGAGAAGGTGAAGGCTAGCCTTCAGTTGGAGGCAGCGTGGAGACAAATGGGCACTTGGGCAACTGAAGAGAGTTTTAAGTTCCCTGTGAGCTTCCTGGCTGTGCTACAGTCTGATTGTGTCCCTGGTGGCCCCCTGTTCTTTCACAGGCAACCTTTCTAAGAGATAAGTTGGAACTCAGTCAATCCTGGCATCTTTAGCACTCAGGGATCACCTTATTTGGGCCTTGGCTTCTTTAAAGAAAGAAAAGCACTGTTTCCATTTTTAACTTTCCAGCAGGAGCAAAAGAGAATGCAGGGGCTGGAGACAAAACTTGTCAGCCATTGTCAAGCAGTTAAAAGAAGGGCTGGTTTGGGGGGAAGCGACTTAACTTTCTAGAAGGCCAGAGTGTGCACCCCAGGACAGAATGGGATAAATAGATCCTTCTAGGATGTCAACTTGTGGTCGTGACAATCTCTGGATCAAAAGAAGAAGAGGGCCAGGGTGGCGTAGTGATTAAGCTGCTGGACCAGGAACAGGGAGACCTGGATTCTGTTCTGCCTTCAGCCATGGAAGCTCACGTAGGTGACTTTGGGTCAGTCCCTCTCTCATAGGGATTTTATTGTGAGAAAAAACAGAAGGAGGGATCATTATGTATACCTCCTTAAACTCCTGGATAAAATAAAAGCAAGCGGTGCTCTGAAGAATAACCTCCATGCTTCTCACTTCTTCCGTGGAATTGGCTCGTTTGGACGGGTACTTCAGGGTTTCAGTTCAGTTTATCTTTTTAAAAATTCCTGGTAGCCAAAGAGCCCATTGCTTCCTGGGTAAACCATAGCATAGCACAAGTCTGAAGCATCCACCGAGGGCAGGAGATGTGTTTGTTACAACACACTGTAATGATTGCCTATTCCAATAAAAGGAGTCTCATCAGTAGTTACTAGAGAAAACTAATTTATTGAATGAATAGTATGCAAAGTACGAAGAAAGCTGAGAATGAGCAAAAGCGCGCCAATTACAAACTTAAAAAGCCTTGCTCCTGTTGCAAACCCTCCCCTCAGGCTAGCATAGCAACCACCCACCCCAGATGCTAGCAACCGTTAGAATCGGCCTGAGAAAGTAACCTTGAACAGCAGAGATAACCCAAACATACATTCCAGAAGATCACAAGTCAGCACAAAGGAAATTTACCAGCGTGGCCAGGCAGGCACGCAACTGCAGATATGACATGTGAAACGTTACGAGGAACCATAAACATCGGAACGGGAACATGACACACACACACACAGAAAGGGATGGGGTTTGGATTGCATGGTTGCCGCTGCCATTTTGACATTTTTTTATTCCCGCTCCCCCTATGGAGACCCTTGCTGTGGGCCCCAGTTCCAAGCTAGTGGTGGGTCAGGTCAAGATGAATTTTATTTCATTTCTATTTAATCTACCTAAAAGCAAATAAAATGGGTACAATTGCTTTAGAGGCCTGCACGTAATAGTTTTCCCTTCAGTTGCATTCAGAATAATACTTGGGCAGCAGCTTTCCACAGTCTTGTGTCTCCATCTCAAGGAGCACTGCCACCAGCCTTCCAGAAATATAATAATTACCGCCAACTAAAATTAGCTGCTAAATTTACCCGTTTTCGTACAAGCATGGCAGCTGCTGTCTTCAAAATCAGCAAGAGGAAGTGGTTGATCCCTCTTACTATCTAAGGCGGGTGACTTTTCCATGTGTGTCCTAAGATAAAGAGTCTAAATACGATGTATGATAAACAGTTGGCTGTTGTCGGCATTAAAAACGTTAATCTGCAGTTTTTTTATCTATTTTAGCAGGGTTAATTTTCAGGTCTTAGAAAACCATTGAAGCCTAGATTGCACTGCCATTCTTGTTTCAATTTAGCACTGATTCTGCTGCACATTAGCTCCTGGCATATGTCACCATAGGTTGGGGCTGCTGAGGACCACAGCACACACATCTGCAGTCACATCTGACAGCTATAGATTGCTTCCCCCCATTTTGGATAAAGCTTTGTACAAAAAGGAAGTACCTATAGACTGTATCTGCAATAGCTTAGAAAAATCTTTCCCTTCTACGGATAGTGAGATTTCATCGTGGGAATTTTCATTGCATCTTGTGTGTATCATTTCTGCAAAATAATAGAGAATAGCTGGCAAGAATTGTGAACCAGAATTAGCCAAGGAGAAATTAGATGTTCCTTTTAAAAAAAAAAAACTCTTGCATCTAAGCAGCCCAAATGCTTCTTGAGTTCTGAAACAGGCCAAGTTCTAAGACGCCTCCTTTTGGAAACCACTTCCTTGAAACAATGTAGGAAAAGGTCTTCCGAGGTGTTCTTAGACAAGTGGTCTATAAATGAGAAACGGGGGGTACCTTTGAACACATTTCCAGTTCTTCAAATAGCTTTTCTGCTCAGGATTCCATCTTGCTATTATGGGCTTTCAGAAGCAGCCTTTGCCAGTCCATTGCATCCACAACAGATGCTGCTGCGCCAGACAACAGAAGTGAAACTCTGGTTGGAAGCTCGGTGGAAATTAGATCCGTCCCACAGGAACTGGTGAGACCCTCGTCCATAGCCTTGTATGGCAAACATTGAGGGGTGTGGAGTGAGACACAAAGAGAGAAAGCTTTGCAGGACAAGGCAGTGACAGACAAAGACAAGAACCAGAGACAGATTAGGCAGCCTGTGAGTGAGAAACAGTTGCTGATTATTAGAATCCAGGTATAACTCCATGTTGTAGACCAGCCTTCTGATGTCTTTCAGATGTGTGAGGACCACAACTCCCAAGATTCCCAGCTTGCATGGCCAAAAGCCAATTCTGGGAGTTGCAGTCCTTCCCAATATATCCAAAGTATCCCAGACTGTAGAATGTGAGTCTACTGTAGGCCAAGTCAAGGAAAGTCTGAAGCTGGAGGACAGTATAATGAAGATCCTGCCAGTCACTGTTAATTAACATTAAGAAAAAACTCTTGGTGTACAGGCCTATTTAAAATCTCTAATGTTGGTACAACATAGCCTTTCCCAACCTGTGAGTGTTCAATCTGCAGTTTTCAGGGGTCCTACGACAGCATGTTCTGCGGCATAGAATTGCAAACAGCACATTTGAAGGGCTGCTAGTTAGTGAATGAATCTTCATGATCAAAGAAACAAATTGTATGATTTCTCAGGCTGGAGAAGTTCAATTATAGACATGACTCAGGGAGTGTTCTCCACTTTCCCTCAGCTTTCCCAGCTGCAGCATAAGGCCAATGCAAATTTATAAAGCTTTTACTGTGGCACAGCAGTTAAAAGTTTGTGACCTACTCAGAGATATCTATGAACAGCCAATAAGTGACCATTGAAAGCTCTGGAGAGACAGCCTCCTATTATTATTTTGTTAGGTTATGTAAGGAATGCCTAAGACTAAATAAAAGACTCAGACTCTGAATCAAGTTTAAGCTCTGACTTTTATTTAGAATAGAATGCACACCAGTAAAAAGCTGAGAGTGAGGGAAGCGCGCCAAAAGTTGAATTAAATAGTTTCGCGCCAAACAGCGCTCCACCCCCACACTCCCCGGGTGTGCCCCACAAGTTCCCCGGAGTGACAGGCCATCAAGACTTGATAGGTGAGAGGTCGTCCAGCCCCATTCGCCCCGGGCATTGCCCCGTTTATCTTCCTGCGAGGTAATGGTCCATTACCGGGTGATTAGACCTCGATGTTCCTCGAAAGCCTGGACGCGCCCTTCCGAACCTCACCCTGATCATTTCTTTGACAATGGTGTCAATGGCCGATTACCGGGCGATGAGACCTTTTTGTTTAATAGATCTCCCAAACCCATTACCTTCTTTGTCCTGTTTATCACCCGCACCTCTCTAGTCATTGACACGCATCCGTGCTTTGTCATGCGAGCCGTTACGATGTCACAAACATCGCAACGGCGATCATGACATACCGCCCCCCTGAAGGAAATCAAGCCGAGGGCTTGGAGGGATATGCCACATGGAAGTTGCGGACTAGCTCGGGGGCCTGAATGTCGCGGGCAGCAACCCACTCTGGGTGGGGAAAGTGTTTCCAGCGCACTAAGTATTGGAGAGAGCCACGAAGCTTGCGGGAGTCGAGAACCTCCTTGACTTCGAAGTGCTGCTGTCCATCGATCATGACGGGTGGAGGGGGGGGAGTGCGTGGATGCCACCGGGAGGGGTCACTGGCCGGCTTGAGTAAGCTGCAGTGGAACACAGGGTGCAGCCGCTTCAAATTATGAGGTAGATCCAAACGCACCGTGACCGGGTTCACAATTTGTGTAACCTGAAAGGGGCCAATAAATTTGGGGCCCAGTTTCTTGGAAGGCTGAGGTGACTTGATAAATTTAGTGGAGAGATACACCAGGTCCCCTACTCGAAAAGGCGGCTGTTGGCGCCTGTGTTTGTCAGCCTGAAGTTTGTATGAGGTCTGTGCCTCATTGAGGGCGTCCTTAATGACGGGCCAGGAGTCTGCGAGTTTAGAACCCTAATCACAGGCCATCACTACCGAAGATGGCTGTGGGAGCTCGGGAATGGGGACGAAGTCCCAACCCGATACCACCCTGAAGGGGGTTTGTCCCGTGCTTTGATGCACAGCGTTATTGTATGCAACCTCCGTGAAAGGAAGCAAATCCACCCAGTCGTCCTGGTGGTAGTTGATGTAGGAGCGGAGGAATTGTTCAAGGGTGGCATTGAGGATCTCAGTAGATCCGTCAGTCTGGGGATGCCAGGAGGTTGACAATGCTTGCTCTGTGCCAATTAATTTCAAAAAAGCCCGCCAAAACCGTGAGGTAAATTGTGTGCCCCTATCGGTCACCAAGCGAGAAGGGCAGCCATGGAGGCGGTACACGTGCACCAAAAAGAGCTTCGCCAGCTGTTGTGCAGAAGGGATAGAGGCACAGGGGACAAAATGAGCTTGTTTGGGAAAGTAGTCTTTGACTACCCAAATGACTGTTTTCTTTTGACTGGGCAGTAAATCCACGATGAAATCCATAGAGATTTCATCCCAAGGGCGTGAAGGGTTAGCCACGGGCTGCAGCAGCCCCTGGGGTTTACCGGACGGTCGCTTAGACATTGCGTAAACAGGGCAGGATGCCACATACATTTTGACATCCTTCCTCAGCAAGGGCCACCAAAATTGGCGTCGGGTCAAGTGGAGGGATTTGAGGAACCCGAAATGACCAGCCTGTTTGCTGTCATGAGACCGGCTGAGGATAGTTGATCGTTGCGAGTCAGGGACATATAAACGTCCCTCCACCCAGGCGAGGTCTTGTTCCATGGAAACCTTGTCAGGGTTAGCAAGGAGCCAAGGATCAGACTTTAATGCAAGGGCAAAGTCTGCATGCAACCCACCCGGCAGCTGTGGTTGCCTGTGGCCCAGAGCAGGCTGCGCCGGAGTCATTCGCAGGGGGGGGGAGGCTGTTCCCAAGCGTGGCTCCGGGTGACAGCGGCCAAACCCAATTGAGACTCAGAGAGCACAGTCCCCACGACGTCGGAGACAGGCTCCGCATCCTGGGGCAGTCGGGAAAGTGCATCTGCCAAAAAATTCTTCTTCCCTGGAATAAACTTCAGCTGAAAGTTAAAACGGCTGAAAAATTGAGCCCAGCGAATCTGCTTAGGGCTGAGGCGCCTGGGCATGCGGAGCGCCTTGAGGTTGCGGTGGTCTGTCCAGACCTCAAAAGGGCAAGTCGCCCCTTCTAAAAGGTGACGCCAAGCCTCCAGTGCCACTTTCACTGCAAATGCCTCTTTTTCCCAGACATGCCAGCGCCTTTCCGTCTCGGAAAATTTCCCGGAAAGATGGGCACAGGGCTTCAAGAGTCCGGCAGAATCCTTTTGTAATAGGATAGCCACAATTGAAAAATCAGAGGCATCAGCCTGAACGACAAAAGGCCATTCGGGTTTGGGATGGGATAAAATTGGCTCCGCTGTAAAGAGAGCTTTCAACTGGTCGAAAGCAGCCTGACAGGCGGGAGTCCAATTGAGCACGGCCCCTGGGTTTTTTACCTTGCGCGTCTCCCCGACGCCTTTGGTCCGCAACAAATCAGTCAAGGGCAGGGCAATCTCTGCGAACCCTTTTGCGAAGGATCTGTAGAAATTTGCGAATCCCAGGAAACTTTGGAGCTGGCGCCGGGTGCGCGGGCGCTCCCAGCTCAAAACAGCCTGAACCTTTGCAGGATCCATTTCGATGCCCTGATCTGAGATCCTGTAGCCTAAGTAATCCAGGCGCGACTTGTGGAATTCGCACTTGGAAAGCTTAGCATAAAGTTTAGCGTGCCGGAGCTTGGTGAGAACCTGTCTTACCAATCTTTCGTGTTCTCTCTCAGTTCTGGAGTATATCAGGACATCGTCCAGATAAACCAGTACTCCTTTAAATAAATGGTCATTCAGAACCTCATTAATTAGTTGCATGAAAACCCCCGGGGCCCCTGCAAGACCAAAAGGCAGTACCTTATACTGGAAGGAGCCCAAGGGGCAGTTAAAAGCTGTTTTCCATTCATTCCCCTCCCTGATGCGAATGTGGTAATACGCCTCGCAGAGGTCAAGTTTGGAAAAAACCTTTCCAGTCGACAAGTGTGCCAACATATCTCTGACGAGGGGGAGGGGGTACTTGTTTGACAAGGAGGCTGAATTTAACCCGCGATAGTCTGTACACAGTCTTAGGGTACCATCCTTCTTTTCGCGGAACAGAACGGGCGCTCCAACTGGTGAGTTTGCCGGTTCGATGAAGCCCTGAGTGAGGTTTTTATCAAGGAAGTCCCGCAATGCCGCCAATTCCTTTTGTGTCATTGGGTAGATTTTTGGCTTAGGCAATGGGACATGAGGGAGCAGTTCAATGGCACAGTCCGTCTTGCGATGGGGGGGTAACTGGTCCGCCTCCTCCTCCCCGAAGATGTCAGCGAAGTCTGTGTATTGTTCCGGCAACCCCTTCATGGAGGAAGCGTGAACTTGAGGGTCGACAATCTCAGCCCTCCCTACAGTCAAAGTGAGGGATTTCTCCTTAGCAGGTGCCTGGTAGAGCCCATCCTCAAACGTTATCGTACAGGTTCTCCAGTTAATGTAGGGATTGTGGCGAGTTAGCCAGGGGATTCCCAGAACCACTATAGGCTTGCCCACCAGGATGACCACAAATTCTATGGTTTCCCTGTGCATGCCTATTTGTAGGGTAACATTCTCTGTATCCTGGGTGCCCCCCCCCCCCGCCATGGAGCCATCGAGTTGCTGGAAGATCAGCGGCTTCGGGAGAGGGAAACAGGGTAAATTTAGTGCAGCGACTAGGTTGGGGTGGATCAGGCATCTGGAACACCCGGAGTCCACCAGAGCCCCGACTTCAATGGTCTTGGAGCAGTAGCTCAGTTCAATTTTTACGGCCAGGATGGGGCAGTCCGCACTCACCCTGGTGGTATCGTGCCCATTCTCCACCACCTGCCCAGCGGCGTTGTTTAGGACAGGTGGAAGGCGTTTTCTGCTGGCTGCTCCGGGGTGGCCAACCCGTCTCCCGCGAGGTAGACATCCTCTTCTTCGTCCGGGGTCACTAGTGCCCCTGTCAGCTGTCAGGGAGGGTTGGGTGGTTTCTGCGGAGCCTTCTGCGTCGGTCTAGGTGGGCAATCTGCCGTCCTAGCCTTGTGGCATTCTGCCGCACGGTGACCTGCCTTACCACACTTGATGCATTGCCCATGGGCAAAGCGATGTTGTCTTTCGGCATCCCATGTCGGGCCCGACTGTGGCACTGGTCCTTTCCCGCTGGGAGGAAGCCTGTCTCTCTTAGCCGCCAGCATGAAGGTGTGCTGAGCGTGTTCAGCCTTCCCGGCAAGACAGATCCAGTCATGCAGTGAGTCCGGATCGTCTCTGTACAGCGCCCATTGTAACACCTCTCGATTGAGGCCATCCTTAAACATATCGATCAGGGTGGCCTCCAACCATTCAGGGACCTTCCCTGCCAAGACCTTAAATTCTAGGGCATAATCTGCGACCGATTTCTGCCCCTGATTAAGTTCTTTCAGAGCGCCTTTAGCCCTTTCCTTCGCCAGGGGGTCTTCAAAGTACCGCTTCAAAGCGGTCAGGAAGGTGTGGAAGGTAGCCAGGGCTGGGGCTCCGGACTCTGACATTTGTACGTACCAGTCCGCGGCTCTGCCCTTAAGTTTTGTGGCAATAGCCGAGATTTTAGCCCCTTCCGATGCAAAACAATGTCTGTATTGCTGTACGTAATTTGTTGCGTTGGTTAAAAAAAATGACAGGTTCGTGGGGTCGCCATCAAATTTTACTGGAAAGTCTTTAGCGATCCCACCAACTGGAGAAACCCCAGCCTGTGAGTGAGTAGGGGTAACTCCCACCGGAATAAAACCACGGAGCCCTGGGAAAAAGTCCCGCGCCTGGCCCCTTCCTCTCAGGGCCGGCGATAGGGTGGGTGGGATGCCGAGACCCCTCCCTGCGCCCTGCGCAGCAGCACTCTTCGTGAGCTCACTCACTACAGTTGACATGGATTGCAGCATGTGTTCTAATGATTGCACCTTGGACTCCAGAGCCCTGATCCTGTCTGGTGTGACGGGATCGTCCATCCTTGGTGCTGCCGGTTGTTGCCCGATCGGCAGTCCTGTGAATTCCCTCTCGGGCGTCTGGGGGTATTGGAGTCTCCAAGTGGTGTGGGATGTCCCCGGCCGGGGGTCCGCTACGCCGTCCCACCTGAAGTGTTGTTGACTCACGACTCCCTCTTCCATCGGGGCCCTCCACTCTGGGCTGGGGCTCCAGGCTCCAAACTGGGGTGCGGTGTGGGTAGGGAGGGGGCTCGTGTCCCATCTCGGGAGCGCCGATTCCAGAAGCTGTCTGGTCGCCTCCCCCACTTGCGTTGAGTCCTTCGCGTCTCCGGACGTGCCCTTCCGAACCTCGCCCTGATCATTTCTTTGGCAATGGTGTCAATGGCCGATTACCGGGCGATGAGACCTTTTTGTTTAATAGATCTCCCAAACCCATTACCTTCTTTGTCCTGTTTATCGCCCGCACCTCTCCAGTCATTGACACGCATCTGCGCTTTGTCATGCGAGCCGTTACGATGTTGCAAACATCGCAACGGCGATCATGACAGGTTACCCTTAAGGCAATCCTGAAAACTGTGAGCTTACAGAGCAGACACCAGTCTCATTGTACCACATAGGATGTCAAGCATATGCTCCATGAGTAGCTCAAAGAGGTCTACTTAATTTACCTGCCCACAATATTTTAATCCCCACTTTTCAACTTGCCTTTCCTGTTGCACCAGGATAGTGACCAGAACCTTTTGCTAAATTTGCTTTTAACCATATCTTTTACAGGTAGTCCTCGCTTAATGACCACAGTTGGGACCAGAATTTTGGTTGCTAAGTGAAGTAGTCATTAAGCAAATCCAACTCAATTTTACAGCCTTTTTTGCAGCAGTTGTTAAGCAAATCACCATGGGCGTTAAGCGAATCACATGGTTGTTAAGCAAATCATGCGGTTCCCTATTGATTTTGCTTGCCAGAAGCTGGCTAGGAATGTTGAAAATGGTGATCACATGACCATGGGACACTGTGACGGTCATAAATGTGAACTGGTTGCCAAGCACCCAAATCATGATCATGTGACTGCAGGGACGCTGTAACGGTCATAAGTATGAGGATGGGTCATAACTTGTTTTTTCCAGCACTGTTGTAAGTCCAAACTGTGACTAAAGAAATGGTTGTTAAGTGAGGACTACCTGTATTGTTGTTCCCAAAGGCAAGCCTAGATCTTTTTCATCAGGACTGGTCATTTCCTTTTAACACCTTCATTACCAACACTCTGTACCTAAGTTGGAATCCAAGGGAGAAAATAAACTTAGACTGTACACCTTACATATTACATCTTATCTCAACAGGCAGAAATGAGGTTTCAATAGATGACTAACTCAGATTTAGAACAACCATCTCTGACTCCCATTGGTTAAATGCTGACTTCCATCTCCATCACTTTTCATTTCAATTGTATTTCTATACACAACTTAAAAGAACAATATTTTAATTATTAATCCAGCTATGAATTAGACAGTGGACAATGAATCTATGATTCTGATACACCTCCACACATCCTGCTCACCAGTTTCCAGGCCAATAATGGATAGAGTCATTCCCCATGTTGGCAGTAGTTTCCCTAATATTGCAAGGATCCTCATCAACTGTTTATCTGTTATTTGTGAATTCTTACAACAGAGGGAGCCTGAGAGCTAAAAACATTGATAGTAATGTAACTATGACTTGAAAATGTTAATTCTTACTACAAAGGAAGCATGAGAGTTCAGCTTATTGGTAATAATGGGCGGGGGGGGGGGGGAGAGTAACCAGCCTGAGATTTGCTAAGCCCTAAACTCAGCTAAGCAAGAAAGCTCTAGTGAATAAGGTTCTGCACCTCTGATTTATAATTGTTTTAACTGATTTTAATTTTATGAAAGTAGTGCTTTGTCAGCCACACAGAGTGCCATTGTGAGTTTAGTCATTGGTGGTCTGTAAATCATGGCTGAACGACATATGAGCCAAATCATTATAGCTTATGCAAAAGCTCACGGTTGAAAGAAGCAATTTGCATAGTGCAGAGTGTAAATCCAGTCAAAGCCTTCATTGAATTGCTTTGGGGTGAAGGAGATCCTGAAACAGGAAGTCATGTTTGTGTGATTACAAATTCTAATTTTAAGCCCTCTTTTGCATAATACAATCCATAATTAAATTAATAATTGAATTTCCTAGACACCCGACCATCATCAATTATTGATTAAAAATTCTGGTTTCACTCAAAAATCTTACTTGTTCTCCTAAATTTTACCCATCTGTAAAATATGTAAGAGTCTTGGGTCCCAATCTAATACACACTTAATTGGGAATAGGCAATGGAGGTAGCCTATCTGAGGGTTCATCCTTGTGTCCTGTTTCCTGCAGCACAAAGATGCCTTGGTAATAATTTCTAAGGGGCAAACCTTGGTGATATTACCTCCACCTCAGGTACGAACCAGGAACATCTATGGGTAGGGATGGGGCCAAGGGAAGATAAATGACAAAAGTTGTGCTGTGACACTGCATGCAGGTACAGATCTTGCATTGTAATGTTACGACACTTTTTGCCATTTTGACAAAATCTTGGCTTGCTGTGGATGCCCCTGCCCCAGCCCAGGGTAGAGCAGTGTAGGGTTATTCTAGTGTGGAAGTGGTGTTTTGCTTCTTCTCCCAAAGCAACACTGGCAATATGAATATAGAGCACACATATAGAGTAACAAACCTGGGATGCTATAGGCTGGAAAAGCAACGTGCTTGGCTCCTCTTGGCCATGCAAGTCGGCTGTGAGCAGACCCCTTCTTCTGTCCAGTCCCTGAAGACTATGACTCCATTGCCATTTGTTGTTGCCTTCAAAAGAAACGATGCATGGCTTGTGCAGCCTCTTTTGCAGGGGAAATTGGACTTGAGAATATTGATCTTATGGAAGGCTGAATGGGATCTTCTAGGAGATTGGTATTTCCATGTCTGAACTGCCCAGGGTCACTGGCAGTTGGGCGGCATGTAAATGTAATAAATCATCATCAAGCAACAACCACAACCCCACCTAAAAGCATTGGTGGACAAATTGGTGGACAATAGGGGATGCATAGTGGACCAGGAGTGAGCTCACACACATGGTGGAGGTCCCTAAATGTTCATTCCACACCTTTGAATATTCAACCCCACATATGAAGGAGGGGAAAGAAGGCAAGACTAGAAAGGCCAGTCTGATGTTTCCTCCCAGGCTTCACCTGGCAGGCCCTGAAATATGGTTATGGGAGAGATGGCAGTGCCAGGCCAGTGGCCTTTGGCCTGTCAAAGTCTGGCCCAACATCATTCCCCTGCAAGGAACAAAGTCCACACTACCACTTCCCACCTCAGCAATTCTCCTCCAGGTCCATTAAGCAGGCTCCTGTCATTCCTCTGAAATAAGAGGTTGAAGGAACCCAGGAAGAGGGGCTCTTACTGAGGCCCCCAAAAGGACCTAACACTGAGGGTGACCTAGGAGGCAGATCCAGCTTTGATTATGAGCCTTTCAAATTGGGGGAGTGAACACTGGCCAAGGCTCCCCAGCTGGTTGTTCTCCCAGGCTGGGAGTGAAGCCTGATTGAGACAGGCACCCCAGCACCACAAGAAGTGGCAACAAAGGCCTAGGACAGCTTGATGAGGGCCTTCAGGCTGCAAGGAGCGTGCTTGAAATAGATGGTCTTTCTCCTTCCCAGCTGCTTCTGGAAGTAGAAGTTGCTGGAGATGTGGCCAGTTACCTATTCAAAGAAGCAGAGATTGAGGATACCATGAAAAATATTTTTTCTCCTGGATGTTGTCTGTAGGGCATTTCAGGCAAACAAGGCTGTGCTTTCTTCTGGGTTGTTTTGTTCCTCCGCCTACTCCTAGCCCCATCAATCTCAAAGGAGGAGACTTGGCAAAAAAACAACAAAATGTTGACTAACCATTCTGGAAGGGAGTGCCTGGAGCCCCCCCAAGCCCTGCTCACCAGAGGTTCTGAAGGGACGCTGGGCGGGTGAGTAAACAACAGCATGGAATCCACCAATCACTGCCTGCAAACTGTTCTGCACTAAAAAAAAATGGAAGGACAGTAATACTGACCAGCCTTGTTGCAGAGGTCCACTAAGACTCAGCCTTGGGGGCAATACAATTTATGTTGACATCCTTTTCTGCCCTGCCAACTCAATTATGCTACCTGCATGAGCCCTGAGCCCTACTGAAAGCACTGGTTACATATCTTGCTGCAGCCAATCCTGCACAGAACAGCAGACTGTTAAAATCCTCCAGCCAATCATCCCGGTTCTGGCTCTTAATAAATAAATAAGTAAATAAATAACCAACCAACCACTCCAAGCCCAGATATTTGCACTGCACATATGGCTTTCAGTGCTGCAGAATTTGTCCCGGGCATGGCTTTTGAACTTCAGCAAAGGATTGTTACCTTGTCGTGGTGCTGGAGCTTGAGCACCTCAATGATGCCATGAGCTAAACCGTGAAGGGCCACCCAAGACGGGAAGGTCATGACAGAGAGGTCAGACTAAATGCGATCCCTGGGGAAGGTAATGGCAACCCACCCCAGTATTCTTGCCGTGAAAACTAAATGGATCAGTACAACCAGAGATATGTCAGTATACCATCGGAAGATGAGACCCCCAGGTCGGAAGATGGTCAAAATGCTACTGGGGAGGAACAGAGGATGAGTTCAACTAGCCCCAGACGTGATGACGCAGCTAGCTCAAACCCAAAAGGACGGTTAGCGGCCGATGGTGCTGGTGGTGAATGGCGAATCCGATGTTCTAAGGATCAACACACCATTGGAACCTGGAATGTAAGATCTATGAGCCAGGGCAAATTGGATGTTGTTATTGGTGAGATGTCAAGATTAAAGATAGACATTTTGGGCATCAGTGAACTGAAATGGACTGGAATGGGCCACTTCACATCAAATGACCACCAGATCTACTACTGTGGACAAGAGGACCACAGAAGAAAGGGAGTAGCCTTCATAATTAATAGTAAAGTGGCTAAAGCAGTGCTTGGATACAATGCAAAAAAAGATAGAATGATCTCAATTCGAATTCAGGGCAAGCCATCTAACATCACAGTGATCCAAATGTACGCCCCAACCACAGATGCTGAAGAAGCTGAAGTAGAGCAGTTCTGTGAGGATCTGCAGCACCTACTGGACAACACGCCTAAAAGAGATGTTATTTTCATCACGGGAGACTGGACTGCTAAGGTGGGCAGTCAAATCACACCTGGAATTACAGGTAAGCATGGCCTGGGAGAACAAAACAAAGCAGGACATAAGCTGATAGAATTTTGCCAAGACAACTCACTCTGCATAACAAACACTCTCTTCCAACAACCTAAGAGACGGCTTTATACGTGGACTTCACCAGATGGACCACACCGAAATCAGATTGACTACATCCTTTGCAGCCAAAGGTGGCGGACATCTATACAGTCAGTAAAAACAAGACCTGGAGCTGACTGTAGTTCAGATCATGAACTTCTTCTTGCACAATTTAGGATCAGACTAAAGAGATTAGGGAAGACCCACAGATCAGCTAGATATGAGCTCACTAATATTCCTAAGGAATATGCAGTGGAGGTGAAGAATAGATTTAAGGGACTGGACTTAGTAGATAGGGTCCCGGAAGAACTATGGACAGAAGTTCGCAACATTGTCCAGGAGGCAGCAACAAAATACATCCCAAAGAAAGAGAAAACCAAGAAGGCAAAATGGCTGTCTGCTGAGACACTAGAAGTAACCCAAGAAAGAAGGAAAGCAAAAGGCAACAGTGATAGGGGGAGATATGCTCAATTAAATGCAAAATTCCAGAGGTTAGCCAGAAGAGACAAGGAATTATTTTTAAACAAGCAATGCATGGAAGTGGAAGGACAATAGAATAGGAAGGACAAGAGACCTCTTCCAGAAAATTAGAAACATTGGAGGTAAATTCCAGGCCAAAATGGGTATGATCAAAAACAAAGATGGCAAGCACCTAACAGAAGAAGAAGAGATCAAGAAAAGGTGGCAATATACAGAAGACCTGTATAGAAAGGATAACAGTATCAGAGATAGCTTTGACGGTGTGGTCAGTGAGCTAGAGCCAGACATCCTGAAGAGTGAGGTTGAATGGGCCTTAAGAAGCATTGCTAATAACAAGGCAGCAGGAGACGACGGCATCCCAGCTGAACTGTTCAAAAGCTTGCAAGATGATGCTGTCAAGGTAATGCATGCTATATGCCAGCAAATTTGGAAAACACAAGAATGGCCATCAGACTGGAAAAAATCAACTTATATCCCCATACCAAAAAAGGGAAACACTAAAGAATGTTCAAACTATCAAACAGTGGCACTCATTTCACATGCCAGTAAGGTAATGCTCAAGATCCTGCAAGGTAGACTTCAGCAATTCATGGAGCGAGAATTGCCAGATGTACAAGCTGGGTTTAGAAAAGGCAGAGGAACTAGGGACCAAATTGCCAATATCCGCTGGATAATGGAAAAAGCCAGGGAGTTTCAGAAAAACATCTATTTCTGTTTTAATGACTATTCTAAAGCCTTTGACTGTGTGGACCATAACAAATTGTGGCAAGTTCTTAGTGGTATGGGGATACCAAGTCATCTTGTCTGCCTCCTGAAGAATCTGTATAACGACCAAGTAGCAACAGTAAGAACAGACCACGGAACAACGGACTGGTTTAAGATTGGGAAAGGAGTACGGCAGGGCTGTATACTCTCACCCTACTTATTCAACTTGTACGCAGAACACACCATGCAACATGCTGGGCTTGAGGAATCCAAGGCTGGAGTTAAAATAGCTGGAAGAAGCATTAACAATCTCAGATATGCAGATGATACCACTTTGATGGCTGAAAGCGAAGAGGAACTGAGGAGCCTTATGATGAAGGTGAAAGAAGAAAGTGCAAAAGCTGGCTTGCAGCTAAACCTCAAAAAAACCAAGATTATGGCAACCAGCTTGATGGATAACTGGCAAATAGAGGGAGAAAATGTAGAAGCAGTCAAAGACTTTGTATTTCTAGGTGCGAAGATTACTGCAGATGCTGACTGCAGTCAGGAAATCAGAAGACGCTTAATCCTTGGGAGAAGAGCAATGACCAATCTCGATAAAATAGTTAAGAGCAGAGACATCACACTGACAACAAAGGTCCACATAGTTAAAGCAATGGTGTTCCCCGCAGTAACATATGGCTGCGAGAGCTGGACCATAAGGAAGGCTGAGAGAAGGAAGATCGATGCTTTTGAACTGTGGTGTTGGAGGAAAATTCTGAGAGTGCCTTGGACTGCAAGAAGATCAAACCAGTCCATCCTCCAGGAAATAAAGCCAAACTGCTCACTTGAGGGAATGATATTCAAGGCAACACTGAAATACTTTGGCCACATAATGAGAAGACAGGACACCCTGGAGAAGATGTTGATGCTAGGGAGAGTGGAGGGCAAAAGGAAGAGGGGCCGACCAAGGGCTAGGTGGACGGATGATATTCTAGAGGTGATGGACTCGTCCCTGGGGGAGCTGGGGGTGTTGACGACCGACAGGAAGCTCTGGCGTGGGCTGGTCCATGAAGTCACGAAGAGTCAGAAGCAACTAAACGAATAAACAACAACAACAATGGCTTTTGAAATCTGAAAAGGTGGGATCTTGAACACTTGCATGTTGAAAGCAATTTGTATAGTATGAAATAAGGGTGGAGAGGGATGGCTAACAATCAAAACAGAACTGGTCAGGGAGTATCCTGCGTTATCGTGGGTCCCAGGCTTTCTCCTTTAAAAATAAAAAACAAAACAGAGAGAATACACAGAAATCAGGCGCTGCGGTTGAGATTGTTTTCAACGGTTTGATATTCCATTGGCCAATAGGGAGCAGCAAAGACAACCACTTAAAATGGAATAAAAAGTCTCCCTTGAGATGACTTCTTAATGCAGCATTTCTCAACCTCAGCAACTCTAAGACCTGTGGACTTCAACTTCCAGAATTCCCCAGCCAGCCATGCTGACTGGGGAATTCTGTGAGATGAAGTCCACAGGTCTCAAAGTTGCCGAGATTGAGAAACGCTGTCCTAATGACTTCATGGATACCCACGTCCATGCAGTTTACAGAAACAGCTTATCATTACCTTCTTACTGGGATATCTTTCCTGACTTCCCTGTATTAAACAGACATCACAACGATACTTCCCTTTCCAGCCTGATCCTACCTGCTGAGACACCAGATGGCCTAAATCCTGCCCTGCCATTAGGCTAAAACTGGATTAGCTGCTGCAAGACTGGGATACAGGATTTTATTATGAATTTTGGATTGTGGCTTAATGCATTTATTTTGCATTGCTAGGCTCCCATAGCCCTGAGCTGACAGAGTCATACCGTTTGGTTTGCTGTTCCAATATATTTGCATGAGTTACACACTTGTTTTAAGGATTTGAGGCTTTCTTTTGAAAAGCAGGCTGCAAACACAAAAACAAAACAAAACAAAACATATCCTGATACAATTAGGGGAGCAGAGTGCTTTGAAATCTGCAAGCCTGATCACTTTCATCGCCTCAGGGCTAATTTGTGATGAAAGCCTGGTCAGAGAATCTGCTCCATTGACTTAATCCAGATTGTAAAAACAGGAGATTTGCAGCTTCCCAGGGACATTTGCCACAAATATCTGTCCAAACTAAAGGAGCTTTATTCCCTATCTAGGGGCCATAATGGCAACATACGTCACTTATAAGATCCCTTCCTTGGGTCCCCTGTTCTTTTTCTTTAGGTCATTTTGTAATCTAGTGTGCCAGAGAGATTTGTGATCCAGTTGTCTCATTTTACAACTTTCTTTGGGCCCTTTCCAGCATGAACCCTGCTATCAAAATGAACTTTGGTACTGCCTGTAATGAGGTCTAGCACTTGCCTGGCACTTTGGGGTGCAGTGAAAAGAAGATTTGTTTTCACTTTAATGGCTCACAGCAAATACTTTCTGCCTTTGTTCTCCTGCACACAGAAATCAGGGCATCTTCCCATACAGATTAAAATAAATTTACAACAATCCAATCAAAGAATATAGCAGCAAAATACAGGATGAAAATCAACCCTGAAACAAATGCAGAAGCAGGAGATAAACAATTGGTAAGGCGGAAGGCTTTTTCTAAAAAGACAAGTCTTGTTTTGGTGCAATTATTCGAAGTTCCTGGGGGGGCATTTCAAAAGGCTGAACCACACCCAAGAAGGTACTTTTTCTTAGTGATTGTTCACAGAGAGGAAAAATCTAAAGTGCGTCTTAAAATGATGAGCAAAGCGTTTGAGGTAGGGTGGGGAAATACAGTCTAATGTTATTGTTTAAATTGCTCACAACACTTTACCCTTGGAAGGAATGTCGCTGATGATGCCTCAGGAGAAGGAAATCAAACCTGTATGTGTTTTATACCCACCACATTAAATACACATCTACTGGACTAAGCATAAAGGACGTCTCCTCCATGTATGACATTTCCTACAGAACTACTGTAACTAGGTTTACATATTGCACTGAAGTGTAATTCATTGCATCAAACTGCAATAAATGGTTAGCACATATTGTGCTAACTCATTGTTTAATCAGTCACAGTTGCCTGGATTCACACAATATGCTAAACCAAAACCAAAGAAATCTCAGTTTGGATTAACACAAAACGCTTAGTCATAAACAAACCACATTATGGCTGACCATGTTTTGTGAGACCAACAAAACAACATGGCATGTAAGGGGGGTAGGTGGAAGAAGGAGGAGGAGGAGAGTGAGATGGGCAGCGTACGAATTTGATAAATAAATAAAACAAAAATAAACAACTTACTTCAAAGCTGTAAGTAATAAAGCCAAGTAAACTATGACCACAAGAACACAGCCATTTAAAAAAAAATAGTGGTATTATACTTCGCAGCAAAAATTAAGAGCAAATTTATTCATAGAATTGTGGAACGGTTCCAACAACATAGTGAAACACAGCCTGTCAAATGCCAAATATAGAATCAAAGGGCCTTTCCCCACTGCTAAATTGCTGCTCCCCCTCCGTCCTTGAGTCAGCAGATCGATGGCAGGTATGAACTGTGCTGTTCCCACTGCCGGTTCCTATCCTGTCTCTGTTGCCTCCATTCCCCATCACTGCAGCTGGCTGAACAGATTTTAGACACACTGAGGCTGTGCTGAATGATGTGGTAATAAAGAGGAAAACACTACTTTAACATCAGTGCAGCTAAGGCCAATTCAGCAATCTCACTCATGGGCTGAGCAACAGATGAAGGGAATGTCATGGGGATGTTTCTGTGGTATGTTTGTTTCATGATTAGGTGCAAGGGGAAAGTTCATAGAGTTGGAAAGAGCCATTGTGGTCACTGAGTTCAATGTACTCAGTACAGGAATCCAGGTTAAACCACTGCTGACTTGTCTATCCAGGTGTTGTTTGAACACATCCTGCAAAAGGAAACCCACAGAGTACTATTCTCCAGTCCCCTCTCTCCTCTGCCCTCAATAACAGTTGTCTGTGTATGTTAGGATTATGGTTCACCCATCTGCTGGAGTGAACTATGATCTGGAAAAGCTCATGCAACCATAAATTGTTCTTTATTTACCAAGTACATTAGACTATTTATAGGTGGTCCTCGCTTAACTGGAGTTTTGGTTGCTAAGCGAAGTGGCCATTAAGCAAATCAAACCCAATTTTACAACCTTTTTGCAGCAGTCATTAAGTGAATCACCATGGTTGTTAAGCAAACCACATGGTCGTTAAGCAAATCACGCGGTTCCCCATTTATTTTGCTTGCCAGAAGCCGGCCTGGAAGGTCGAAAATGGTGATCACATGACTACAGGATACTGCGATGGTCATAAATACTAACCGGTTGCCAAGTGCCCAAATCGTGATCATGTGACTGCAGGGACGCTGCAACAATCATAAGTGTGAGCACCAGTTGTAAGTCGGTTTTTTCAGCACCATCATAAGTCTGAACCATCACTAAACAAATGGTCATTAACTGAGGACTACCTGTACTAACTAGCTATGCCCCCTAAGCTCAAGCTGCCCCTATCACAGCATTCAGCTGCTGCAAAATAAAATATCACTCCCACCTATATTAAATATTATATTCGCACAAGTGCTGCTGTAACCATATTACCCTATTCTGGGAAGGATTTCAAAAGGGCAGCTGCTGTCCAAGGACTGCATTGATCTAAACTCAAGATCTGTTGGTTAATCTTGGTCGTTCCCTTCTTTGTCTTGATTTCTCACTTGCAAACCTGGAACCATCATGAGCAGGACATTGGGAGGGCAAACTCCAGAAAAGGTAAAGAAAATAGCAGGCAATCTTAGATCCAGCCACATGGGAGCCCCTATGGAGACCAGCTTCTAAGCAAATCTTTTTTGACCTGCCTTTTACAGGGTGAGAGACGTTTGGTGACAAGTAGTCCTTGTTGAGCAGTGTTTTTCAAACTTGTCAACTTTAAGGGGTGTGGACTTCAACACGCTGGCTGGGGAATTCTGGGAGTTGAAGTCCACACCCCTTAAAGTTGACCAGTTTGAAAAACTCTGTTGTAGAATTAAGTCAATGCCATCTCTCAAAGTCTGAGCATCGCTCTCATAGGGCTGAGGTGCCTTAGGCCTCTAATGTTGAGCAGGATTCAAGGGAAGCAAGTCATCAGTCATATGATGGCATCACTACTGCTTTTATACTTCAAGGAAGGAGAGAGAGAGGTCCAGGAACTGGGAAGGGGAAGAGGCCACTGTTTGGTTCAAGCCATAAAACACGTTGGGTCTGCTTGCTACAATATTGCTCTAGTGCAAGGATTCCCTTGTCATGAGCTGATGCATTCTGCTCAAGGGAACCGCTTCCCTCTCCCTTTCTCGCCAAAACAGGACTGTAGTGATCTGAGTGGCAGTGAGTCCTATAGGCTGTGCGATTGTCCGAGCTTGGGGAGGCCACAAAAGGTCCTCGCTTGTGCTGGCATCTGAAGTGTCCCTCACTGCTGTCCTTTGCACTATCAACAGGAAACATCTTTAGCAGGGCAGGAAGTGGCCCTTTGTCATTGGCCAGGAATGAAAACATGACGGGATTCAGTCATCCTATCAGGGCAGAGATATTTTAGGAGCTGTATATAAAGCAGAAAAGCACCATGGAGAGAGAAGACATGAGAGGGCTGGTGGGTCATGCTGATGCTTAGGGAAATGGCCCAGCAAGGAGCCACTGCACAGGTTCTCCGTCACCATCTGGCCTTGGAAAAGCACGTTATGTAGTCAGGGTATTCCACAGGGATGACTACTTAGATCTCATCTTCAGAAACAAGGTGTCAAACACAGTTTGCTGAATCAAGATAGTTTCCTACCAGCCCTTTCATCTGAGCTGCACCCAGAGAACATAGATTATTTAAAGGCAAAAAAAAAAAAAAAAGGCACGCAAACCACATTTACTGACTGCTAGGAGCTGGTAGGTTGTGTGTATGTGTTTTTGGAAAATTACTAAAAGACAGAATTCTGGGGAATAAATTATGCATCTGTGCAATAGATTTCTGTGTCTAAAAAATGACAAGCTTTTGAAAACAGTTTGATCTGTTTCCTATCTCAGTGTAAGGCTGTTGTTTTATAAACTGTAAAAAAAAATCCCCTCTCGATATCAAGGCATTACGGTTTTCTAAAAAGTTAGCTGTTCAAAATGTGAACCCACAGGACAACTTGGGCTTTCAGAAGCTTGCATATGTAAGGTAGGTGCAACACCAAACTACAGATGTTCTCCTGATAGGCTGAAGGAACAACCCACATTTTCATCAATGGCCAATTACTGATATCTGATAAGCATCCCTCTTTTTTTTTCTTTCTTACTGCTTCTGGAGTGGTGGCTCTCCGCTGGTCAGGCTCTGCATCCCGCTATGGAAAATGCCTTGATTTTCTGTGTTTTTTGTGAAAAGCCAAATGAATTCCAGGCAAACCCTGTTTCCTTTGACCTGGGCAAATATCACTCAAGCAGGGTTGCACCACAGCCTTAGTCTGAAGAGACTGTACCCATCTGGGTTGCTATCTTAGATATCAGTGGTGGGAACTCTAGCACATGTGGTTAAAGTGAGCCGCATCTCCTACATTCTCAGAAGAGAATATTCTGCTACGCCTATTGATGCAAACACCTTTTTTTTGTAGAATGTTTTTTTGATTTTCTTTCTTTTTTAAAGTCCCCTTATCTTCCCCCGTTATCAAGATGGGAGTGATAACGGTCCTTCACGTTAGTCAGTCGAGTTACAGTAAATGGTGCTGCTGCCCCAGGACTTCCTATGTATACCAGGGTTTTGCCTCCAGGAGTTTTTTTTTCATCTTCAGCTATTACATTTTAAAGCACAGCCTCTTTACGTAAATGGTAGTTAAATTTGTGTGTCGTAAAATGGATGAACATAGTTCAAAAAATCGGAAATGATTTGATTGGGATTTATCAGATTCAGCACTAATTCTGCGACTTCTGCTTGCAGAAAACTTCAAGGGCCTGGCAACCACGCATCACCGTTCCCCCAGATTTTAGAGTACTACCTGTTCTCTTTCTCTTAAATCATGTTTAAAAAACAAGGGTGAATTTGGTGAAGTTGATTATGTATCACATTTAAAAAAATGTTTTCATCTATTACTAATCAGCTTGTGGAACCTAGGGCTGACCCACACTTCCTGCTTGCTTTGGTTTGAGAATGGGCCATTTCAGGACGGCAAAAAAGGATGATGCTCTCAACCTGCCCCCTGGCTTCTGGGAAGGTGACCTTCATGCAGATTTTCTTCGTCTGCATCAAAAGAAATGTTTGCAAGCAAGGCAGCCCAGTTTGCCGGCTGTGCTTCATGTCGCCTTCCATAAATGTCATGGTTCAAGTGTGTCCTAGCAGGCAACCCCACCCCCACTGGCCCTGCTCTGTGCCTTCACCAGCCATTTTCTGATGCACTGCCTGCCATTAAAAGCTGGACCTCCACACCCCCAGTTCACTACTGGAAGGTTGAGATGTTGGCTGTTTGTTTCTTTGCTTTTAAAAACTAGTGTAAGTGCAGCATTTTTGAAAAAAATGGGTGAAATCGGCAAACCCTCTGCCAATTTTCCCTTCTAGCCCAAGTGACAGGAAGTAGGGTTTTTTTTTTCCAACCGTTTCGCCAAAGAGCTGCTACAGAAAGGAACACAGTTGGTTCTTGTTTTCCTGGCATGGATGGGAAAGGAAAAGAACAGGGGAATCCACCAGTTTAGAGCTGTGTTAACCACAGTCTGGACAGAACATCATGGTGAGCAAAGTGGAAGAAAGAGTTGAAATCCAGAAAAGGTTTTCTTAAGGCGATTTTATTTCTAGCCATCTTGTGCATAGGAGGTAAGCAGCTGAAGGCTGCAATGCAGAAAAGCCATTACAGGCAGTCCTTGCTTAATGACCACAATTGGGTCTGGAATTTTGATTGCTAAGCAAAGCAGTCATTAAGTGAATCTGACCCAATTTTACAACCTTTTTTGTGGCAGCCGTTAAGTGAATCACCATGGGTGTTAAGTGAACGATGTGGTCATTAAGCGAGTTACACAGTTCCCCATTGATTTAGCTTGCCAGAAGCCAGCTGGGAAGGTCAAAACTGGCGATCATGTGATCACAGGATGCTGCGACGGTCGTAAATGCAAACCAGTTCCCAAGCACCCAAATCATAATCACATGGCCGTGGGGATGCTGTGATGGTTGTGAGTATGAGGACCAGTCGTACATTGTTTTTTTCAGCACTGTCGTAAGTCCGAACCGTCACTGAATGAATGGTTGTTAAGTGAGGACTACATGTCCTGACACCAGGAATATCAGCATGATTCAGCAGCTTTTGGGTGGAACGTGGTACTGCTTTGGGAAGAAGATGGCCAGTGAGAAACCCAACTTGCCGCTTTCAGTTTCGTCTTTGAGCCGAGTCATACTGTTTGTCTTCAGGCTTTTCTAGAAATTCTGTTCTGAAATTGCTGCTGATCTCCTTTCCTTGGCTTGGCTCATTTCAGTTTCAAGTTGTCCACTCCACCCTGACCAAGCTATATGGACAGGACTTTGCCACCCAGGAAAATAGTTGAGGTGGGATTTCCCCCACTTCCTGATTTTTTAAATCTCCTGTTCTCCAAAACTAGGCATACGGTACAGTAGTATTTCAAATGCTACAAAACTCTTGGGATATTTTGTGGGTGTGATTCTGGGAACTACTCTCTATAGCAGTGTTTGTCAACCTTGGCAACTTAAAGACGTGTGGATTTCAAGTCCCAGAATTCCCCAGCCAGCATGGGGAATGGCTGGCTGGGGAATTCTGGGATTTGAAATCCACACATCTTCAAGTTGCCAAGGTTGACAAACACTGCTCTATAGTTTTATAATAGTCCTCTGCAAACCAACCTTCTCTCACTGCAGCATTATTTATGTATTTGAATTTATTAGCCACCCAACTCTAATGGACTTTTTATTTAAAATGTGGAGCAATCTGTCCAGTTTTTATTTTCATACCCATGCCCATACACAAACTTATTTATTACCTCATGCATACATCACTATTACACTATTGCCTTTTTGGGTAAACAACTTTATGCAACATGTGGAATAAGCAGTAAGCCAAAGAAATTACAGTATGAGGGGGGGAAATAAAAATAAAATAAAGCAAAGTCTAGTTTACCCCAATGTCGTTCACTATACCTCTTCATATTTTTCTGCCTTAGCAAATCATCCACGGCTACATGTATTGGTCTTTGTACTTTTCACCTCTCTCTTCCTCTTGACCCATCCACTCTTCCTTCACATACTTACTTTGCTATTTCATTCTCATTCATTTTGTCTTTAAAACCAAATTGCTACAACATACTTCTTTCATATTTGTATTCAATCAGCATTTAAGTGCCCATTCATTGTGGACCTCTTCTTGTTTTACCTTCTTGTTTACAAAGAGCCTCGACCAAGACAACAGTGAGATAAAATAAATCTGAATCTGGGGCAGAAATGTAATTTGAGAAATCGTCTCAGAAAGGACCCTCCCTAGTTCTCACAAAAATAAAGGGAAGGCGGGGGTAAGCATATTCAGATTTGCAAGATTCTGTTACTGTAACACAGCCTTTCTCAACTTTTTGACCCTGGAGGAACCCTTGAGATATTTTTCAGACCTGGGGGAATATAGGCCAGAATTTAAGGTAAAGGTAAAGGTTTCCCTTGACATTAAGTCCAGTCATGTCTGACTCTAGGGGGCGGTGCTCATCTCCGTTTCAAAGCCGAAGAGCCGGCGTTTGTCCATAGACACTTCCGTGGTCATGTGGCCGGCATGACTAAACAGAACACTGTTACCTGCCCGCTGAAGCGGTGCCTGTTAATCTACTCACATTTGCATGTTTTCGAACTGCTAGGTTGGCAGGAGCTGGGACTAGCAACAGGAGCTCACCCCGTCACACGGATTTGTACCGCCGACCTTCCGATCGGCAAGCTCAGCAGCTCAGCGGTTTAACCCGCAGCGCCACCGCATCCCACAGGCCAGAGTTACTAAATCATTATATTCGTTTCATGGGTAGGCCTGTCTGTCTGCATTAACAGTTTTCTTAAACTAAAAATAAGGACTGAAACTTAGCTCTTTAATGTGAAGTTGCCCAAAGTTGAAATATTCTTTTAAATAAATCATGATCTCCCAGAGAACCCCTAGTGACTTCTTGCAGAACCCTGGTTGAGAAACTCTGCTGTAACCTTATAATAAAAGTAGTATTAGCATTCATAACGTTGGTTTCCTAGTCTCCTACCTTGAAGGGCTGACATTGCTCCATCTTAGAAAAGGCCACCTTGAATCTGATCTACTAGATCCTTTCTCTTACTTTCACAGACACACAATACATCATTTTTTCTTTATTTCATTAATTTGTTAATTCATGCTCATTATTATTTACGGTATATAGCTTAAATTCCAAGTCACAATCCCCTATATGCCATGTCATCACCAGATGGGCCCACAGATATTGACCTTTATCACCCATCATTGCTTTGGTCAATAAAGACATTCATATACAGTATATTTGGTAAGACAATAGATAATGTGTAGATCTCTAATCTAGAGACTACCTCTCAAGTGTTGCTCACATCCCATCAATTAGGAGATACATGCAGTGTACTAACATACATTCAAGTAAATAAATCTGCAAAAGCACCATCCTCAACTTTCTGCAATCCAGATTCTACAAATTTCACTTGGCTTGGAATTCTGGGAGCTGCAGTATCAACCCATCTGAAGAGTGCCAAGTTGGAGAAAGGTGGTATTTTTAAAAACCCCTCAAGACTGGAGGGAAAAATATGAACAAAAGCATATTCAAGCCTGTAGCCCCAGAGTCCATGCTTCCGTCTTTCCTCACCGGTCTATAGCAAAGCTCAACATCCGAGATCTACGGTGCACTCTTTCTGTAGAGTAAGCTGCATCTCAGAAACCAAAAAAAATGTAAAACTGAAGCCGACTAATTTTGCTTTGGGCACGTGGCTTCAGTTTCAAAACCACTCAACAGCCTAGCTAAAAAACTGCGGCTCTCCACCAACTATCTGAGGTTTACTGATACAACTGTTATGTTAATAACAAGCTCTTTAAAAGATAAACCACTGAAAGCAATGCTCGAGCACTGCCACATGTGGCCCAACTGAACTGTGAACCGTAGGCAACATGTTTCTGAACCCTGAGAACAAGGGCAAGCCTAAGAGCACAGGAAGGACACTGTCCTCACCCTGAGAGGCACATTTAGTATCCCAAAGCACTGTGGTTTTGCCCTCCCCATTTTTTGTACTTGTTGAAGAATGACTGAAGCTCTCGCTGATACCAACAGAACACATTTTCTCCGCTGCCCCACAATGCACTTGTAGCTGCAGTGCATATAGGCACTATTGATCCCGTATGGATGAACAGATGTTTCTGTGATAAATCATGCCATGTGGGGAAAAAAATCATACATGCAAAGCTGCTGATTCCTCTTGATCTCTCTCAGGACAATCTCTTCTAGTTTTATTTGCTTTTTCCTCCGAACTGTTCAACCAAATCATCATCTGCAGGGAGCAGGAAGGTAGGGTGGGGATACAGGGCAGGTACCTGATATACTTCTTGTCCCAGCTGTTAATTAGAGCAAAGTTCTTTGCAAGATTATTCAATAATAGGTAAAGTGAGACTCCCAGGGAAGTTCACATATACAGTAATTGCAACCTTAATTTCTTATTCAACTTTAACTTTTGCTACTCTAAACTATATTACATTCAGTCTAAGGGCAAAATATGATATATTTACTATATTTCTATGCTGCTCATCCCTGAGGAGACTATTTAAATAATAACATTCAGATTTTTAAAGAAAATTCTGAGTCAAATGGCCTCTTTCGCCTTCCCGGCTTGCACAAGGAAGGAGTCTATTCTCCCAAGGGTGACAACATTTTCAATATTGAATGAAGGCGTTTGATAATTAGATACATTTTAAGACCAACAGTGGATAAGTTCTCATGATTCCCAATGATGTAGTAGTCTAAACTGGGATATGACCTCCAAATTAGTATGATCAGGGTGTTAACTTGTAAAAAGAGGGTGTCTCATTTATACAACCAACTTCTTTTGATATGAGGCAATACCCATTCCCCCTCTTTGGGGGGAGATGAGCAGTAATAGAAATTTGAAAAATAAACAAACAAACAAATAAATTCTAAATTATTTCTCATAAAGCCATATGGAAGGCCTGGGGCTCTTTCTCTGTCCCCCAGAACCACTATCAGTTGAGTAGATCAGCCTTCCCCAACCTAGCCCCTGCTATGTAGATCTGGCTGGGTATTATGAGAACTGTAGTCCAACATATCTAAAGTAGGCCAGCCGGTGGAAGGATGACATAGATAATTACAGTTTGACCTTAAATATAAGGCAGCTGCATCTAGTAAGTTATAGTGACCTTGTGTTAGAAGGAGCAGGCAATAACAGCAAGTACATTATTTTTTATTGCTCCGTATAGCCACCTTGAGGGATTTTTCTAAACTGAAAAAGGGATGGGTAACACTAAACAAGCAAATAAATGCATCCTGCTTTACAACTTGCCCTGCTATGGTATGAGATCTTGATTAAAGCTGGGTTGCTTGCTTGCTTTCCAGGCCACAATTTTGCCTGTTCAAAAGATCAGCAGAGAATGTTTTCCAGACTCTTTTCTTTACATTAAAAGTATTTGTTTCTTAGCAAATGTTAAAGAGCGAGGTCTGGGCCAAGAAGAGGCTTTCTGGCAGAGACTGAAGTTGGCAATCTTTTCTTTTCCATTTGTTTTCTAGAACTGCTCTTCTACTCTGCCAGAAATACTTGCAAATTATACAGCAGGTTCCTCCCCTTGTACAAACCAACAGAAATATCCCAAATCTATTCCAACTCACTGCTCAGTTTCCAAAATATGTGAGTAGGGTCCCACTTGCTAGCCCAGGCCAAACAGAGGAGAGTAGAACATTAGTCTCCAGACACCTGATAGACCTGGCTGAGTGGGCAGCCTTCCCCTGTCATCACACATTCCTCTGGACATGTTTGTTTTTTTCATGGAAGAGGAAAATACATTGTGCACCTTTTGATCTGGATGGCATGTTTTGTTCTGCCAGCTACATTCCTGGCATTATCAGGTGAACTCCAACCAAGCATGTGACAGTAGGCTTTTTTTTGCTTGTGTACCCAAATAAAACGCCAAGCTGGGGACAGTTGCTCATTGGCAGAGCCTGAACTTTGTATGGCAAAAGTCCCTAGTTCAGCCTGCAGTTGAAAGAATTTCCACAGAGCTGTGAAGGATCTGGCTTCCCCTGAGGCTTGACGAATTCCTGCCAGGCTGAGTGACAACTCAGGGCTAGGTAGTCCAAAGATATAAAGCAGCTTTGTATGCATTAACTACATACAGCATTTGAATCATAACAACAGGCAGGGCTGCCAGATTCCAGTTGTAAAAACCAAAGCCAATGAAAGCAAGACAGAATTTTCTCTGCAATGTTAAAATAATCATCAAGCAGCAAAGCAAATATTATGTCCATTAACTGGATAAAATATGCCCAGCCATGTCCCTCCCTCTTCCAGCATGGCAAAAAAAAAAATTATTTTGCATCCTGAGGTTTGCAATTCCAGTCCTCTCATAGGATTGCCACATGGAGGCTTCAAATGCTATACGCCGAAAGCAGAAAGTGCAGGCTCTTCAAAGCACCCATGAAAGAGGAGCCCTTGTGTTTCAAGTGCAGGCCAAGTATTTATCCAGCTGGCACCATTCAGCGCAGCGCATACATGCCAAAACTGTGCTTGCGGTTGCCATTGTGTATAAAAATACTGCCGCCTGCTTCTGCTTCTCTGTCTCCAATAGACTCCTCTGTAATTCTCTTTCCAAATAAAAGGACAACCTATTTCTGGTGGTTTTCTGTGGCTTCCTGAGCTGTAACGAGGCAAATTTCTGAAATGCTAAAATTGGCTTCTTCCATCCCCATTCTCAGACCAGCACAACTCTCTTGCCTGCCCCATTCTGTGGCTTGCAGTTAAAATCTGTTCTGGTATGAGTCTGAAAAGAAGCTATCCTGATTGCAGAAAGGCCCTTGGGGTTGCTTGTTCTTGGGGACAAGAGCATTGGTGAGCACTTTTCTTCACCAACATCCAGAATAGGGGGTATCAGGGTTTTTTGGTTGAAAAATTTGAAGGACTCCTAGTCGGTGAGATGCTGAAATCAATGGATTTGAATTGGCCTGCTCTCTGGCATGACTGTGGAATTGTAGGCATGTGCTTTGATGTATTTTGAATGTGCAGGAATGGAAACTTCTTCTTTCATCAAAACACAGCCAGTATTTGTCCATGACACAGATTGGTCCCTGGCCAGCTCTTTGAAAAAATCAGCTAATCTGTATATGACTTTCCATTTTGCATTTTGCAAGGGGGCCTCCTTTCCTGCAGGAATTCTGCCAGAGGAATGTTTTTGACTCTACATCATGCCAGTCTTCCCAACCTCCTGATCTGAACTGCATTTTATAGCATTAAAGGTGGGAGGGGAGCTCAAAATCTCATCAAGGAATTTCTTCAACTAGAGGAGCAGGTTATGAAACAAAGTCATGACAGTGGGTATCTTCCCTGTGGATCAACATGTTTGGGAGAGAGTCACAAGTTTACCTGCCTTATACAGAGTCAGAAAATGACCAATCCAATTACATTAGAGAGAAAGAAAGAAATGTAGCCTAACCTCGTTCAGTGGGATTTCAAGTCCCTTTTAGCCATGATACCTTGTCCTTGTATTCTCTGTGGCACTCAATGGAAGCAAAAGTTGGACTTTAAAGAAGCAGAATAGGAAGAGTGTTGATGCCTTTGAACTTTGGTGTTGGAGAAGACTCCTGAGAATACTGTGGACAGCCAAGAAAACAAACCGATGGGCCATTGAACAAATCCACCCAGAGTTCTCACTCGAGGCACAAATGACCGGGCTCAAATTATCCTACTTCAGACATATGCAAAGACCCAGGGCCACAACTGGGGGGGGGGGCAAGTGGGGCATGTGCCCTGGGAGCTGTGCTGGGGGGCGCCAAAATGAGTGCTGGGGGGGGCACCAAAATGGGCACGGAATCCATGTTTGCCCTGGGTGACACAGACCCTAGTTGCGAGCCTGTGAAGACCCAGCTCTCTGGAAAAGGCTCTAATGCTGGGAAAGGTGGAAGGAAAGAGAAGACAAGCAGCAAGGTGGACAGACTCAGTTACAGTGGCGATGAGTACATGGTTGGGAGACCTGAAAGAACAGGTTAGGATAGATAGATCATCATGAAGAAAATCTATCAACATGGTCACCAGGAGTCAAAACAACTTGATGGCACATAATCAATCAATCAATCAGTCAATCAATCACCTTGCTATTCTTAGAGTTTCTATCCCAACATATAGGGCAAGTGCTAGGTGGGGAAGACTGATCCTAAAGAATGAGTTGGAACCTCGCTCCATGCAAGATTTTAGTCAGTCATGAATGCAGAAAATGTTATTTTATAGTCCTCTGTTCCCTGGTTGGGATAAACCCTGTTATCACTGTACAGATTAAAAAAGAGAACTATTTGTGGCATGCCAAAATCCACTCCCAAGCCTTGCTTCTCTCCCTGCTATACATTTCAGATGGCTGTGTTCTCAAGATTTAGAGTTAGAGTTTTTTCCTCTTAATGTTATGATTCTAAAACATAAATGCTCATTGTCTGTTACCATTGGTCTAAAACAGATTATGTCCTACTAAATAGCAAGTGTGTATTGCATGAAACATTCTTGGCCTTCTGTTCCCTGATCTCCAAATTTAATTCCACTAGGAGTGGAGGTTTGCCAAAGGTCAGCATGAGTAATTGATACTAATTCAGTGTTAACAAGGTGCTTCTCCCAACAGATCTTACAGATCTTGTTCGTATCACATATTAAGCCACATTGCAGTTTGCTTGGTTTGGGCTTAATATTTATCCAGTTATGATTTATATTCTAAACCATAATTGAGGAACTAATGGTTTAGTACAGTGTGTGAGACTAGTTGCAGCACACAAAAGCAAACATTGGGAGAATGCAAGGAGTGGACTGGGACCCAAAAATAGAGGCTGCCGGGGGTTCAACAGGGACTAGCAGTTTGAATTCTACTGAAAGGGGGAGTTAATAGCTTGTTTTGTACAGTGATTGTAAGCATTAGGAGAGCTGCTGTGTGTATTGGTCCGAATGTTGGACTAAGAGAGACTCATGGTCAAATTCCCCCTGAGTTATGAGGCTAACTGGGTGTCTTTGGGCCAATCACTATTTCCCACCCTAATTTACCTCCGAGGGTTGTTAAAGGGAAGATAAATTCCAAAGGGGGAAAAGAATAATGTGCCTTGACCTCACGGAGGAAAAGAGGAATACAAATATAATATATAACTCAATAGAACAATGCGTGTGGCTTGTTTGGGGCACTCTGAATGTTATATATTCAGATTGAGTTAAAATAAGGAAGCTGAGAGGACGAGAAACACTGTCGTCTCCCCAAAGGCCACCTTTCGAAAACGCGGAAAAAAAACAAACAGCAGCCCTTCCCCTCCATCATGAAAGCAGCCTTCATAAAAGCAAGGCCCAAAGGGTTGATTGAGCCAGGAGCCTCAGCTTCTGGTGGAGCTCAAGAGAGGGTCCTCGCTCAAGAAGCCATGGCCTCCGCGCTGGCGTGCTGGCTGCCTGCCCGCTGAGGCTTTCAAAGGATTTCTGTCAGGCCTTGAGCAGTTGCCAGATTTTTTTCCCCACCGTGCTCTGTTGTAGTACTCCAGATTTTGTGCGCCAGGACCGCGTGTTAGCAGGAAGCAGAGCCAAGCGGGGCTTCCTGAACGCCTGGGAGAGGAAACGCTGCCATCAGCAGGGGAGGCTGTGGTTAAAAATAACTTGGGTATATAAAGGTTGTAGAGGTTCCCTACTTGCTCACATTCGCTGGCATGGCTGCCTTTGGATTACATGCACAGCGCGGGCTCCAGGCAAGAAGAGCCAAGGCACAGGTGCCTCCCAGCGGGAGAAGCCAGTTGGCCGTGGATGCCCAAAGGGGCAAAAGGCCAGTCAGGGGTGCAGTTGCCTTACACCCCACTACTTCAACACACCCTGGACAGCAAGGGACCCCATTTCCCTCTCCTAAATTCTGCCTTTAGGAGACACTTCCACAACACATTAATTGCTGAAGCGGTCATTATTCACAGCTCAGCTCCCTCTATAGCAGGGTTTCTCAACCAGGGCTCTGTGGACCCCTGGGATTCCGTGAGAGGTCACAAGGGGTTCCCTGGGAGATCACGATTTATTTAAAAAAATATTTCAAATTCGGGTAACCTCACACTAAAGAGGTACGTTTCATTCTTTATTTTTAGTTTAAGAACACTGTTAAGGCATATATACAGGCCAACTCGTGAACGAATATCGTAATTTTGTAACTTCTGGCCTCTATTTGAGCCTGAAGGTGCAGGGGGTCCCCGAGGCCTGGTAAATATTTCAAGGGTTCCTCTAGGGTCAAAAAGTTGAGAGAAGCTGCTCCACAGCATCACTGAAATTGTTTTTCTTCCTCTCCCCCCCCCAATTATCTTGTCTTTAACATGTATGTGACATGTGAACACTAAAACTCCCTGCAAGTGTCATTTAACCATGCTATGGGCTGAAAATGTCACTTTTTTCATCTATCATCTCAATTAAACATCTCACTATACGAGATGGGTGGTGAAGAAATATGACAAATAAATCAACAGTTGGAAGGAAAGCATATTACTCTGTGGCTGCAGGAGTGAAGGGTTCAACACACATGGAATGCTTTCTTGACATTGAATTCAGGTAGAGGCTTCGTAGCAGCTGGAATGTGAAAATGTTAACATTTTTACATTTCATGGCTGCAGCAAGGGAAGAGGCGGTGTCTGGCAGAATTTCCCCTCTAGTATAGCAGAGATGCACAGTCTGAAGCTGTAGGACTACATGGCCCTGAAGACCATGGATGTAGTCTCCCAAGGCCTCTCCAAAATTGATGCTGAACTGTAATTGAATGCATCAGAAGGGGGAAATTAAATACATAGGAAGTAAATATATTACAGCAAATAACGTTTAATTTTATTTAGATATCTCTGCTCCAGAGACAACTCAATATGAGGTGCTGGGCTTAAGGGAACAGTTGGGATTGCTGCTGGGGTGCTACCCTCCGTGCTGCACCAGGCAGTTGGTGCTTGGGGATTTCAATTTGTTGAGGACGCTGAATCCAGGGTAGCTCAGGGGTCCATGGACCTGTGCCAAGTCATTGAAAGCCCAACGCAGCCCAACATTGGATCTGGTTTTTGTCTCAAGGCACTTGAGATATGATCTGGTGGTAGAGCATATTGACATCAGTCCATTGCCACAGACAGATCACTCTCTGGTTGCCTTTTGAGTTGCTGGTGTCATCCCTCCCTTGCAGGGAGACAGGGCCAGTTTGATCGGCCCACCCCAGGCAATTGATGGATCCAATGGGGTTCTATAGGGAGCTTGGGATTCTCCTTGAGGATCTGGTGGATGATTTGGCCAAGGCGGGCCCCTATATGGCCTTTCCCTGTGTACCAATCCCAGAGTACACCTTGATTTTCCAATTTGCTCCAGGTGATGAAGTGCCAGAAGAGATGCCTAGAGCACAGTGGAGGAATCCTCAAAGTGGACACGAGAAAGATCCCATATTAGGGATTACCTTGTCACAATAAGGGTGGTGAAACACCAATATTTCTGTGCCCTTATTGCAAGGGCAAGTGTAGGGCCTGGTTACTTAAGTGACCACCTGTCTCCCATAGTATCTGCCCAGCCAATCTGACCTGGCAGGGTTGGCATGCTCTGGGTTCCTTCAATTAAACAATACCATCTGTCAGGACCCCAGAAGTGCACCTTCTCTATAGCAGCGCCTGTCCTCTGGAATGAGGTTCCCCTGAGATCCGGATGGCCCCCACCCTGCTGGTATTTTGAAGGGCCCTGAAGACCTGGTCTTTCACCCAGACCTTTGGCAAGTGTAAGTAAAACCCCCTTGGATTGTATGGAGTTGTTTCTCTTTCAGTCCTATGCAATTTTTGTCATCCTTCCCATCTTTCATTTTTTTATTTTTGTCTATTTTTGTCTATTTTTGTATTTTTTCTTGTTTTAATGTTTTAACTTGTGAACCACTCAGAGTTGTTGGGAGTTGGGCAACATACAAAATAAATAAATAAATAGATAGATGTGAATTACATTTAGTTTCAGTTTTGGTATGGCCCCTCTTTTATTTATTTATTATTCAAATTTCTATTACCACCCATCTCCCCCCCAAAAGGGGGAGATTTTGTCTTGATTTCCACTGTTTCTTGGGGTTGAATGCCACATACAGCCTTCAGCCTGAAAAATATTGTGCATCCCTGCAATCAAAACACAGGCACATTACTTGTTGGCAAGACATAAGCCTAAAGTCTTCTGTGCGGGGATCTCTCATTTAAACCAGACTCGCTTTCAGGACTAATTTTTATTGCTGCAATGAATTAAGAAATATGAGACTGCCCTTGAGCATTTATGGAGTAGATTCCCCTTCAATATCTTTCCAAGATTACCTGTCATTTCTTTCTGAAGGAGATCAGGACAATAGTATTTATATTTGCATATGATGTAATTAATACTCTATCAGCAGACATGGCTTCCAGAGTGAGAAAGC